>NC_029793.2:46906100-46997247 GCF_000816755.2 Arachis ipaensis | reverse complement strand
GATCTTGGGGCAAGCATCAACCTAATACCTGCATCCACTATCAGAAATCTTGGTTTAACTGAAGAAGTTAAACCAACTCGGATATGTCTCCAACTTGCTGATGGCTCCATTAAATACCCATCAGGCGTGATTGAAGACATGATTGTCAAAGTTGGGCCATTCGCCTTTCCCACTGACTTTGTAGTGCTGGAAATAGAGGAGCACAAGAGTGCTACTCTCATTCTAGGAAGACCCTTCCTAGCAACTGGACAAACTCTCATTGATGTCCAATAAGGGGGAAATAACCCTGAGAGTCAATGATGATGAGTTTAAGTTGAATGCTGTCAAAGCCATGCAGCATCCAGACACATCAAAAGACTGCATGAAAGTTGATCTTATTGACTCTTTGGTAGAAGAGATCAACATGGCTGTGAGTCTCGAATCAGAGTTGGAAGACATCTTTAAAGATGTTCAGCCTGATTTGGAGGATTTAGAGGAAATGAAAGAACCTCTGAAATTTCCTCTGGAAGAGGAAAAACCTCCTAAACCCGAGCTCAAACCATTACCACCATCCCTGAAATATGCATTTCTGGGAGAAGGTAACACTTTTCCAGTTATTATAAGCTCTGCTTTAAATCCACAAGAAGAGGAAGCACTTATTCAAGTGCTACGGACACACAAGACAGCTCTTGGGTGGTCCATAGGTTACCTTAAGGGCATAAGCCCAGCTAGATGCATGCAAAAAATATTATTGGAGGATAATGCTAAACCAGTGGTTCAACCACAGAGGCGGCTAAATCCAGCCATGAAGGAAGTGGTGCAGAAAGAGGACACCAAATTACTGGAGGCTGGGATTATTTATCCTATTTCTGACAACCCCTGGGTGAGCCCTGTCCAAGTTGTCCCCAAAAAGGGAGGCATGACAGTGGTTCATAATGAAAAGAATGAACTAGTTCCTACAAGAACAGTTACAGGGTGGCGCATGTGTATTGACTACAGAAGGCTCAATACAGCCACCAGAAAGGATCATTTTCCTTTATCATTCATAGACCAGATGCTAGAAAGACTGGCAGGTCATGATTATTACTGCTTTTTGGATGGCTACTCAAGCTATAACCAGATTGCAGTAGATCCTCAGGATAAAGAGAAAACAGCATTCACATGTCCATCTGGAGTGTTTGCTTATAGAAGGATGCTATTTGGGCTGTGTAATGCGCCTGCAACCTTCCTGAGATGCATGCTCTCTATTTTCTTTGATATGGTGGAAAATTTTCTGGAAGTCTTCATGGATGACTTCTCAGTATATGGAGACTCATTCAGCTCCTGTCTTGATCACCTGAAACTAGTTCTGAAAAGATGCCAAGAGACCAACCTGGTTTTAAACTGGGAAAAATGTCACTTTATGGTGACTGAAGGGATTGTCCTTGGGCATAAAATTTCAAACAAGGGAATAGAGGTGGATCAAGCAAAAATAGAGGTAATTGAAAAATTACCACCACCTGCCAATGTTAAGGCAATTAGTAGCTTTCTGGGGCATGCAGGATTCTATAGGAGGTTTATAAAGGATTTTTCAAAAATCGCAAAACCTCTGAGCAATCTGCTAGCTGCTGACATGCCATTTGTGTTTGACACAGAGTGTCTGCAGGCGTTTGAAATGCTGAAAGCCAAGCTGGTCACATCACCAGTTATTTCTGCACCAGACTGGACATTACCATTTGAGCTAATGTGTGATGCCAGTGATCATGCCATTGGTGCAGTACTGGGGTAGAGGCATGACAAGCTTCTGCATGTCATTTATTATGCTAGTCGTGTTTTGAATGATGCCCAGAAAAATTATACAACCACAGAAAAAGAATTGCTTGCAGTGGTTTATGCCATTGACAAGTTTAGATCATACTTAGTAGGATCAAAAGTGATTGTGTACACAGATCATGCTGCTCTTAAATATCTACTCACAAAGCAGGATTCAAAACCCAGACTCATAAGATGGGTGTTGCTTCTGCAAGAGTTTGATATAGAAATAAGAGACAGAAAAGGGACAGAAAACCAAGTGGCTGACCATCTGTCCCGAATAGAGCCAATAGAAGGGACGTTATTCCTCTCTCTTAAAATCTCTGAGACCTTTCCTGATGAGCATTTGTTTGCCATTCAGGAAACACCATGGTTTGCAGACATCGCAAACTACAAAGCTGCAAGGTTCATTCCCAAGGAGTATAGCAGGCAACAAAAGAAAAAATTAATTACTGATGCAAAGTACTACATGTGGGATGAACCCTATCTCTTTAAGAGATGTGCAGATGGCATAATCTGTAGGTGTGTGCCTAAAGAAGAAGCACAAAAGATCATATGGCATTGCCATGGGTCACAATATGGAGGTCATTTCGGAGGTGAGCGAACAACCACCAAGGTCCTCTAATGTGGCTTCTATTGGCCTACACTCTACAGAGATTCCCGAGAGTTTGTACGTAACTGTGACAGTTGCCAGAGAGCTGGTAATTTGCCTCACAGTTACGCCATGCCTCAACAAGGAATCTTTGAGATTGAGTTGTTTGATGTATGGGGTATTGATTTCATGAGGCCTTTTCCACCATCATACTCAAACATTTATATTCTGGTGGCAGTTGACTATGTATCAAAATGGGTTGAGGCCATTGCCACACCCACAAATGATACTAAAACAGTGCTGAAGTTCCTCCAGAAACATATATTCAGCAGGTTTGAGGTTTCTAGGAAACTAATCAGTGATGGGGGCACTCACTTCTGCAACAAACAGCTCTACTCTGCCATGGTCCAGTATGGGATTCGCCACAAGGTGGTGACTCCATATCATCCACAGACAAATGGGCAAGCTGAAGTCTCTAACAGAGAACTAAAAAGAATCCTGGAACGGACTGTAAGTACCCGTAGAAAGGATTGGGCACGAAGCTTGGATGATGCTCTGTGGGCTTACAGAACAGCATTCAAGACTCCTATAGGGACCTCTCCATACCAACTTGTGTATGGTAAGGCATGCCACCTGCCCGTGGAACTGGAACATAAAGCCTACTGGGCAACCAGATTCCTAAACTTTGATGCCAAATTAGCTGGAGAAAAAAGATTGCTCCAGCTAAATGAGCTAGAGGAATTCAGATTCACTGCTTTCGAAAATGCCAAGCTTTATAAAGAGAAATAAAAAAAGTGGCATGACAGAAAGCTGTCATCTAGAATCTTTGAACCAGGACAGAAGATTCTATTGTTTAACTCTAGACTCAGGCTATTCCCCGGGAAATTGAAATCCCGGTGGAGGGGACCATATGTGATTACAAGTGTATCACCATATGGTTATGTGGAACTTCAAGATATTGATTCTGATAAGAAGTTCATTGTTAATGGACAGAGAATCAAGCACTATCTTGAAGGCAATATTGAGCAAGAGTGCTCAAGACTGAAGCTAAATTAAAAGCTCAGCAAGGTCCAGCTAAAGACAATAAAGAAGCGCTTGCTCGGAGGCAACCCAGCTATGGGGCATCACTTTCTCTAAGCATTTTGCCCTATTCTTGATTTTATTTGTTTATATAAAGTTCATTGATACTAAGGTAAAGAGTCAATTGTATAAGTTTACAGGGTTACAGAAGGATTCTGCACACAAAACAGAGAAAAAGAGCTCAGTGGCAAGAAAACGCCAGTAAAAGTCCGTTTTGGGCGTTCAACGCCCAAAAGAAGCATCCACTGGGCGTTGAACGCCAATGAATATAGCCATCTGGGCATTAAACGCCAGAAAGAAGCATCTTCTGGGCGTTTAACGCCAGATTTACAGCGTCCTGGGCATTCAGAAAAATGCCCAGTGACAAAGGTGTTCCTGGCGTTCAACGCCAGAAAGAAGCAACAGCTGGGTGTTGAACGCCCAGGAGAAGCAGCAGTTGGGCGTTGAACGCCCAAAACATGCAGCGTTTGGGCGTTCAAACGCCAGGATGGTAGGGAGGAGGTAAATTCGTTTTTTCTTCAAATTTTTCATTTTAATCTTAATTTTCATGTTTCAATTCATGATTTCTTGCATAAACATGTTACAAACCCTGATTTCTAAAATTCCTAATTTTTAAAAACCTTTCTTTAAAAATATTAAATGTATCTTAATCCATAAGCACAAATCCTTTTTTTCAATCCAATTCAACTCTTTTTCAAAATTTTCAAAACAAATCTATCTCTTTTCATTCAAAAATCTTTTCAACTAATCAATATCTTTTTCAAATCTCCATATTATCTTTTTCAAAAATCCAATTTTATCTTTTTCAAATATCTTTCATATCTTTTCAATTTTAAATTATATCTTTTCTTATCATACATATTTTTTAAAAATCATATCTTCTATCTTATCTTTCTCCCTATTTTCGAAACCCCCCCTCTCTTTTTAAAAACCCATCCGGCCTCCTTCCTCTCATCCACCATCCTACACTAGCTCTCCTTCTATCCCTCTCCTTTCTTTTCTTTTGCTTGAGGACAAGCAAACCTCTAAGTTTGGTGTGTTTATCCGTGATCACTAAACCATACCCACTAAGATCATGGCTCCTAAAGGAAAATAACCCACTCCAAGAGGCAAGAAAGAGAGTGTTCCAAAACCACTTTGGAATCAAGGGAATTTCTTAACTAAAGAACATTCAGACCATTATTACAAATTAATGGGTCTAAGATCAGTGATCCCGGAAGTTAGATTCGATCTGAAAGAAGACGAATATCCGGAGATCCAGGAGCAAATTCGAATCAGGAACTGGGAGATCCTAGCTAATCCTGAAACGAAAGTGGGAAGGAATATGGTCCAGGAGTTCTATGCTAATATGTGGCAAACAGACAAGCAAAGACTATTTGGATATGCTCTCTATGACTATCGGACCTTGGTTAGAGGAAAGATTGTTCATACCCACCCTGACAAGATCAGGGAAATCTTAAAGCTACCTCAACTGAAAGATGATCCAGACTCCTTCAATAGGAGAATGATGAGAACAGACAAGGGCCTGGATAAGATTCTAGAGGATATATGTATCCCTGGAGCCAGGTGGACCACCAGCACGAAGGGTGTCCCAAATCAACTCAAAAGAGAAGATCTCAAACCAGTCGCCAGAGGATGGCTGGACTTCTTTGGGCATTATCTGCTGCCCACTAGCAACTGTTCTGAAGTCACTATTAGAAGAGCAGTGATGATCCATTGCATCATGATGGGAAAAGAAGTGGAAGTTCATCAACTGATTTCAACTGAATTTTACAAAATTGCAAACAAAAATTCCAAAGATGCCAGGTTGGCTTATCCAAGCTTGATTTCTATGCTCTGCAAGGACGCTGGAGTAAGGATGGGAATAACTGAGTATATCTCAGTTGAGCAACCAATCACCAAAGCATCAATGGAAAAACAACAAGCACAGGATGACCCCATCAAGAAGAGAACACAGAAATTTCTCCCAGAAATCCCTCAATCTGAATACTGGAGTATCTTGAAACATCTATTACCAAGATGCAAGAAGCTATGGAACAAATAAAGAAAGAACAGAAGGAACAAAGTAGCATTCTTTGCTAGTTGCTTAAAGAACAGGAGGAGCAAGGGCGTGACTTAAGGGAATTGAAGCGCCAGAAATTATCTCTAGAAGGACAATTCAAACATGCGTGTTCCTATCTAAGATATCCATTCGTACTTCAATGTGAATGTGATGAACGTGAGAATCATCACCATTCCTCCACGAACGCGTGCTTGACAACCACTTACGTTCCACCGTAGAATGAATGAATATCTCTTAGATCTCTTAATCAGAATCTTCGTGGTATGAGCTAGATTGATGGCAGCATTCAAAAGAATCCGGAAAGTCTAAACCTTGTCTGTGGTATTCTTAGTAGAATTCAGGGATTGAATGACTGTGACGAGCTTCAAACTCGCGAGTGCTGGGCGTAGTGACAGACGCAAAAGGATAGTAAATCCTATTCTGGTATGATTGAGAACCTGCAGATGATTAGCCGTGCGGTGACAGTGCATCTGGACCCTTTTCACTAGAAGGATGGATGGTAGCCATTGACAACGGTGATCCACCAACACACAACTTGCCATAGGAGGACGTGCGTGCGTGAATCAGAAAACAGAGGAAAGCAGAATTATTTGTGTTCTGCCCTTTTATTCCTTGCATACAAGTATAATTTGTGTTCTGCCCTTTTATTCCTTGCAATCAAATTTGATAAGTGAATTATTTTATTGTTTTCCTGACTAAGAGTTACAAGATAACCATAGATTGCTTGCATGTTTTCAATCAAAGCACATAATTAGGAAGGCAAATGTAAAACCATGCAAATAGTATGAATAAGTGGGTAAAGAGTAGATAAAAACCACTCAATTGAGCTTAAGATAAACCATAAAATAGTGGTTTATCATAGAGTCTCACTATCTTGTTGCCTGAAAGTTTGGACCTCAGCTCTTAGCCTGTTGATTCTTTGGGGAGGATAGAATCTGGCTAAAAATTTGTTCACCACATCTTCCCAAGTTGTCAAACTCTCCTTCAGAAAAGACTCCAGCCACTTGGCTACCTTAGCCTTGAGTGAGAATGGAAATAAGAGCAGTCTATAGGCGTCAGGATGAACACCATTAGACTTCACCGTGTCACATATCCTTAAGAAGGTGGTTAGATGTTGACTGGGGTCTTCTTGGACTCCTCCGAACGAACGAACAGTTGTTCTGAACAAGGGTGATGAGCTGCGGTTTTAGTTCAAAATTATTGGCATGGATGGTCGGCTTTTGAATGCTACTTCCACAGTTTTCTGGGTTTGGATTGATGTAAGAGCCTAAAACTCTTCTCTCCTCCCCAGCATGATTTGCTCGACCTTCTCTGCCATGGTTGTGAGCCTCTTCTTCATGATGGTTTTCCATGTTTTCTTCCATGTTTGGTTCAAAGTATTCCTCCTCTTCCTCGGCACCCACTACTCGTTTTTCTCTTGCTTCCCTCCTTAATCTAAGGAAGGTCCTCTCAGGTTCTGAATCAAAGGAAGTTGAAGCCCCGCTTCTTCTCTCTGTCATACAACCAACAAAGCACAAGCAAGGAAAATAGATGCAGGAAGTATTTCTATTAGAATTACTGTTAGTGTGAGTGATGCAATATATCAAACAGTTAGTGGGTCAGTGAACTGAATTGTAAATAACTAAAAAAAAAACGAAAAAGTAGGGAGAGGGGAAGAAATTAACTAAAACTAAAAGTAAATTACTCAAACAGAAAATTAAATCGAACAAACTAAAAATGCTCAATCTAGTTATCCTCCAATTTAATCATTGTTGATTCAAAATTAATCCCCGGCAACGGCGCCATAAACTTGATACGCGGAAAACTTGTCTTGCAACAAATTTCCTTCGGCAAGTGTACCGAATTTGTCGTCAAGTAAAAACTCACAATAGAGTGAGGTCGAATCCCACAGAGATTGATTGATCAAGCAACTTTAATTAAAGGAATGTTCTAGTTGAGCGAACTAGAATTTGAGTTGGGAATTGCAGAAAATTAAATGGCGGGAAAGTAAATAGTGGAAACAGTAAATGCTAGAAATAAAGAGCTGAATGTAAATGGCAAAAAGTAAATTGCAGAATCTTAAATGGGGATGGGACAATTGCTCATAAAAGTAAATGGCAGAAATTAAAGACAATGGGTAAGATCAGAAATGGGGAGTTCATTGGGCTTAGGAGATGTTGCATTCTCCAGTTCAAGTTTATTTTCATCTCTTCCTCAATCAATGCATTCATTGATCTCCTTGGCAATCTTAAGTGATCGAATTACAATTCCTTGTAATTCAATCTCTCAAATCTTGATCAATCGCCAATTCCTTGGTCAATTGCTCATGAGAATAGATGAAGTATGGTCACTGATTATACCACATGCATTTCCCAAATCAAGTGTTTGAAGGATTATAGTCACATATTCATCCACACCCAATTTGGTCCAGCATGAGAAAGCATTTCTAGCATGATCTCTTCATTCCTCTTTCAAGGTTCAGAAGAGATCCAAGTATGAATAGCTTCTTTTCCAAGATAACTACCCAATTGGATGAAGATCGAAAGCTTTCTAGTAAAATCAAGATAAAAGATAGAAGAAGGAGAATGAAAACTAAAATTGATCCATCAAATTACAACAGAGCTCCCTAACCCAATGAAAGGGGTTTAGTTGTTCATAGCTCTGGAAAATGAAAACAAAGATGGAGAATACATGCTGAAAGTAAACTAGAAGTGCAGAGAAAGTAAAATACAGAGAGTAATTCTAGGCCAAAGGCTCCCTAAAGTTTCCATCTCTCTAAACTAATTCAAAGTTACTCCTATATATACTACTCTTCTGATCTTCTAGTTGGCTCTTCAAGTCTTGGGTATGGGCTTTTGGATCCTGAGTTTGAAGCAGTTATCTTCATCATTAGGCTTAGCTTTGCTTGCAGAGAGAAAGTGTGAAGTAAGCAGGGACTTTTAGCTCAGGACGTTAGTGGTGTTAACGTTAAGTGAAAGTGTGGGTTCGAGAACGTTAGTGACAATCACCTTTTTCACTAACGTTGCTCACCCAAGTATGAGCCACGTTAACCTAAACGTTAGTGGCACAAACGTTACCACTAACGTTGCCTCTTGGTCCTTCGCACACGTTATTGGGACTTACCTTTCCCAATAACATTGCTAAGCCTCCCCCTTCCTTACGTTAGAGTCCATGTTAACTTAGTTAACGTGGCTCTTAAGCCAATCCTTCGAGAACGTTAGTGACACTTACCTTTGTCACTAACGTTCCAATGTGCCCCTATTTCTCACGTTAGAGTCGTATCTACCCAAAAAGAGCTTATTTTCTAAGAAAATGCATGAAACTACCTTAAAAATAGTAAAGAAAAGGTCAGTGAAACTGGCCAAAATGCCCTGGCATCACCATAGCCTCTTCTTTTATGGAGGACTCACTGTTTGAGTACAGATGTTGATTTCTAGCAACTGTATCTATGAGTTCTTGAGCCTCTTCAATTGTTTTTCTCATGTGTATAGATCCACCAGCTGAGTGGTTTAGAGACATCTGAGCTTTTTCTGTAAGTCCATAGTAGAAGATGTCTAACTGTACCCACTCTAAAAATATTTCAGAGGAGCATTTTCTTAGCATCCCTCTGTACCTTTCCCAAGCATTATAAAGAGGTTCATGATCCTCTTGTTTAAAGCCTTGGATGTCCAGCCTTAGCTGTGTCATCCTTTTTGGAGGGTAAAATTGATTCAGGAATTTGTCTGTTAATTGTCTCCATGTTTTTATGCTTGCTGTGGGTTGGTTATTTAACCACCTCTTAGCTTGATCTTGTACAGCAAATGGAAACAATAATAATCTGTAGACATCCTGATCCACTTCTTTATCACATACTGTGTCAACAATTTGTAAGAACTGTGCCAGAAACTCAGTAGGTTCTTCCTGTAGAAGACCGGGAATACTGGCAATTTTGCTGCACCATGATAATGAGCTGAGGATTTAGCTCAAAACTGCTTGCTTTGATGGGAGGTATATAGATGCTACTCCCATATGCAGCTGTAATGGGGTTAGCATATGACCCTAGAGTCCTTCTGGACTGTTCATTTCCACTTATGTCCATGATGGAGAAAAGGGAATTGATATGAATTGCAATTATATATTTATTATTTTTTTATTTAAAAGTAACCGAAAACAATAAGTAAAATAAATGGAAAATAAAATAAAATTTCGAAAACAAAAAGAAAATAAAATAAAATAAAAGCAAATTGAAGACTAAATTAATTAATTAAATAAAAAGATTTTGAAATTAGCAATCAAAAAGATATGATTGAAAATTATTTTGAAAAAGATATGATTGAGAAGATATGATTGAGAAGATATGATTGCAATTTATAAAAAGATATGATTGAAAAGATATGATTGAAGAAATTAAAAAGATTTGATTTTTGAAAAAGATTTGAAAAGATCAATTTTTGAAATTAGAATTTCGACTTGACTAAAAAAAAGATATGATTTTGAAAATCTTTGACTAATTTAATGCAAAATTTTGAAATTTATGAGTAAAATAAGGAAAAGATATTTTTTGGATTTTTAATTTTTAATGAGGAAAGAGAAAAACAACAAAATGACACCAAACTTAGAAAATTTAGATCAAAATAAAGAGAACAAACAAGAAAACTTGGAATGTCAAGATGAACACCAAGAACACTTTGAAGATCAAGATGAACACCAAGAACAAATTTTTGAAAAATTTTTAAGTAAATAAAAGCACAAAAACACCAAACTTAAAATTTTTAGAAAATCAAACACAAATTTTCGAAAAATTAAAGGAAAACACAAAGAGGACACAAAACTTAGAATTTTTAAAAATCAAGAAAGAACTAAGGACATGCAATTTCGAAAAATTAAAAGAAAATAAAAGCATGCAATTGACACCAAACTTAAAATATGAAACTAAACTCAAATAAAAGACTCTAAACCAACAAAAATAAAATAGTCCTAATCTAAGCAACAAGATAAACCGTCAGTTGTCCAAACTCGAACAATCCCCGGCAACGGCGCAAAAAACTTGGTGCACGAAATTACAATCACACTTTTGCAACTACGCACAACTAATCAGCAAGTGCACTGGGTCGTCCAAGTAATACCTTACGTGAGTAAGGGTCGATCCCACGGAGATTGTTGGCTTGAAGCAAGCTATGGTTATCTTGTAACTCTTAATCAGGATATCAATAATTCTCAGATTTAATTGTAAAAAGTAAAAGAACATGAAATAAATACTTGTTATGCAGTAATGAAGAACAGGTTGAGGCTTTGGAGATGCTTTGTCTTCTGAATCTCTGCTTTTCTACTATCTTCTTCTTCATGCACGCAAGGCTCCTTCCATGGCAAGCTTTATGTTGGGCATCACCGTTGTCAATGGCTACTTCCCGTCCTCTCAGTGAAAATGTTCCAAATGCGCTGTCACCGCATGGCTAATCATCTGTAGGTTCTCGATCATGTCGGAATAGGATCCATTGATCATTTTGTGTCTGTCACTACGCCCAAAACTCGTGAGATTGAAGCTCGTCACAATCATCCCTTCCCAGATCCTACTCAGAATACCACAGACAAGGTTTAGACATTCCGGATCTCAGGAATGGCCGCCAATAATTCTAGCTTATACCCTCAATTTCAGCCAGAAAATACCTGAAATCACAGAAAAACACACAAACTCATAGTAAAGTCCAGAAAAGTGATTTTTATTTAAAAGCTAATAAAAACATAATAAAAACTGACTAAAATATACTAAAAACATACTAAAAACAATGCCAAAAAGCGTATAAATTATCCGCTCATCATATACTCTCACAACCCCCTTCTTCTTTATAGGAATTTCACTTGATATGGATGCCTCTTTTTCTTGTTCTTCTGATTCCTCCCTTGTTCTTGACGATTGAATAAACTCCTCTGTTTCTGGAGGGAGTGAAGTGGTCTCTCTTTGTGATCTCAGCTCTTTAATGAATTGTTCTTCAGAATAGGATTGTGCTATCTGTCTTAATCTTTCTTCATGCTCCCTTTTTGCTATTTTTTCCTCTTCGTTTGTATTTATCATTTCTTCAAGGAGGAGTTCTATCCTAGCAAGTCTATCTTCTTCTCTTCTTTTTTTGAGTTCTTCAATGATGAGTTCCATCCTAGCAAGTCCATCTAAAGGAGGTTGGGTAGGTTGTGATGGTTGGTTGGGGTTGGCTTGTGAATGGAATTGGTTGTTTTGTGGTTGGTGATATGAATTGTATGGATTTGGGATGGAATTTTATGCTGAGGTATACTCAAGTGATGAAGAATTTAGGCATGTAAAACTTGAAGGTGATGTTGGATAATTGAGAGGTGATGGCTCTTGATGAAAGAGGTATGAATGAGTGAAATCTCTTTGATTTTGATCTTTCCAGCCACAACTTGAGTAGTGATCAATTTCACCAAAATATAGACCATTTTGTGGCTCTGGAAAGTACCCCATTTCATGTTCTTGATACTCCCACCCACCATGAGCATAGTAATGTGAATCATTCCGTGGTGGTGGAGAGTTTCTCATAAAATTTGATTGACTAAAATCTGATGGATGCTGCTTTCTTTCCTACAAAAAGCTCTGTCTCAAAAAATAATCACCAAAAGAAATTGGAATCTCCATTGTAATAAATGAGGGATTCTTAGTGAGGCAATATCACAAATAGTTAGTGGACAAGGAAAAACCACTTAAATTGCAGAGAATAGCATTAAGCAAACTGAAACAAAAACTAACTAACAAGAGAAAAAATTGCTCAATCTAGTTATCCTCTAATTTAATCATTGTCGATACAAAATCAATCCCCGGCAACGGCGCCATAAACTTGATGCACGGAAACTTATCTCTCAACAAATTTCCCTTCGGCAAGTATACCAAATTGTCGTCAAGTAAAAACTCACAATAGTGTGAGGTTGAATCCCACAGGGATTGATTGGTCAAGCAATTTTAATTAGAGGAATGTTCTAGTTGAGCTAAGCAGAAATTGAGTTGAGAAATTGCAGAAAATTAAATGGCGGGAAAGCCAATAGAAAATGTAAGTGCTGGAAATAAATGGCGGAATGTAAATTGCAGAATCTTAAATGGGAATTTGGGGAGATGAGCATAAAAGTAATTGGCAGAAGGTAAAGAAAATGGGTAAGATCAGAAATGGGGGATTCATTGGGCTTAAGAGATGTTGCATTCTCCGGATCAAGTTCATTCTCATCTCTTCCTCAATCAATGCATTCATTGTTCTCCTTGGCAATCTTAAGTGATTGGATCCCAATTCCTTGGCAACCCAATCTCTCTAAGCTTGAACAATTGCCCAATTCCTTGATTTAATTGCTCATGGGAAGAGATGAAGTATGGTCACTGATATTACCACATGTATTTCCAAATCAAAGTGTTGGTAGGATTATATGTCACTATATCCATTCAAACCCCAATTCGGTCCAACATGAGAAAGTAATTCTAGCATGATCTCCTTATCCCTTTTCCAAGGCTCAGAGGAGATCCAATTATGGAGAGTTTCTTTTCCAAGACAACTAACCAATTGATTTAAGATTGAAAGCTTTCTAGTAAATCAAGAGACAAGAAAAAAGAAAAAGAATGAAAACTATAATTGATCCATCAAATTACAACAGAGCTCCCTAACCCAATGAAAAGGGGTTTAGTTGTTCATAGCTCTGGAAATGGAAGATGATAGAGAAGAGTACATTCTGAAATTAAACTAGAAATTTCAGAGAAAGTAAAATGTACAAAGCGTATCCCTCCAAATTACAGGTCCCCCCTCCAATCCCCATATATACTACTCTTCTGATCTTCTAGTTAGCTCTTTAAGTCTTGGATATGGGCCCTTGATCTTTAGTTGAAGCAGTTACAGTCTTCAGTGGGCTCAGCTTTGCTTGCAGAAAGAATGTGAGTCAGGCATGGTAGGACGTTAGTTAGGACGTTAGTGCCGTTACCGTTAAGTATAAACTTGGGTTTGAAAGCGTTAGTGATGATAACTTTGTCACTAACGTTCCAAACCAGTTGATTCACGTTAACTTCAACGTTAGTGGTACTAACGTGACCACTATCGTAGCCTCTTAGCCCTTCGCAAGCGTTATTGACACTTACTTTTACCAATAACGCTGCTCCTTGTCCCTCTTTCCCACGTTAACGATCCACATTAGTGTAACTAACGTTGCCCTTAATGTGGGCTTGCCAAAGCTCGAGGGCGTTAGTGACACTTACCTTTGTCACTAACGCTTCAAAATGCCCCTTCCTTCCACGTTAGTGCTTTACGTTAATTGCATTAACATAACCACTAACGTGGGTTTGCTTGCTATCTCCAACGTTAATGACAAAGGTTAGTGTCACTAACGTTGGCATATCATCCTTTGCTCCATGTTACCATTCACGTTAGTGGTCTTAACGTGACCACTAACGTAGGCAATCTTGGCCTGATCTAGCATTAGTGACAAAGGTGAGTGTCACTAACGTTGGCAATCTCTTCTTATCCCACGTTCGAGTTCACGTTAATTGGATTAATGTGACTCTTAACGTGGCTATGTGTGGCCTTTTGGAACGTTAGTGGTGTTTACTTTTACCACTAACGTTGGAGCTTCTCTTTCCTTCCATGTTAGTTCCCATGTTAATGTAACTAACGTAGCAACTAACGTGGGTTATGATGGCTTTCGAAGGTGTTATTGGTGATGACTTTACCACTAACGTTGCAAGCTTGCTCCCATTCCACATTAGTGGTCACGTTAGTGAGACTAACATGGCTGCTAACGTGGCTCTTCTTTGCTTCCTTTTTCCTGAAATCAAACAAACAAGGTGCATCAAAGCTTTGTTTCAAGTCATGAGATCATGCATCATCCATTTTATCATTCAATTCATGCATAATTCTCATGAAATCATGTAAAGTTCACAATGTTTACTTGAATCAAGGTGTAAGTGTATATTCACCCAAAACTTGCTTATTTACTAAGAAAATGCATGAAACTACCCTAAAATAGTAAAGAAAAAGGTTAGTGAAACAAGCCAAGACGCCCTGGCATCAGAACCATAGCAAGAAGGCAATATGACTGCTATGCACAAGCAAAGCTGAACCACTTGTGCAATGTGGTAGCGGATATGAATGCCAAATATCCACCATACATGCAAAAGATGGAAGAACTTTATGCGAGGCAGGAAGAAATAGTAGACAAACACATAGAGGCTGAGAGGACCTACATGAGAAGGCTGGGATTTTAGAAGCCTAAAGACACCAAGGCATAAGAAGGATCCTCAAAGAAAAATGGTGATGACTCCTCCTCCAAGAAGAAAGACAATGGAAAAGGGCCAATGAATTGAAGCTGTTCCAAGAATCAAAGGTTGTTGAGTCCTATGGTTGATAATCTCAAGTTTTCTTATTTTGAATTTTTATTAAGTAGTTTGATAATAGTTGTAGTGCTAGGATAGTTGCTTTAATTTTCCTTATGCTTAATCTATTTATGAGCCCTTTGTGCTTTGACTTTAATTTTAAAAAAAGAAAATGCAATGTTATTTAAGTCTCATGATCATCAAATAAAAGAACAGTTTGTTTCCATAAGAGTCTATGGTGAATTGTGTAAAAACAAGAGTAAAAGAGACTAAGACCAAGTGAGATTATTCAAAACTAATAGAGAAAGATTTAAGTATGAGACCTTGAATAAATCTGGAAGAAAATAAGCAATGATGAGCAACTAGACTTAAGAGATATGACAAGTAGAGGCCAAGGATGTCCCTTGAATATCCATAGAACCAAGAAGTAGTAAGAAAAAAGACCCAAGGCTCTGAGCATCAACTACTAGGATGGAAGAAAACACTAAATAGCTCAAAAGAGTTAGAAATCCTAGTAGATGCTTGTGGTGAAGATGTGTTAAGAAGAAAGACCTGGGCAAGTAAATTCTTAGGGGTGTTTCAACACCTAGCACCCTAAAACCAACTGGTTTGGGAGTGCTAATTGAAAGCCTAACTAAAGGGTCGTCTTGAGACAAAACATTTAGAGTTGTGGTCAATGAAAAAGGAGAAGAAAAAATGAAAGAACAATCAAAGAAAAGAAACAATTCTTTCTACTTCAAGGTGACAATCGATAGAAAGGGGTCCTAAGGCAAACACTTGGAAGAATCCTCAAGAGTTTAGGAGTTCATTATGACATTAAATCAATAAGATTCATGCATGAGTTAACACTTAGTCCTATCCTTGGTAATGAATGCATCTTTCTAAGGTCAAGTCTCAATCCAATTAAGAATGACTCGCATTGATTTGCTTGGGACAAGCAAAGCTTAAGTTTGGTGTTGTGATGACTTGCATCATTTACCCTTTTTTCTTATCTAAAAAGGATCATAAAAGAGCATAATCTCATTAAATCATTACAATTCATGAACTAATTAATGAATATTATGGTACATTGCTTTGAAATGGGTTTGTGCTGAATTTCAGGTGATAAGAGCAACAAAAATGGAAGAAAATAACAAAATAAAGCTGGGCGTGTGAAACTGGCTTGGAATAAATGCCATGAAAGTATATGGGCGTGGCACGCCAGGAGCTGGGCGTGGCACGCCAATTGTATTTTCCAGAGAAGGTTCTCGAAGCTTTAACATGGGCGTGGCACGCCAGGAGTCAGGCGTGGCACGCCGGTTACATTTTCCAGAGAGCAAAGCTGAAAGTCACAAAAGGGGAAGTGGCACGCCAGGCTGGGCATGGCACGCCAACTACATTGAACACTATGGGGCGTGCCACTTGAGCTTGTGAGCATGGCACGCCAGAAGAGAACAAACACTGGGTGTGCCACTTGGTATCGAAGGCGTGGCACGCCAGCTCTAATCCAATACTTGGGCGTGCCACTTGAGGACCTAGGCATGGCACGCTCGTTCAACTTTCCAAAGAAGAAAATGGTGCACACACAATGGGCGTGGCACGCCAGACCCTAGGCATGCCACGCTAGTTCAACTTTCCAGGGAGGAATCAAGCACACATAAGGGGCATGGCACGCCTGACCCTAGACGTGCCATGCCAGTTCAACTTTTCAGAGAGGAGAAGAAGAAGAAAAAGGCCTGGGCATGCCACTTGGGCTCGAAGGCGTGGCACGCCAGGCTAACCAAGCTTTAAAAAGGCCTGGGCGTGCCACTTGGGTTCGAAGGCGTGGCATGCCAGGCTAACCAAGGTTCAAAAAGACCTTGGGCGTGCCACTTGGGTTCGAAGGCATGGCACGCCTGGGAGCTGGATGCATGGAGCGTGCCACTTGCGGGACTGGGCGTGGTGTGCCAAGCCAAACTTATTGGCTAGGCGCCAGCCACACGCCAATCCTGGAGAAGTCACGTTTTTGGAGTTTTCTTTCCCTCCAGCTGTAATTTTCTTTTCTCTTTTGTATTTCTTAATTCTAGTGCTAGGAGTAGTAAAAATAACCCCTGAAAGTACTGAGAAGGGGTTGTTGAGTAGTAGTTTTGTTGAGATATAGTTAGATTTACTTTTCACATCATCTCTTCCATCTCTTGTACTTTTTTCTTAAGCTATGAATAGCTAAATTCCTTCTCATTGAGAGAGGGAGTTCTGTTGTACTTGATGGATTAATGATAATGAATTTCTTCTTCTCTTCATCTTCTCTTTGATTTGCTAGAAAGAATTTTATTTTAATGCTAGTGTTCAATCATCTTAGGAAAGAGGTTGAATGCAAAATGGATTTCATGGGAACCTTGGAAAAGGAAACATGAAACCATGCTTGAAGTCCCTTCTCACACTTGAGTAGATCTGGATTTTAGTGATTGGATATGGTGACATATAATCCACCCACTATTTGGATCTATGAGGATGTGTGGTATAATCAGAGACCAAGCATATCTCTCTTCATGAGCAATTAGACCAAAGAATTGGCTGATTATCAATATTTGAGAGATTGAATCACCAAGGGATTGGGGTTCAATCAATCATGATTACCAAGAGGTCAGTGAGTTGCATGATTGAAGATGAGATGAGCTGGATTTAATCCAAAGAGAACAACATCTCCTGATCTCAATAAATTTTCCCTATTCTCATCTTCTACATTCTTTGTAGCTTTCTTTACATTCTGTTATTCCCCATTCCTATTTACAATTAAGTCATTTATGTTTCTGCACTTTACATTCTTGCTATTTACTTTTCTACAATTTACTGCTTCTCTTTACTTTTGAGTCATTTACATTTCTGCTTATTTAAATTTCTGCAATCACAATCTATATTGCTCAGCTTGACTAATTCACCCATTGATTAAAATTTCTCAAATCTACCAATATCTGTGGATACGATTCCACTCCTAGTGGGTTATTACTTGACGATACTTTTTGGTGCGCTTGCCAAAAGAACGGATTCATTATTTTTATATGGAAAGTGAATTCTGGTCATCAAGTTTTATGGGGTTCACTCAACAAGAAGAAGTCCATTGAAGAAGCCATAGATGTTATAGAGACTGGAGTCGAAAATGAGTACTTCTATGCTTCAGAAAGAACTCAGAAAAAGGAGTGCTGAAGCTCAATTCTATGGATGCTCTGTTAGCACAGAACAAGATGATTGCAGCTCAATTAGCATCCCTCACAAAGAAGATGGAGAAAAGCCAAGTCTCAGCTGTCCAAGCTCAAGCACCACGACAAGAAGGAGATGCACCAGAAGTTGATTGCGAATGGGAGCAAGCAAGTTATGTGAACAATCCCTCTAGACCACCATATGATCCCAATGCCAAGACATACAACCCAGGTTAGAAGAACAACCCAAATTTTGGGTGGGGAAACCAATCACAGTCAAGACCACAAACTATACCAATCCAACCAATACAAAAACCACAACCCCAACTATCAATCAGGCAATAAAGACCCTATCACAACTCACAAAATAGACCCCACCATAATTCACAAAATACATCATATCTTTCCACCCAGCAAACACACAACAACCACCATTAAGATACATCATCTTCAACCATGCAACCATGTGAAATCGTTAGCAAATTTGCAAAATTAGAGGCTGTCATAGCACAATTTTCAGCACAACTGACAGGAACTATTTCCACTGTTCTGGAGAGACAAATACAGGCTGAAAGAAAGATAGATGCAAACCAAGAGGAGTTCAGATCTAACATAAGAAATCAAGGGGCAGCAATTTCAAAATTGGAACACAAGTAGGGAGTTTATCTAAACAAATACCAATGCCTACACATACATTCTCCAGTGATACCATGGCCAACCCAAGAGGAGAATATAAGGCCATCACACTAAGAAGTGGAAAAGTTATAGAGGAAGCATCCCCAAGTCAAAGCAACCAAGAAGAAGAAGCTGCAAAGGAATCTGAAACCAGGAAAGAAGAAGAAACCCCTGCACCATCCTCACCAAAGCAAGTTCTAAAGCCTTGTGTGCCAAAGGCACCTTATCCACAAAAGCTGAGGAAGGATGGGAAAGACAGCCAGTTCTCTAGATTCCTAGAAATCTTCAAGAAGCTTCAGATCAACATACCCTTTGCTGAGGCATTAGAGCAAATGCCACTCTATGCCAAATTTTTAAAGGAGCTCATGACAAGAAAAAGGAGCTGGGGTGAAAAGGAAAACATAGTGCTAACTGAGGAGTGTAGTGCCATCATACAAAGGAAGCTTCCTCAAAAGATGAAAGATCTTGGGAGCTTCCAAATTCTCTACATCATAGGCGATATCAATATTGAGAAAGCATTGTGCGATCTGGGGGCTAGCATTAACCTCATGTCCTTGGCTATGATGAAAAGGATGAGGATTGAGGAAGCCAAACCAACAAGAATGGCACTCCAATTTGCTGACAGAACATTCAAGTTTCCTCATGGGGTAGTGGAAGATTTGTTGGTTAAAGTAAGAGAGTTTATTTTTCCAGCTGATTTTGTGATGTTGGATATGGAGGAAAAGGCCAACACATCAATCATCCTGGGAAAGCCATTCCTAGCTACTGCTGGAGCCATTATTGATGTTCAAAAAGGGAGCTAGTCTTGAGGTTGCATGAAGAGAAGATGGTCTTCAATGTCTTCAAAGTAATGAGTTATCCTAAAGAATCCATAGGAGAATGCATGATGGTAGACACCATAGAAAAGATAGTTCAATGAGTTTTGGAAGAAGAACAATGTGAAGAAGCTATGGAGCTGGAGCAACAAGCATCAGGTGGAGAATTACCACAAGAAACCATAGAGGATTCAATCATGTTAAACCACACAAGCAACAAGGAAGTGGAAGCACCAAAACTAGAGTTGAAGACCTTACCTCCAAGCCTGAAATATGCTTACTTGGGTGACAACAACACATACCCAGTATCCATAAATTCAAGCTTGAGTGAGGGACAAGAAGAAGAACTTATCCATGTGCTGAAGCAACACAAGGATGCTATAGGATTGACACTTGCAGATTTAAAAGGAATTAGTCCTTCAATGTGCATGCACAAAATCTTGCTTGAGGAAGATGCCAAGCCCTCAAGACAGCAACAAATAAGGCTAAACCCAACAATGAATGAAGTAGTCCAAAAAGAGGTATTGAAATTGTGGCAAGTTGGGGTGATCTACCCAATCTCAGACAGCCTTTGGGTAAGCCCAGTGCAAGTAG
The DNA here is from genome assembly GCF_000816755.2 of Arachis ipaensis. NCBI lineage: Eukaryota > Viridiplantae > Streptophyta > Magnoliopsida > Fabales > Fabaceae > Arachis > Arachis ipaensis. Next base: position 46,977,197 of record NC_029793.2, on the reverse strand, counting down.
TCCCTAAGAAAGGAGGGGTCACTATTGTGCCAAATGAGAAGAATGACCTGATACCAACAAGAACAGTGACTAGCTGGTGCATGTGCATAGATTATAGGAAGCTTAATGAAGCTACCAGGAAGGATCACTTCCCTCTACCTATCATGGACCAGATGCTAGAAAGACTTGCGAGACATGAATATTATTGCTTCTTGGATGGTTATTCTGGCTACAACCAAATAGTTGTAGATCCTAAGGACCAAGAAAAGACCTCATTTACCTGTCTCTATGGTGTTTTTGCTTATAGGAGAATGCCCTTTGGATTGTGCAATGCACCTGCAACATTCCAAAGGTGCATGTTCTCCATATTTTCAGACATGATTGAAAGATTTATTGAAGTGTTCATGGATGACTTCTCTGTGTTTGGTGATTCATATTCTAACTGCTTACACCACTTAGCCTTGGTGCTAAAGAGATGCCAAGAAACCAACCACGTTTTGAATTGGGAGAAGTGTCACTTCATGGTCACAGAGGGGGTGGTTCTTGGCCACAAAATCTCGAAAAGAGGCATAGAGGTGGACAAGGCCAAGGTGGAGGTGATTGAAAAGTTACCCCCACCTTGCAATGTCAAAGCAATTAGAAATTTTCTAGGATATGCTGGCTTCTATAGGAGGTTCATTAGAGATTTCTCAAAGGTTGCCAAACCCTTAAGCAACTTGCTTGTATCTAATGTACCTTTTGTTTTTGATAAGGAATGCATGCTAGCTGACAACACCCAAATGCACGGGTTAGGAACTTGATTATCAAAATTGAATTAGCGTTGTAAGTATACTTCTAACCCAACAAATTGGCCATCAATCAGATTGTTAATCCAAAAGATAGTCACAAGCAAAACCAATTCAAAACCAAGAGTATTTGACTCCCGAGTCGTCTCCCAAGGAGTACTTTAGAACAATGAGTGTGCAATTTCAGTTGTAGTGATCAAGGGGTTGTCAATGAAGAAATGAACATATAAAGCAATAAAAGAACATGCAAAATTGTAACGATTGAACTAATGAAGAAATTAAAGAACCGACTATGTAATATAAACAAGTAAAGTATAAAAGAGATTAACATAGAAGTGTATGAAAGATTGAAAGCATCAAAAATAGTCTTGGCTTGGAGTGAGCTAAGGGTCCTTTCCTTGTTGGAACCACAACTATGACAAGCATGATGGATTAGTCTCACTTGATCAACTCTCACATCGGAAAGTAAGTTAAATGAGCATAAGTGTTCTCAACCCACAAATCCTAAATTGCTTGCTAATTGCCTTAGCAACAAATTAGCGTTAGTGGGAACAAGAACAATTAACAATCCAAGAATTGAAACTAAATGTTGGACATTCCAACTCTAGAAACCCAATTGCTCACTTTACCCAAGCCAAGAACCAAAAATTTAGCATAAAACCATGTTTGACATTTTGTCAAACACTTGGTGGGCAAAAACCTTAAACATGGAGAAAATGAGAAAAGGCTTGAAACTAAAAGCAACAATTAATCTCAATCAACAAGAATAACACAAAAAAGCATGAAACAAACATCAAATATCCAATTCATCAACAAGAAATTGAAATTGTAAGAGAGAAGTAAAATTGAACTATAACTTGAATTAGAAGAAAGAGTAATGACAATGTAACTATAAAGAGTAATAACAAGAGAATACTTACAATGAAAGCTAGCAAAATCCAATAACAAAAATGGAAATGGCACTTGAATGTAAAATCCAAATATAAACCCTAATAGAGATGATGAAAAACTTAGAGAAAAACTAAACTAAAAGCTTCCTACCACTACTCCTAAACTATACTAATGATATGCTATGTTCTCCCCTTCATTTCCCTTCCAATATGAGCCAAAAGACTTCAGAAATGGGCCTCCAAAGCCCCCAAATCGTGAGTCACGTGCCATTTTAATGAAGTCATATGCGGACACCTGTGCGGACGCACAGATGCGTGCGTCCGCACACTTTACGAAAAATCCCTTCCTGTGCGTACGCACAAGTAGCTGTGCGCACGCACACTAGGTGATGCCTGGTTGGACGTTCGACACGCTCAAAACGATCCACGCGCTCTGATTGGACAGCTGTGCATACGCACAAGTAGCTGTGCGCACGCACACGTCTCTGAACTCATCTTGTTTGAGTCTTCATGTTTCCTCCACTTTGCATGCTCTTCTTCCATTTTCTCCAACCCATTCCTACCTTATACACCTGAAATCACTCACAAACAACATCAAGGCATCGAATGGAAGGCAAATGGAATAAAATAGATTAAATTAGGCATAAAAGAGCATATTTTCATAATCAAGCGCAATTTGGGAGGAAAGTTCAAAAGCATGCTATTCAAGGGAATAAGTGCAAGTTTATGTAATGAAAATCTATTCAATTCTAACCAAAACTCATATCAAATATGGATTCATCACTAGCCTTTGATGAGCTTAAGAACAGACTTTCCTCTGCACCTATCATAGCACCACCCTACTGGGATCTACTCTTTGAGTTGATGTGTGATGCATCAGACTTTGCTGTTGGTGCTGTTTTAGGACAGAGGAGAGATAAACTGGTGCATGTTATTTATTATTCTAGCAAAGTCCTTAATGAGAATCAAAGGAACTATACCACTACAGAGAAGGAACTATTTGCCATAGTCTTTGCATTTGATAAGTTTAGATCATATCTTATCGGTTCTAAAGTTTTTGTATTTACTAAATGTAACACCCTAATTAACCCAAGCCTTACCTCTAGCCATAAAGCAAGGGTTAACCAAAGGTTATGACAATTCTAAGGCTTATACATATTTATATAGAAAGAATAATATAATCTAGAAGTCCGATGAAGGAATAAAGCTCAAAGTTAGGGTATGAAAAGCACAAAACGCATAAATGGAGCAACTAACTTAAAGCACAAGGAATATATACAATTTATATCAAAATATCATAGTATAATATCATAAGGATCTAGCCATGATTCGCGGAGTTTAAGCCTGCTAGCCATATACAGATCATACATGAAACCGGACAGTAAAAATAGCTTGTACCATTTTGTTCTCTCAATACATGCTTCTAGGCTAAACAAAATACAAAAGTGAGAGATGTAAAGAAAAATAAGTCAAATGACTCAAAAGGTATCTAGATCCTCCACTTCTGTCACCATCCAGGCAACTCACTGAGGTGGGTTGTGACCTGCATCTGAAAAATAACAACAATGTATGGAATGAGAACCAGAGGTTCTCAGTATGGTAACAGTGCACAATGATGTAAGATGTAAAGCTCTGGGACGCCAAAGGCAATCCTAGAACTTCACATCACATACAAATATTCGAGCTTAGAACAAAATAAATAAATATTACGAACTAAAACCATAAACCGGGTTATCTAAACTTAGGGGAATTCTAGCTAATACTAATCACACCGCTGTATCCCACAGCCTTCGCCAACCTTACCTTCGTGCGATTCCATCGCCACCGCCTACCTAACCTCCTCAGCACCAGACAATCACAATTAATGCAAACAAATAAAACACTAGTAGAAGCATATAAAACAAGTAGTTCAAGTAAGTAATAGGCATGTTATACAATTAGGAAAACTCACGTAATCAAAACAATCACGCACATAAAAGATGCATATGATGAATGCCTATCCTATTGGCTCGTGATATCACTTGTCGGTCCATAAATGCCAACCCGACACATCTTTCGGATGTAGCTTTTCTGCCACACCCACGGATATAGTGCCGGTCACACTCTATTCACCCACGGATATAGTGCCGGGCACACTCGCATGCGTAACCCAAAGATATCATGCCTGTCACACTCTTGTAGCAGAAAAGGTCATTAATCATAATTTATCCCCAGGGATATAGTTCCTTGCACACTATCATTCTTAACCCAAGGATATAGTGCCAGGCACACTTTCTACATTCAACAAGTTCATCAACCTCACATCATCACCAGTCTTCACCATTTCTCATCTCAATCCACTTTCAATTATCAATTCTCAACATTCCAAGGATATAGTGCCTGGCACACTCTCAACATTCATTAGGATCATTCATCCCATTTTGAGTCTTCAACTCATCACAACCATCATCAATTCATCACTTCCATTCCGAGCTCATTAGTTCATCAATTTCCCAATTCATTGTCAACAATCACCATATGCACCACTCTTCCTTCTCTCTCAACTAACTCATCCGTAATACATTAGAAACATAAACCTCCGTTTGCTAACTTTTCAAAGAAAAACCCAACTTAAACCCCTAGGACCTTTCCCATATTTCAATGCTCTAAAATAAGCCCAAGAGTATTAAAATGGTATTATAGAAGCTTACAACCTTGTCGGGAAGTTGAAATAGTTGAAAACAAAGTTTAAAATTATGAAACAGGAGTGTGTGTGCGCACACCCAGGAAGATTTTGAAAGTGTGCGTACGCATAGGGGTGTGCGTACGCACAAGTACTAAAATTTATAAAGTATGTGCACTCGCACAAGCTGTGCGAGCCCCCTAACAGATGTCCCTTCCCGACTTGTGCGTGCGCACAGGGCTGTATGTCTGCACAGGTCGTAATTCTTCATTGATGTGCGCGCGCACGACCTATGCTAGCACTGTTACCAGAGCCATTTCCCCTGCCTATGCGTATGCACAGGTCTGTGCGTCCGCACAGAATAACATTTTCGCAGGGTTGTGCGTGTGCACAAGGCTGTGCGTGCGCACATATCAGAAATCCTGAAATTCTGCAACTTTGCAGAATTTTAGATTTTCAACACCAGCTTTGAATGATCATAACTTCCTCTACAAAATTCTAAATTTTGCAAACTTTATATCAAATCTAAGGATTTTCAATAATCTTCAAATATAAACTAAATTCAATAAATTTTGAAAACCGAGGCAAAAGTTATGATCAGACTAAGTTCATCAAAAATCTATTTTTACCCAAAATCTCACAAACTCAATTTTTAACCAAACCTCAATCCAATACCAATTCAATCACATACCAACAAAACCAAAACAGTCCAAAATTCATACAAACACTACCTCAACCATTTTCTCACTCACACAACCTTCTAAACCTTTCAACAATTCTAAATCCAACCTAATTCACCTTTTCCAAATTTCCATTAACCTTATTAACATCAACATGACTTCTTACCACTTCCATCATTATTCAACTATACCACATCCAACATTTAATATCTCAAATTATCAACCCCTTCAACATTCATCAATCCAAACAACAAATATAAAATACTATAATCAATCTTCCACCAACACCTTCACCAATCATCATTCTTTCACTATCAATCTTCATCAACAACCTCATTCATGCTTTGTACCAATAATCAACAATATACATTCATTCAAAATTCAATATACCTCATACCTCAATATCATTATTTAACAACATTTACAACATCAATTCATCAAGCATCATTGACGTGGCGAAAAATTGCCGATTAAGAATTTATAATAAGAACAGCGTTGCAAGTACAGTTCTTAACCAACGAAAATTTCGCTTATCAATTTAAAAGGGTTGTCACAAATTTAGAATAAAAATACTGGGAGTAGAAATCCCAGGTCATCTCCTAACGAGTTGACAAAAGAGTGCTATTTTATTAGTCAGAAATTTTCTGAGAAATTTTAGAATTGGAGAACGGGAAATTAAAATAATTATTAATTAAAGCACTAGAAATTAACAAGAGATTTTATGTATTTAAAATAAAAAGCCTTGACTGGGAGAAGATTAATTGGAAGTTCTATCCTTGTTGGATTCTCCCAAGTGTAATGGTAATTGGTTGTTGACTCTACTTAGTTATCCCTTACCGAATAAAGGAAAGTAAAGTAACTGAACCAGCTCCAATTCACAAGTCCTAATCCTCTCCTATGGAAGGATTAGCGTTAGTGACTAGAGAACCAGCCAACAACTTCTAGTTCCCAATTACACTTGAGTTTTCTAACTCAAGGGTCTCCTTTTAATCAACTCTCAAGTCAAGTTGGGAGTCTACTCCATTGACATGAATACCACTTTCACAGACATATAAAGGGAATAAAAAGAAGACATGATGAACTAAATAAAATAATAACTAAAAATTAATTAAAGGTAAAAATAGTTCTTTGCATTAATAAATCCCAAAATCATAAACATACATATTTGAACAGGGTTAATGGGGGATTAAAAGAGTAAAGGAATAAGGAAACAAACTAGAATAGTAGAAACTTCAACGGAGGTAGTAACTCTTCTCAATATCCAAATCAAAAGCAATAATCTCTAAACTGTGAATGTGAAAAAAACCTAGAAGAAGTAGTGTTTCTCTCTAAGATTCAAATCTAAAACTAAAACTATGCGAATGAGAACGTGTGTTGAGCCTCTGCTTGTCCCCTGGCTCTAGTCTGTGTTTCTGGGCTGAAAACTAGGTCCAAGCTCAGCCCAAAATTGCCCCCAGCGTCTTCTGCATTTTCTGCACGTGGCGCATGTCACGTGTACGCGTCAGTCACGCGTACGCGCTCACCGTGCAAATATCCAATTCACGCGCACGCGTGAGCCATGCGTACGCGTCGATCTTCGCTGGTTATCTTCTTTATTTCTTATGTTCCTTCTATTTTTGCAATCTTTCTCTCCATCCTCTAAGACATTCCTGCCCTATATACCCTAAAAACACTTAACACACAGATCACAGCATCGAATGGTATAAAGGGGAATTAAAATACACAATTTAAAAGCTTAGGAAGTAAGTTTTCAATTGTAAAATCAGGCAATTTGTATGAACAAGTGTGCAAAGACTTGATAAAAACCACTCAATTGAGTACAAGATAAACCATAAAATAGTGGTTTATCAATCTCCCCACACTTAAACATTAGCATGTCCTCATGCTAAGCTCAAGGAGATAAAATGAGTGAATGGGGGAAAGTAAGACTCATGAGATGCAACCTATGTATGCAAATGCAACTATATGCTAAGATGTTTCTATCTACTTGGTTAAAGGTAAACAATTTCTCCAAGACAAAAATAAATCAGATTCCACTAATTCAAATCACACAATAAGAGACAAGTAAACTCGTAAGAAGACAGCTTATGAAAGCAGGGAACATAGAATCAAGCATTGAAGCCTCACTGGTAGTGTATATGCACTCTAGTCGCTCAAGTGTCAGGGTTAATCACTCTACTCTTCTCTAGTCATGCTTTCTAAAACTTTGTTCTTCATTTAATCAATCAACAAATATTTAGTGCACCAATGCAAACATCATGAGGTCTTTTCAAGGTTGTAATGGGACTAAGGTAAGGGTGAGGATATATGTATGGCCAAGTGAGCTATAATATGAATCTTTGACTAACCTAAGCTCTCACTTAACACACACACACACTCTACGTAATTCTAAAATCATGCCTAGCTACCCAAAATTCTACTTTTGCATTACATACTCATGTATCAAATTTTCTTTAATTTCACCACATATGCATTGATCTTTTATTAATTTTGTCCCCTATTTATTTATTTATGCTGTAAAAAATTTTTAAAATTTTTTTTATGAATATGAAAGCAAACATAACATTTCAATGCATATGGTTTTTCTGGTTTCATATGAGTAGGTACCCAAATTCCTAATATTTAAATAAAGTAGAGACACAAAACATTCCCATTAACCCAGGTCTTCCACAATTCCCCTCACTTAGTTAACACACTATCTTAAGCTAACCAAAGATTCAAATTAGGTAATTAATTATTTTTCCGCTTAAGACTAGTGATGTGGTAAAATATAGAACAAATGGGGATTAAAAGGCTCAAAGTGGCAAACAAAGTTAATTGAAATGGTAGACTTTTTGGGATAAGTGAGCTAGTAACAAATGATGGCCTCAATCATATGTATGCATGCAAATATACTAAACAATGGACATATAGAATGGAACAATGTAAAGATTGCAATCATAGATAAGAAAACACACAAGAATAAAAATTATGGTTAAATAACGTAATCATATAATTAAGATCAAATCTCACAGGCTGTGTGTTCTTAGCTATCAACCATGTTCCAAATTACAATCTTCAAACAAGTTTAATGAAAAAAGTTTAATTTAAATTAGTGAAATGCTATAAAAAGGGTCTCGAAAAAGAACTTATCACTCTAACCAAGCAAAATATACATGCAAGCAACTATTATCATGCAATCTATCCTACGTAACAAAAAAAACTAAAATGTTGGTGTTAAGAGAGAGAAATTACCTCCGAAAGACAAGGACTGTCCTCCCCACATTTAAGGCTTGGCATGGTCCTCCGTGCCATCACTAAGGAGCAAGGTAGGGCTGGAGGCATCGCCTTCGCTGTCTGGTTCTCCTTGGCTTCCTGTGCCACTGGATGAAAGAGAATCCGGGGTGTCCTTCGGTTCCGGAGGTGGGTGAGTACCAACTATGAGTTCCTTCAGGTAGTCGTATCGGCGCTTGTTACGGTGCTCCATTTGCTCTATCCGTCGGTCTTGCCGGTCAAGCCTCTCAAGGATCTGAAGGAACATCTGATGGGTGGATGGTGCTTGTGGTGTGGATGATGGAGGAGAATCCAAAGATGGGCCTGCAGGCCGGCTCGCAGAGGGAACTGGTGGCCTGATGTACTTCACTTTCGGGACATACTAGTCGGCCCTAGGGATCATGACCTTCGTGTCTCCTGTCTGATAGGACACACCTGCTACAGAAACTAAATCTGAAACTATTGCGGGGAAAGGCATGTTACCCACAATTTGTACATGTCCCATTGCTTACCAGATGTGTCGGGGTAGGTTGAGAGGTTGCTCTGTCAGGATGCACCAGATGAGAATAGTCATGTCTGCTGTGAAGGCCGACTCGTGAGTGCTCGAAAATATATAGTGGGACATAATCTGTGCCCACACGCGAGCCTCCAAGGTAAGTGAATGGGCTGAGATGCTCTTAGGTTTTGACCGATGCGGCCCAAAGATCCAGGTACTGCCAGGTTGGGCTATAACTCCAAGGATGCTATCCCAGTCGAATTGATACATCTGGCGCTTAAGAGAGGCTTCTTGATATGCATCCAATCCCTCTGGGCTAGGTGGAAGATCCAGTGCTCGCTGGATGGCACTCTCGGAGACAGAGACTTGGTGCTGACGAACATAGACAGTCTGTAGGGTAGGCGAGTAGAAGTTAGAGTAGAACTCAACTACCCATGATAAGTTGGCCTCCCGCGGCTGCCTCCTCAAAAATCTCCATTGTCTCCTCTCTATGCAGGGCTCCACAAAATCAACAAAGTGTGTTGGGACAATGAGTAGATACTCATTGTTGTAGTTCCTCTCGGCTAGGATGGGGAACATCTGTTCGCAGTAATGGTTAGTGAACAGTGTGGAGTCCCGTGCGAGAAAGGCTTTGTCTAATTCATCAACTTTAATGATCCTCTTTACCCGCTTTGTTTGTGGCTCAACACTGGTAGATGGTGGTGCCTTAGCCGGTGCTCTCTTGGTTCCTCTCCTTGCTGGTGTCTTGTCAGAGGCTTTCTCTTTTCCTTTCTTGGTACCCATTCCTAAGGAAGAAGGAAAGAGGAAGAATGTTAAATATAGATAACTAAAACCAGAAGGTGGAAATTCCAAGTGATAATGATTTCCAAAGAAAAGAGAATAGCTGAAATACATGGTAGCTACAACATGTAGGTAAGATATCAATTAAAAGCGAAAAGGCAATTCATAATAATTAGATGCAGGAGTGTTTATGGCATGCAGAAACAGGCATGAGAAGTGTAACTCAAGCATCAAGTAATAAATGTGCCAAATAAAAGAGCATTTGTAATTATGACAATTGTGAATGATAATCCCAAATACATGTGGAGTACAAGTGTTGTGAAAAAGAGGCATTCAAGTAAAAGAGTAAAATAAAATAGGATTCAAAGTGCCATAAAAGCTTTTTCACAAACACGTGGTGTGCAAGCTATAATAGGACTGAAAATAATGAATCCAAATGTATATGAGAACCAAATATAAATGTCAATTGTCAAATCAATCCCCATAATATCTACAAGCTCAATGAAAATAAGGTAGTATCCAAAATAAAACTCCAATACCAACATAAAAATGCATAGAAAAAGAAAAGAATGAAAAAGAAACCATAAATAACTGAGCATGAAAGAAAAATTTAGAAGAAAGAAAAGTAATTAAAGGCAATAATTGAAAGAAGAATGAAAGAGTAAAGGGAGAAAAAAAAGGAACCTGAGGTAGAAGATGAAAAAGGGAGGAAGAGAGTAATAAATAGTAATAAGGAATTAAGAAGAAAGAAGGAAGAAGAAAGAATAAGGATTAAAAGAGAATTAGGATTGGGAGAGGGAATAAGTAAAATCTGGCGGCGTACTAGTTTAATTGTGCGTCGCATGTGACGCGTACGCGTGAAACGCGCTAGTTTTAAATGACGCATACGCGTTTGTGACGCGTACGCGTGATAGTGGATTGTGCCAATCGTGCGAAGGTAGCCCCGCGCACGCACAACTCTCGGGTTGAAACGTATGAGGGCCAAACTCACATACGACGCGTGCGAGTCAGGTACGCGCACGCGTGGGTGGCCATGGAGCAAAAAGGACGCGCACGCATCTGGGACGTGTACACGTGATGGGGTTTGTGCTTCTAGCACAGTTCCAGCCCCACACCAACACAACTCTCTGGCCAAACTCCCATTTACGCCGATTTCCAGGGTCACACGTACGCGTCAGGGACGCTTATGCGTGGTCTGCTGAAAGCGCAAGCGACGCACATGCGTGAGGTACACGTACGCGTGGGCTTGCTTGTGTGCAAGGCACGCTTCCAGTACCACTCTGGCCCAACTCTCGGGTCAATTCCTTGGTTGTGCGAACAAAAGTTATTAAGGGAATGTGTCATGATAATACAATGGGAATTTGGATACCTACTCATGTGAAACTATAAGAATTAAAAATCTATGTGCATTGATAAGCTATGTTTATCTTTATGTCTATAAAAAAAATCAATAAACAAATAAGGGGACAAAATTACCCCAATGCTGAATTAAGAATTCAAAGATCAATGCACATATGATAAAATTAAAATAAAAAGTTGATACATGAGTATGGAATGTAAAAGGGAATTCTGGGTAGCTAGGTATGAAATCTAAGGTTACACTAAATATATATAGGTTGGGTTAAAGCTTGGGTTAATTAAAGATTCAATTTATAAGCTCACTTAACCATATATGTATCCCTACCCCTACCTTGGCCCCATTACAACCTTGGAAAGACCTCATGATGTCTGCGTTGGTATATTAACTGTTGTTGATTGGTTAGGAGAAGAACAAAAGTTAGAGAACATGATTAGAGAAGGATAGAGTGATTGCCCTATACACTAGAGAGATTAGAGCGTACATATATCATCAGTGAGGGTTCAATGCTTGAATTTCCATGTTCCCTGCTTTCATGAGCTATCTTCTTGCACTTTTATCTGTCTTACTGTATAATGATATAATTAGTGGAATTTGATTTGCAATTGTTTTGAAGAGCTTATTTACTTTTGATCAAGTGGGCAAGAATCATATAGTTGCATTCATGTATATAGGATTGCATTGCATTGCATAAGTTTCTACATGTTCATACTTATTTATTTTATCTCCTTCAATTAAGCATGAGGACATGCTAGTGTTTAAGTGTGGGGAGGTTGATAAACCACTATTTTATGGTTTATATTGTGTTTAATTGTGTGGTTTTTATCATGATCCTTACCCGCTTATTCATTAATTTAACATGCATTTATATTTCCTTCCTGAAATTATTACATGATTGAAAACTGCTTCCTAGAGACTTTTAATTATGCATTTTAATTCTCCTTTATTCCATTTAATGCCGTGATCTGTGTGTTAAGCGTTTCAAGCTTTATAGGGAATGAATGAGTTGGAGATTAGAAAGGAAGCTAGCAAAATGGAAGGAACACAAGAAATTGAGGAGATAACCAGCGAGAAGTGACGCGGCTGCATGGCTCACGCGACCGCGCAAAAGAGGAGAAATCGCAGTGACGTGGCCGCATGACTCATGCGACCACGCGGATTGGAAAAGCACAAGCGACGCGGAGGCGTAGACGACGCGAACGCGTGGCAGGGAAAAACGCGAATGATGCGTTCGCATGGATGACGCGATCGCGTGACATGCGCGATCTGCATAATCTGCAGAATTCGCTGGAGGCGATTTTGGACCCTATTTTGACCCAGTTTTCGGCCCAGAACAGCAGACTAGAGCCAAAGAACATGCAGAAACCAAAGACAACATTCATTCTACAGAGTTTTAGTTTGGAGATCTAGTTTTTACTCCTCCCCTAGGTTTTCTCTCTAGACATTCATAGTTCTTAGGATTTACTTTTCGATTACTCTTTGCATTGGGATACTGAGAAGAGTTATTACCTCATCAAGACTTCGTCATTCTAGTTCGTTTTCTTTACTTGGATTACTCTTCCATGTTCTTTGCTTTGTTTAATTTTACCGTTGGAATATCTTTTTGGATTATTTAATATAAGGATTATCTTTATTTTAATTAATTATTTTAATTTTTATTTACAATGTCTTTCTTTAATTCCTTTTCATATGCTATGAATTTTACATTCACAATGAGCGAGTAGTTCCCTAACTTGATGGGGAGTTGATTGAAGGGAACCCTTGAGTTGGAAAGCTTAAAAGAAAGATTGTAATTGGGTTTATGGTTAGATTTCCTTCTAGTCACTAACACCAATCTCTTTTAATTAAGTGGATTGCAACTTGTGAACAGACGTAGCATTCCAACTTGTTTGACTTTCCCTTATCTAGTAAAAGATAACTAAACAGGACAACTTTTAATTGTCAATTAATCTTGAGAGTATTCCAACAATAATAGGGATTCCAACTAATCAACTCCCAATCAAGGCTTTTATTTACATTATTCAAATTCTCTAATTTAATTTCCTCCTTACTCAACTCAAACCTTTTTGAAAACCTCTGATTAATAAAATAGCACACTTTTCTGTAACTCGTTGGGAGACGACCTGGGATTCATACTCCGAGTATTTTAATTTTAAATTTCTGTGACACCTTTCTAAATTGATAAGTGGATTTCTGGCGAGTTAAGAACTATACTTGCAACGTATATATTTTAACAATTTTTAATTCGTCAATTTTTGCTACCATCAATTTTTGGCTCCGTTGCTGGGGAGTTGCAATAGAGTGCTAAAGTTATTAATTAGAATTTATTTATTTGTATTTTATTTTATTTTGCTACTATGAGCTGCATGTTTCTTTCGTCAAATGACGCGTTCACTTCCTGATCCAAGCTTGCCAATATTCGATCCTGAAATTGAAAGGACTATTTCACGAATAAGGCGAGCTCGGCATTGGTTAGTCCTCTCTGAGGGCGGATCTGAAACGTCAGTTGAAGAGGAAACCAGCCCCCGTTCTACTGCTTCGGTTGATTCACGTGCAGACGACATGGCAGAACCTAGGAGAATTACTATCCAGGAGGAAGGAGCCCCTGATTTTACAATGCAATCGTTTCAAGCGCATCACCCAGTGGTGGCTACAGATTTTGAAATAAAGACTGCACTGCTCAATTTGATGCCCAAGTTTCATGGCTTACCTGCTTAAGAGCCTATCAAGCACCTGAGAGATTTTCAAGCAGCCTGTTCTACTGTCAGGCGTGATGGTGCAGATGAAACTTCAATTTTGCTGAAAGCTTTCCCGTTTTCTCTTGAGGAAAAAGCAAGAGAGTGGTACTACACTCAACCCCTAGCAAATGTATCCAACTGGGATACACTCAGAAAAGAATTTTTGGAAAAATTTTTTCCATCTGAAGTTACTGATAAACTGAGGAAAGACATTTTCACGATTGTTCAAGATGACAACGAGACTCTCTTTGAATACTGGGAGCGCTTCAATAATCTTCTGGAAACATGCCCCCACCACAGGATGACAAGATAGTGTTACTCAGCTATATCACACAGGGCATGAGGCCCCAAGATAAGACCACATTGGAAAGTGCTAGCAATGAGTCTATGAAGAAGTACAAGACCACTGATGAGGCATGGCAATTGATCAGTGACTTAGCTGAATCTACTAGGAACCACAGGCAGAAACAAGGCCGTTCAAAAGTCGTCGCAGAAGTATCCTCTAGCAGAGAGTCTGCTGCTCTAGCTCAGAGTATCTGTGAAATGACCAACTTGCTGAAGCAGATGCAATTGAACCAACAACAAGTTCAGCAAGCTCAACCTCTTCCACCACAGCAAAGCCAACAGTTAGTCCCACAGAGAGTCTGCGGAATTTGTGCTGATTATAGCCATTATACTGATGAATGTCCGCAGCTCCAGTAGGAAGACAACATGGTGGCATCCACTCATAACTTCTATGACCGCCCCAACCAAGGGTACAATCAAGGTGGAAATCATAACCATGGATGGCAGGATAATTCTAACCAGAATTGGAGGGACAACAGTAACATAGGAGGCAGAGATAATCAGGAAAATCAGAGGTGGAATAATAACAACAACAGGCAGCAGAATCAACCTTACAGAGCACCTCACTTGAGGCAATCCCAAGGACCACAGAATACCCAACAGCAGACCTCTCAATTTACTCATCTTTCTTCATCTCCTAATGAAGAGTTACTACAATCTTTTGAGCGAAGACAACAGACCATGGAAAATAACATTATGAATAACATTAATGCCAGTCTGAATGGTCTGGCCTCTACTTTGCAAGCTCTTGTCTCACAGATTGGACCAATGTAAAATTCCAGTAACCAACCTTTGAGCTTGATGAGCGGATATTTTATACGCTTTTTGGGGATAATTTCATATAGTTTTTAGTATGTTTTAGTTAGTTTTTAGTTTATTTTCATTAGTTTCTAGGCAAAATTCATATTTCTGGACTTTACTATGAGTTTGTGTATTTTTCTATAATTTTAGGTATTTTCTGGCTGAAATTTAGGGAGCTGAGCAAAAAAAATCTGATTCAGGCTGAAAAAGGACTGCTGATGCTGTTGGATCCTGACCTCTCTGCACTCGGAATGGAATTTCTGGAGCTACAAGAGTCCAATTGATGCGCTTTTAATTGCGTTGGAAAGTAGATATCCAGGGCTTTCCAGCAATATATAATAGTCTATACTTTGCTCAAGGATAGATGACGTAAACTGGCGTTCAACGCCAGTTCTATGTTGCAGTCTGGCGTCCAGCGCCAGAAACACGTTACAAGTTGGAGTTCAACGCCAGAAACAGGTTACAGCCTGGCGTTGAACGCCCAAAACAGCCCAGGCATGTGAGAAGCTTTAGTCTCAGCCCCATCACACACCAAGTAGGCCCCAGAAGTGGATTTCTGCACTATCTATCATAGTTTATTCATTTTCTGTAAACCTAGGTTACTAGTTTAGTATTTAAACAACTTTTAGAGATTTAATTTTCATCTCATGACATTTTAGATCTGAACTTTGTACTCTTTGACGGCATGAGTCTCTAAACTCCATTGTTGGGATGAAGAGCTCTGCTGTGTCTCGATGAATTAATGCAAGTATTTATGTTTTTCATTCAAACATGCGCGTTCCTATCTAAGATATCCATTCACGCTTAATTATGGAGAAGGTGATGATTCGTGACACTCTGACGTTAAGATTTTTGCCAGTAAAGAATGTCATAAAAACAGTCGCGTTGTAGATATAGTCTCTAAACCGACGAAAATCCCTTCGTACAAACGTTTTGGTTGTCACAAGTAACAAACCCCTTTGAAATTGATAACCGAGTATTCAAACCTCGGGTCGTCTTCTCAAGGAATTACAGGGAAGTATGTTCTTATTATTGGTTATGAGTTTGTAAATTGGGGTTTAGGAAGTAAGGTGGGAATATGTTATACGACAAATAAAATAAAATAATTATAATAAAATAAAATCTCTTGGCAAGGTATAAGAACTGGAGGTCCTATCCTTATCAATTGTGATGAAATTTGGATTTTAATCTCACTTTGTTAACCTCTAACTATGAAGGTAGATCAAGTGGATTAATCAGCTTAATCCTCAGGTCCTAGTCAATTCCGATGGAAAGACTAGAGTTATTGGAGCAACTCCCAATTTCAACCACTTCTTTATTTGACAGCTCAAGCGTTACCAATTACTTAACCAAAGCCAAAAGGAAGAAAATATCTAAATTAAATAGCATCAATATAAATAAAGCAAAGCAAAATTAAATCTGAAAATTCCTCAAATTATATTAATAAAAGCAATCCAATCTAACATGAAAGATTTATGAATCAAATGGGCAACATAAGTAATTAACAAATAAAAGTATTAGAGAAATAATAACTGAAGAACATTGAACGGCCGCATGGATCACGCGATCTCGTCGCCTAGCGTCAGAGGAACTATAGCATATTATATATCAAATCGAAGCCCCGGACGTTAGCTTTCCAACGCAACTGGAACTGCGTCGTTTGGACCCTTGTAGCTAAAGTTATAGTCGTTTGAGTGCAGAGAGGTCAGACTGGACAGCTTAGCAATTTCTCCAACTTCTTGCATTCCTTCCACTTTTGCATGCTTTCTTCCCATCCTCCAAGCCATTCCTGCCTTATAATATCTGAAAACACTTAACACACATATCAAGGCATCTAATGGTAATAAGAGAGGATTAATAATAAGCAAATATAAGTCCAAAGAAGCATGTTTTCAATCAAAGCACATAATTAGGAAGGAAATATAAAACCATGCAAATAGTATGAATAAGTGGGTAAAGAGTTAATAAAAATCACTCAATTGAGCACAAGATAAACCATAAAATAGTGGTTTATCACACTCATCACCTTCCTCAATCCATGAACGTGTGTCTGACAATCACCTCCGTTCTACATCAGATTGAATGAGTATCTCTTAGATTCCTTAATCAGAATCTCCGTGGTATAAGCTAGATTGATGGCGGCATTCATGAGAATCCAGAAAGTCTAAACCTTGTCTGTGGTATTCCGAGTAGGATTCTAGGATTGGATGGCTGTGACGAACTTCAAACTCGCGAGTGTTGGGCGTAGTGACAGACGCAAAAGGATAGTAAATCCTATTCTGGTACGATTGAGAACCTGCAGATGATTAGCCGTGCGGTGACAGCGCACCTGGACCCTTTTCACTGAAAGGAAGGATGGTAGCCATTGACAACGGTGATCCACCAACACACAGCTTGCCATAGGAGGACGTGCGTGCGTGAACAAGAAGACAGAGGAAAGCAGAATTTCAGAAGACAAAGCATCTCCAAAACTCCAACATATTCTCCATTACTGCATACAAGTATAATTTGTGTTCTGCCTTTTTTACTTTTTACAATTCAAACTAAAATTTATTATTGATATTATATCCTGACTAAGAGTTATGAGATAACCATAGCTTGCTTCAAGCCAACAATCTCCGTGGGATCGACCCTTACTCACGTAAGGTATTACTTGGACGACCCAGTGCACTTGCTGGTTAGTTGTGCAAAGTTGTAAGAGAGTAATGTGAACATTGACATCACAATTTCGTGCACCAAGTTTTTGGCACTGTTGCCGGGGATTGTTTGAGTTTGAACAACTGACGGTGAATCCTGTTGCTTAGATTAGGAAAATTTTGTCTTTTGGGTCAGAGTCTTTTATATTCTTTTCAAAAAAGAAAAATTTTCAAAAAAATAATATTTTTCTCTTAGTTATTAAAAATACTTTTTCAAAACAAGTGTTACATTTACAGCTCAATTGGCTAGAGCATTGGTTTATGTTCTTGATGATTGGGCACCGGTTTTATTAAAAATCTTTTTCAAAAATAATTTTTCTTGATCTTGTGCCAAACTTTAAGTTTGGTGTTTTCTTATTAATCTTTCTACAATTTTCGAAAATTTTAGTTTGATTTTCTAAAAATTTTAAGTTTGGTGTTCTTTCTTCATGTTCTTGTGTTCTTGTGAGTCTTCAAAGTGTTCTTGAGTTTTCCTTGTGTCTTGATCTTAAAATTTTTAAGTTTGGTGTTCCTTGGTGTTTTTCCTCCAAAATTTTCGAAAACAAGGAGCACTAGATCTAAAAATTTTAAATCTTGTGCTATCTTAGTGTTTTTCTCTCTCCTCTTTAAATTCAAAAATATCTTTTCTCTCTATTTTAAAGCAAATTTTCGAAATTTACTTTTAAAATTCAGATTTTTATTTCAAAATTTAAAATCTTTTTCAAATTATATCTTTTTCAAAACTTACTAACCATTTTTTTCTCTCTCTCCATTTTTCAAAAATCTTCACCCATTTTTATTTATTTTATTTTAATTTATTTTGATTTCGAAATAAATACTAAATAAATAAATAAAAATATTTTTTCTCTATTTTACATCATCTCCCTTTCTCCATCATGGATCTAAGTGGAAATGAACAGTCCAGAAGGACTCTGGGGTCTTATGCTAATCCCACTACTGCTTCATATGGGAGTAGTATCAGTATACCCTCCATTGGAGTCAGTAGCTTTGAGCTGAATCCTCAGCTCATTATCATGGTGCAGCAAAGTTGCCAGTATTCCGGTCTTCCACAGGAAGAACCTACAGAATTTCTGGCACAGTTTTTACAAATTGCTGACACAGTACATGATAAGGAACAATTGAAGCAAACAAAGCAGCAGCTGTCAAAACAAATAACAGAAGAATGCCAAGCGGTTCAATTAAGAAGTGGGAAAACACTAAATACCCCACCTCAAGGCAGCAGGAAGCCAAGAAATGAGCAAACTACCCAAATTCCATCTGAGGATAGTAAGAGCCCAGGAAAAAATAATTCTGGCACTAAAACGCCAGAAATTAGGTGGAAGGCTGGCGCTGAATGGCCAGACCATGCTCAGGACTGGCGTTCAACGCCAGAAACAAGCAAGGAACTGGCATTGAATGCCCAAAAGAAGCACAGTTCTGGCATTCAGATGCCAGGAATAGATGAGGAGTTGGCGTCTAACGTCACTCCAGCTTCTAACTCTGGTACTCAAATGCCAGTGAGGGATCAGACACACAAGTGCTGATGACAACCCCTCTAAAAAGGCTTCTTCAACCATTTGTGTAGGAAATAAACCTGCAGCAACCAAGGTTGAGGAATATAAAACCAAGATACCTTATCCTCAAAAACTCCGCCAAGAGGAGTAGGATAAGCAATTTGCTCGCTTTGCAGATTATCTCAGGACTCTTGAAATTAAGATTCCGTTTGCAGAGGCACTTGAGCAAATACCCTCTTATGCCAAGTTCATGAAAGAGATCTTAAGTCATAAGAAGGATTGGAGAGAAACTGAAAGAGTTCTCCTCATTGAAGAATGCAGTGCAGTCATTCTGAAAAGCTTTCCTGAAAAGCTTAAAGATCCCGGAAGCTTTCTGATACCATGTATATTAGAGGGTAATTGCACCAAGACATCCCTATGTGATCTTGGGGCAAGCATCAACCTAATACCGGCATCCACCATCAGAAAGCTTGGTTTAACTGAAGAAGTTAAACCAACCCGGATATGTCTCCAACTTGCTTATGGCTCCATTAAATACCCATCAGGCGTGATTGAGGACATGATTGTCAGGGTTGGGCCATTCGCCTTTCCCACTGACTTTGTTGTTCTGGAAATGGAGGAGCACAAGAGTGCTATTCTTATTCTAGGAAGACCTTTCCTAGCAACTGGACGAACTCTTATTGACGTCCAACAGGGGGAAATAACCCTGAGAGTCAATGAGGATGAGTTTAAGTTGAATGCTGTCAATGCCATGCAGCATCCAGACACACCAAAAGACTGCATGAAAGTTGATCTCATTGACTCTCTGGTGGAGGAGATCAACATGGCTGAGAGTCTCGAATCAGAGCTGGAAAACATCTTTAAAGATGTTCCACCCGACCTAGAGGATTCAGAGGAATTGAAAGAGCCTCTGAAATTTCCTCAGGGAGAGGAAAAACCTCCTAAACCCGAGCTCAAACCATTACCACCATCCCTGAAATATGCATTTTTGGGAGAAGGTGATACTTTTCCAGTGATCATAAGCTCTGCTTTAAATCCACAGGAAGAGGAAGCACTAATTCAAGTGTTAAGGCTTTTTGGATGGCTATTCAGGCTACAACCAAATTGCAGTAGATCCCCAGGATCAAGAGAAAACAGCATTCAGATGTCCATCAGGAGTATTTGCTTACAGAAGGATGCCTTTTGGGCTGTGTAATGCGCCTGCAACCTTTCAGAGATGCATGCTCTCTATTTTCTCTGATATGGTGGAAAATTTTCTGGAAGTCTTCATGGATGACTTCTCAGTATATGGAGACTCATTCAGCTCCTGCCTTGATCACGTGACACTGGTTTTGAAAAGATGCCAAGAGACCAACCTGGTTTTAAACTGGGAAAAATGTCACTTTATGGTGACTAAAGGGATTGTCCTTGGGCATAAAATTTCAAACAAGGGAATAGAGGTGGATCAAGCTAAAATAGAGGTAATTGAAAAATTACCACCACCTACCAATGTTAAGGCAATTAAAAGCTTTCTGGGCCATGCAGGATTCTATAGGAGGTTTATAAAGGATTTTTCAAAAATTGCAAAACCTCTAAGTAACCTGCTAGCTGCTGACACGCCATTTGTGTTTGACACAGAGTGCCTGCAAGCGTTTGAAACTCTGAAAGCTAAACTGGTCACAGCACCAGTTATCTCTGCACCAGACTGGACATTACCATCCCAGATAGAACCAGTGGAAGGGGCGTCCTCCCCCTCTATTGAGATCTCTGAAACCTTTCCGGATGAGCATTTGTTTGCCATTCAGGAATTACCATGGTTTGCAGACATTACAAACTACAAAGCTGCAAGGTTCATTCCCAAGGAGTACAGCAGGCAACAAAAGAAAAAATTAATTACTGACGCAAAGTACTACTTGTGGGATGAACCCTATCTCTTCAAGAGATGTGCAGACGGCATAATCCGTAGGTGTGTGCCTAAGGAAGAAGCATAAAGGATATTATGGCATTGCCATGG
This sequence comes from Arachis ipaensis, assembly GCF_000816755.2. NCBI lineage: Eukaryota > Viridiplantae > Streptophyta > Magnoliopsida > Fabales > Fabaceae > Arachis > Arachis ipaensis. Next base: position 46,956,250 of record NC_029793.2, on the reverse strand, counting down.
GTCACAATATGGAGGTCATTTCAGAGGTGAGCGAATAGCCACCAAGGTCCTCCAATGTGGTTTCTACTGGCCTACACTTTACAGAGATTCTCGAGAATTTGTACGTAACTGTGACAGTTGCCAGAGAGCTGGTAATTTGCCTCTCAGTTACGCCATGCCTCAACAAGGAATCTTAGAGATTGAGCTGTTTGACGTATGGGGTATTGATTTCATGGGGCCTTTCCGACCATCATACTCAAATACTTATATTCTGGTGGCAGTTGACTATGTATCAAAATGGGTTGAGGCCATTGCCACACTCACCAATGATACTAAAATAGTATTGAAATTCCTCCAGAAACATATATTCAGCAGATTTGGTGTCCCTAGGGTACTAATCAGTGATGTGGGCACTCACTTCTGTAACAAATAGCTTTACTCTGCCATGGTTCGATATGGGATTCGCCACAAGGTGGCAACTCCATATCATCGACAGACAAATGGGCAAGCTGAAGTCTCTAACAGAGAACTGAAAAGAATCCTGGAACGGACTGTAAGTACCAGTAGAAAGGATTGGGCACGAAGCTTGGATGATGGTCTGTGGGCTTACAGAACAGAATTCAAGACTCCTATAGGGACCTCTCCGTACCAACTTGTGTATGGTAAGGCTTGTCACCTGCCCGTGGAACTGGAACATAAGGCCTACTGGGCAACCAGATTCTTAAACTTTGATGCTAAATTAGCTGGAGAAAAAAAGATTGCTCCAGCTGAATGAGCTAGAGGAATTCAGATTCACTGCTTTCGAAAAAGCCAAGCTGTATAAAGAAAAATAAAAAAGGTGGCATGATAGAAAGCTGTCATCTAGAGTCTTTGAACCAGGACAAAAGGTTCTGCTATTTAACTCAAGGCTCAGGCTATTCCCCAGGAAACTGAAATCCCGGTGGAGGGGACCATATGTGATTATAAGTGTATCACCATATGGTTATGTGGAGCTTCAAGACATTGATTCTGATAAGAAGTTCACTGTTAATGGACAGAGAATCAAGTACTATCTTGAAGGCAATGTTGAGCAAGAGTGCTCAAGGCTGAGGCTAGATTAAAAACTCAGCAAGGTCTAGCTAAAGACAATAAAGAAGCGCTTGCTGGGAGGCAACCCAGCCATGGGGCATCACTTCTTCTAAGCATTTTGCCCTATTCTTGATTTTATTTGTTTATATAAAGTTCATTGATACTAAGGTAAAGAGTCAATTGTATAAGTTTACAGGGTTACAAAAGGATTCTGCACACAAAACAGAGAAAAAGAGCTCACTGGCAAGAAAATGCCAGTAAAAGTCTGTTTTGGGCGTTCAACGCCCAAAAGAAGCATCCACTGGGCGTTGAACGCCAGTAAGGATAGCCATCTGGGCGTTAAACGCCAGAAAGAAGCATCTTCTGGGCGTTGAACGCCAGAAAGAAGCTCCTTCTGGGCGTTTAACGCCAGATTTACAGCGTCCTGGGCGTTCAGAAAAACGCCCGATGACAAAGGAGTTCCTGGCGTTCAACGCCAGAAAGAAGCAACTGCTGGGCGTTGAACGCCCAGGAGAAGCAGCAGTTGGGCGTTGAACACCCAAAACATGTAGCGTTTGGGCGTTCAAACGCCATGATGGTTGGGAAGAGGTATTTTCGTTTTTACTTCATATTTTTCATTTTAATTTTAATTTTCATGTTTCAATTCATGATTTCTTGCATAAACATGTTACAAACCCTGATTTCTAAAATCCCTAATTTCTAAAAACCCTACTTTAAAAATATCAAATGTATCTTAATCCATAAGCACAAATCCTTTTTTTCAATCCAATTCAACTCTTTTTCAAATTTTCAAAACAAATCTATCTCTTTTCATTCTAAAATCTTTTCAACTAATCAAAAATTTTTTTTCTCCATATTTTCTTTTTCAAAAATCCAAATTTATCTTTTTCAAATATCTTTCATATCTCTTCAATTTTAAATTATATCTTTTCTTATCATACTTATTTCTTTTTAAATCATATCTTCTATCTTATCTTTCTCCCTATTTTCGAAAACCCACTCCCCTCCCTTTTAAAAACACATTCGGCCTCCCCCCTCTCATCCACCATTCAACACTCGCTCTCCTTCTATCCCTCTCCTTTCTTTCTTTTGCTTGAGGATAAGCAAACCTCTAAATTTGGTGTGTTTATCCGTGATCACTAAACCATACCCACTAAGATCATGGCTCCTAAAGGAAAACAACCAACTCCAAGAGGCAAGAAAGAGAGTGTTCCAAAACCACTTTGGAATCAAGGGAGGTTCTTAACCAAAGAACATTCAGACCATTACTACAAAATAATGGGTCTAAGATCAGTGATCCCGGAAGTCAAGTTCGATATGAAAGAAGATGAATATCCAGAGATCCAAGAGTAGATTCGAAACAGGAACTGGAAAGTCCTAGCTAATCCTGAAACGAAAGTGGGAAGGAATATGGTTCAGGAATTCTACACTAATCTGTGGCAAACAGACAGGCAGAGAATATCTGGAACTGCCCTCTATGACTATAGGACTGCGGTCAGAGGAAAGATTGTTCACATCCACCCTGACAAAATCAGGGAGATCTTTAAGCTACCTCAGCTGAAAGATGACCCAGAATCCTTCAATAGGAGAATGATGAGAACAAACAAGGGCCTGGATAAGATTCTAGAGGATATATGCATCCCTGGAGCCAGGTGGACCACCAGCACAAGGGGTGTCCCAAATCAACTCAAGAGAGAAGATCTCAAACCAGTCGCCAGAGGATGGATGGACTTCATTGGGCGTTCTATATTGCCCACCAGTAACCATTCTGAAGTCAATGTTAAAAGAGCAGTGATGATCCATTGCATTATGTTGGGAAAAGAAGTAGAAGTTCATCAACTGATTCCATCTGAATTCTACATACTCGCAAACAAGAACTCCAAGGATGCCAGGTTGGCTTATCCAAGCCTAATCTCTATGCTCTGCAAAGATGCTGGAGTAAATATGGGAATAACAGAGTATATCTCAGTGGAGCAACCAATCACTAAAATCACAATGGAAAAATAACAAATGCAGGATGACCCCATCAAGAGGAGGGCGCAAGAATTTCTACCAGAACTCCCTCAATTTAAATACTGGAAACATCTTGAAGCATCTGTTACTAAGTTGCAAGAATCCATGGACCAAATAAAGGAAGAACAGCAAAATCAAAATAGTATGCTCTGCAAACTGCTCAGGGAACAAGAAGAGCAAGGGCGTGACTTAAAGGAACTGAAGCGTCAGAAGTTATCTCTTGAAGGACCAAGCACCCCACAGAGTAGAGGAACATCCACTTCCCAACCTCAAGGTTGTTGAGTTCTAATCTTAGCCTTAACCCTATGATAATTGCTCTTATTTGTGCTTTACCTTAGAAGTTACGTATAAGTAGTAGTAATTAGTATCTATATTTTGATTTTATCTCCAATTAAGCTATAATTTATTTTTCTCATCATCATTAAACATGAATAAAATAGAAGATTTTCTTTAGAATAAGGAGGCAATATTTCTCGAGTTTTTAATACAAGAAATTCTGATTAATTACATGTGGTGGCAATGCTTTCTGCCTTCTGAATGAATGCTTGAACAGTGCATATGTCTTTGAAATTTGATGTTCTTGAATGTTAAATATGTTGGCTCTTGAAAGAATGATAAACATGAGACATGTTATTGGTAATCTGAAAAATCTTAAAAATGATTCTTGAAGCAAGAAAAAGCAGTGAATACAAAGTTTCCCAAAAAAAAGAAAAAGCAAGCAAAAAAAGCCAATAACCCTTAAAACCAAAAGGCAAGGATAATAAAAAGGATCCAAGGCTTTGAGCATCAGTGGATAGGAGGGCCTCAATCATTCTGAGCTTCAATGGATAAAGTGAGATGCCAAGACTGTTCGGAAGTAAAAAGCTACTAGCCCCACTCATTTAATTAGAATCTGAGCTTCACTCAAAAACTCTGAGATATTATTATTTCTTGACTCATTTTTATTCTATTTTATTTGTCTACTTGCTTGGGAACAAGCAACAGTTCAAGTTTGGTGTTGTGATGAGCGGATATTTTATACGCTTTTTGGGGATAATTTCATATAGTTTTTAGTATGTTTTAGTTAGTTTTTAGTTTATTTTCATTAGTTTCTAGCCAAAATTCATATTTCTGGACTTTACTATGAGTTTGTGTGTTTTTCTGTAATTTCAGGTATTTTCTGGCTGAAATTGAGGGAGCTGAGCAAAAAAAATCTGATTCAGGCTGAAAAAGGACTGCTGATGCTGTTGGATCCTGACCTCTCTGCACTCGGAATGGAATTTCTGGAGCTACAGAAGTCCAATTGACGTGCTTCTAATTTCGTTGGAACGTAGACATCCAGGGCTTTCCAGCAATATATAATAGTCCATACTTTGCTCAAGGATAGATGACGTAAACTGGCGTTCAACGCCAGTTCCATGTTGCAGTCTGGCGTCCAGTGCTAGAAACACGTAACAAGTTGGAGTTCAACGCCAGAAACAGGTTACAGCCTGGCGTTGAATGCCCAAAACAGCCCAGGCACGTGAGAAGCTTTAGTCTCAGCCCCAGCACACACCAAGTGGGCCCCAGAAGTGGATTTCTGTACTATCTATCATAGTTTACTCATTTTCTGTAAACCTAGGTTACTAGTTTAGTATTTAAACAACTTTTAGAGATTTAATTATCATCTCATGACATTTTAGATCTGAACTTTGTACTCTTTGACGGTATGAGTCTCTAAACTCCATTTTTGGGGGTGAGGAGCTATGCTGTGTCTCGATGAATTAATGCAAGTATTTCTGTTTTCCATTCAAACATGCGCGTTCCTATCTAAGATATCCATTCACGCTTAATTATGGAGAAGGTGATGATTCGTGACACTCATCACCTTCCTCAATCCATGAATGTGTGTCTGACAATCACCTCTGTTCTACATCAGATTGAATGAGTATCTCTTAGATTCCTTAATCAGAATCTCCGTGGTATAAGCTAGATTGATGGCGGCATTCATGAGAATCCAGAAAGTCTAAACCTTGTCTGTGGTATTCCGAGTAGGATTTTGGGATTGGATGGCTGTGACGAACTTCAAACTCGCGAGTGCTGGGCGTAGTGACATACGCAAAAGGATAGTAAATCCTATTCCGGTACGATTGAGAACCTGCAGATGATTAGCCGTGCGGTGATAGCGCACCTGGACCCTTTTCACTGAAAGGAAGGATGGTAGCCATTGACAACGGTGATCCACCAACACACAGCTTGCCATAGGAGGACGTGCATGCATGAACAAGAAGACAGAGGAAAGCTGAATTTCAGAAGACAAAGCATCTCCAAAACTTCAACATATTCTCCATTACTGCATACAAGTATAATTTGTGTTCTGCCCTTTTTACTTTTTACAATTCAAACTAAAAATTATTATTGATATTATATCCAGATTAAGAGTTACGAGATAACCATAGCTTGCTTCAAGCCAACCATCTCCGTGGGATCGACCCTTACTCACGTAAGGTATTACTTGGACGACCCAGTGCACCTGCTGGTTAGTTATGCGAAGTTGTAAGAGAGTAATGTGAACATTGACATCACAATTTCGTGCACCAGAGCTCCACTGGAATCCCCTCTCAACCATTACCCAATCCAAAGGGAGGCATTAATGCCATCACCCTAAGGTCCGGAACCACACTGCAGGAGAGGAATCAGGAGGAGCCAAGCTCACCAGAACACGCCTCAGCTGAAGAGGTAGTAGAGATAGAAGATGTTGAAGAGGAAGAGGACATACATGACATAGATGAAAAAGAAGAAGCTCAACCACAGGAGGAAGCACCAAAAGGCGCAGACACTGCAGAAAACATCACTCCCATTCTATTTCCACAACTTGCAAGGAAACCCAGGAAGCAGCTGGAACCCGATTCCAAGATGGTAGAAATATTCAAAAAGGTTGAGGTAACTGTCCCTCTTTTTGATGTTATTCAACAGGTACCTAAATATGCAAAGTTTCTAAAAGATTTATGTATACATAAAGACAAAATTAATGAATTAGAAACTATTCCTTTAGGTAGTTCCATATCTGCTTTAATGGGAGGACTACCTGAAAAGTGTAGTGACCCAGGTCCTTGTATAGTTAGTTGTACTATTGGTGGTGTAGTAATTTATGATTGCATGTGTGATTTAAGAGCATGTGTTATTATAATGCCTTTGTCTATATATGATATTTTGGGGCTCCCTCCCTTAAAAAGGTCGGCAGCTCGTTTTGTGTTAGCAGATAAAAGCATTATTATAGTGGCTGGAGTTGCTGAAGATGTTTTGGTGAACATTAAAGGGCTTACATTTCCCACTGATTTTTATATCTTGGAGATGCCCCATAATGACTCAGATAAGCCATCATCAATCCTACTTGGAAGACCATTCCTGAAGACATCAAAATTCAAATTGGATGCTTTTTCAGGAACATACTCTTTTGAAATAGATGGCCGAATAGTAATCTTCAATCTGAATGGAGTCATAAACAACCCTCCAGAAGATCATTCTATCTTCCAGTGTGATGTCATAGATGAAACTGTAGCTGAAGTTCACAAGGAAGAGTTAGAAGAGAGGCACACTGGACAAGGTCCAAGTGTGGGGACCCTCTTAATTGACAATGAGGGCACTTCGGCATTTTCACAAGCTCCAGACAATCCAGAGCTTGCCCATGATCAGAAGTTGGAATTAAAACCTCTTCCTCCACATCTCAAATATGCTTATCTTGAAGATGAGCAGAAGTTTCCAGTTATCATTGCAAGGAAACTCACTTCTCAACAAGAAGAGTAGTTACTTGATGTACTGAGGAGGCATAAGAAGGCAATTGGGTGGAGTTTGGCAGACATAGTAGGCATCAACCCTCAAGTATGTGAGACAGAATATTTTTAGAAGAGGGAGCGAGACCTGTCCATCAACCCCAAAGAAGATTGAATCCCACTATCCTGGAAGTCGTCAAAAAGGAAGTGACCAGACTGTTGGAAGCAGGTATCATCTATCCCATTTCAGACAGTGAATGGGTTAGCCTAGTACAAGTGGTGCCCAAGAAGTCTGGAGTCACTACAATGAAGAATGAGCATGGAGAGCTCATAGCAACTAGAGTTCAGAACGCTTTGAGAGTCTGCATTGATTACAGGCGTCTCAACCAAGCCACCCGTAAGGATCACTACCCACTTCCATTCATTGATCAAATGTTGGATCGCTTGTCAGGTAAATCACATTATTGCTTTTTAGATGGTTACACAGGTTATTTCCAGATTCATATAGCTCCTGAGAATCAGGAAAATACCACTTTTACATGTCCTTTTGGGACTTATGCTTACAAGAGAATGCCCTTTGGCTTGTGCAATGCACCAGCTACTTTCTAAAGGTGCATGATGAGTCTTTTCTCTGATCTTATTGAAGACTGTATGGAGGTTTTTATGGACGATTTTAGCGTTTATGGTGATTCTTTTAGCCTTTGCTTAGATGGATTATCTAGAGTATTAGATAGATGTGTTAATACAAACCCTGTATTAAATTTTGGAAAATGTCACTTTATGGTAAAACAAGGGATTGTACTAGGACATGTGGTATCTAATAATGGAATTTCTGTAGACCCAGCAAAGGTGAATATTATTTTGAGTTTACCTTAACCCTCCTCTGTGAGGGAGGTCCGTTCATTTCTTGGCCATGCAGGTTTTTACAGGAGATTCATAAAGGACTTCAGTAAGGTAGTACTCCCCTTGTCCAGATTACTGCAAAAAGATATTGAGTTCGAGTTCAGTGAGGATTACAAACAAGCGTTTGATAAGCTGAAGACCGCCTTGACTCAAGCTCCAATTGTGAGAGGACCAGACTGGAGCCAGCCGTTTGAAATCATGTGCGATGCTTCCAACCATGCAGTAGGAGCAGCGCTAGCTCAGCGTGAAGGTAAGGATCCTTTTGTTATAGCTTATGCGTCTAAGACTTTAGACGCTGCCCAGTCCAATTATACTACTACTGAGAAGGAGCTTCTTGCTATTGTTTTTGCTCTGGATAAATTCCGAGCTTATTTACTTGGTACTAGAGTAGTAGTGTATTCGGACCATGCAGCTTTAAAGTATCTATTAGCTAAAAAGGAGTCCAAACCAAGGCTTATACGTTGGATACTGCTATTACAAGAATTTGATTTAGAAATAAAGTATAGAAGTGGTAACCAGAATTTAGTGGCAGACCACTTGAGTCGCCTTGAGCATGTTAAGGATGATTCTACTCCTATAGATGATAATTTTCCATTTGATAACCTGCAAGCAGTATCTAAAGTAGTCCCTTGGTATACACTTGTAGCTAATTATCTAGTTAGCCACACATTTTCTCCAAACTTTTCTAAGCATCCAAGAGACAAGCTGAAAAGCGAGTCTAAATATTATATATGGGATGATCCATATTTATGGAGATGTGGCGCTGATCAGGTAATTAGACGGTGTATGCCTCAATCAGAATTCCAGTCTATTTTAGAGGCCTGTCACTCATCTGAGAGTGGAGGACATTTTGGCCCTCAAAGAACAGCAAGAAAGATCTTAGACTGTGGATTCTGGTGGCCTACTCTTTTCAGAGACGCTGCTGAGTTTTGTAAATCTTGTCTCCCATGCCAAAAATTTGGTAATATATCCAGGAGGGATGAAATGCCTCAACAAATTATGCTTTTCTGTGAAATTTTTGATGTTTGGGGCATTGACTTCATGGGTCCATTTCCAAATTCTAATGGTTATTTTTATATATTGTTAGCAGTGGATTATATTTCCAAATAGGTGGAAGCAATTCCTACCCGCACTGATGATGCTAACACTATTGTTTTCTTTGTGAGAAACCATATTATTTGTCGCTTTGGATCACCACGGGCAATCGTGAGTGATCAAGGCACCCATTTTTGTAACAGGAGACTAACAGGATTAATGAAGAAGCATGGGATAATTCATAAGGTTGCGACAGCATACCATCCTCAGACCAATGGGCAATCCGAGGTGTCAAACAGAGAGATAAAGCGTATCTTGCAGAAGATAGTCAAACCTCATAGAAAAGACTGGAGCACCAGGCTACAAGATGCACTCTGGGCATATAGGACAGCATACAAAACACCTATTGGGATGAGTCCTTTCCGCTTAGTTTATGGAAAAGCTTGCCATCTCCCAGTTGAAGTAGAGCACAGAGCCTTTTGGGCAGTCAAGGAGTGCAACATGGGAATTGAGAAAGCCGGAGCTGAAAGGAAGTTGCAACTGCAAGAACTGGAGAGCCTTTGCCTAGAAGCTTATGAGAACTCAAGACTATACAAAGAGAAGATGAAGGTTGTACATGATCAGCACATCAAGAAAAAAGAGTTCCAACCTGGGGATTTTGTCCTCCTTTACAAATCTCGACTGAGGCTCATGCCAGGTAAGTTGCGATCAAGATGGGAAGGTCCATACAGAGTAGAGAAGGCCAAACCGTACGAAGTTTATCACCTAAGTCATCCTTCAAGTTCTGAACTTATCAAAGTTAATGGACAACGCCTGAAGCTATACCATGGCGAGAAGATGCAGAAAAATAAGGAGCTTAAGATCTTCCTCTTGGAAGATCCCCACATATCAGAAGATTGAGCTAGTGGAGCGTCCAACTTACGGACGTTAAAGCAAAGTGCTAGGTGGGAGACAACCCACCATGGTATGATCGTTCTTTTCTTTATTTTTAGTTTTTCTATTCAATAACTCTTCTCTTTATTAGTACATTTCGTGCATCTGCATTTGCATATTCTTATTATTTGAAAAAAAAAAAAGTGCCACGCGACGCGACAACACCAGCGACGCGTCCGCGTCGCAAGGAGAGGGGAGAAAATAAAAACGAACAGAGAGTCACACTGGAGTGTGGCTGGAGGTGTGCCAGTGGCACAAATCGTCCCACGCGACCGCGTCGCCGACGCGTCTGCGTCACATGGGAATAATGGCCTCCCACGCGGCCGCGTGCCCTGATTTTCAACGTAAAAAGGGTGCACAATGAATTATTGTGCGCGAGTGGTGCTGAATTGGTGCTGAACGCACAATTCTATCCACGCGGACGCATGGCTCACGCGTCCGCGTCGTTCCTTTCTGAAGCCCACTCATGCGATCGCATGCCCCACGCGATCGCGTCACCCCAAATTTGGCAAATATATCAATTCGAATAGAGAGTTGTGCAGGCGCGAAGCTGCACTCGCGCCAGAAGCACAAAATGGGTGATGACAAGTCATCTTAGCCTAGTTTCACTAGTATTTTTCCTTTGTTTTCATTTAGTTTTATGCACTTTCTTAAGCCATAAGTAAGCCAATTGGGTTGAATTTCATGTTTCCTTTGATTCAATCAACCAGGGATAAATTGATGCATTTTCATGAGTTTTTGTGCCATAATTGCTCATGTGACAAGAAGAAGAACAACTCTCATGATTATGGCATAGCTTTGATACAATTGTTGATTGATGATAGGTGGAATAAAGCTTGGAAGAAGGTTGCAAGAATGGGCTTGAAAAGAGGGATCAACGTTTGAGCTGATGATTGCCTCAAACGTTAACTAAAACTTGAGAAGCAGCTGAAGAACACCCCTGGATGTCGCCAACGTTTGCGCCAACGTTTGCCTCAAACATTGAGGCAAACGTTGGCTGAAGAAGAAACTGGGGAAGGAGCCAACGTTTGCACCAACGTTTGCCTCAAACGTGAGGTCAAGCGTTGGCGCCAAAAAGAAGAGAAATAGCACTCCTGGGCACAGCTACGTTTGCGCCAACGTTTGCCTCAAACGTTAGGCCAAACGTTGGCCAAAAAGGGAGCCCGGGAAGAACCACCTTTGAGCTCACGTTTAACCTCAAACGTTGGCTCAAACGTGGATGACAGCAAATGGGCTATCTGCATAATGCCTCACACTAGGGACGTTTGAGTCAACGTTTGCCTCAAACGTTGACTCAAACGTGAATGGTTCATGGCCCGGTTCACAAATGGATTTCTTCCCAACACCAAGAACAATCAACGGAGGCTATTATCAACCCAATTCCATCAAGACTAAAGGCCCAATTCAAGGCTTAATGATCATTTGAAGAAAGTGTATAAATAGCTTAGGATTTGAAGTTTTAGGGGATTTTTCTTTTGAGAGTTTTCTTTAAGAATTTTCATAGTATTCATAGTAGAGAGCTTTTGGGTTTTGAGCTGTTTGGAGATTCTGAGTCTTGGGGAAGGAGAATTGAATTCTCTTCCTCTTAGTTTTCTTGTTTTTCAATTTCATCTACACTTGTCTTGAGTCTTGGGTGTTGAAGAATTGAGGAAATTCTGTCTCAATCTCACATTGAGATCTCTCTGTTTTTCTTACTGCAGCTTCTGGAAAATTGAACTGGAATTTACATTTCTACATTGCTCTCTTCTTTAATTTGGCATTTGCTCTCTAAATTTGGATCTAAGAAGGCATTGAGATCTAGACTTAGTTATCTAGTCTCTTGGGTCCTAAGATCTATTAGTTTCCATTTTAATTTTCTTGTTTAATTACTACACCAAGTTTATTTTCCTTTTAGTTTTGAGATCCGGTTCAACTAATTACATCAACTACTCTTCATTCTGTTAAGTTTTGCTTTTCCCTGTTTAATTTCTGCAGATCCAATTCCCATTCCCCTTTTATTTTTCAAGTCATTTATATTTCTTGCACTTTAAGTTTCTGCAATTTACATTACTTGCACTTTAAGATTCAGCTCTTTTTCTTTTTGTTCCCTTTAATTTCTTGCAAATCACCCACTCCCCTTTACATTCTATGCAATTTAATTCCTGTCAACACAATTTCACACAATCAACACTTGTTTGCTTGACTAATTCAACCACTAAACTAAAGTTGCTCAATCCTTCAATCCTTGTGGGATCGACCTCACTCCCGTGAGTTTTATTACTTGATGCGACCCGGTACACTTGCCGGTGAGTTTTGTGTCGGATCGTTTTCTGCACATCAATGGGTCACGCGACCGCGTCACCTTACTTGAAGCGCAATCGCGCGAACGCGTGCCCCACGCGGCTGCGTCGCCTGCGCCGCACAGCTCAAACTTAATTGCCAAAATATCTTATCTTCCTCTTCTCCAAATCCTAATTTCTCTTTTCCCTCCTTATTTCTTCCTTCTCCCTTATTCCTTCTATCTCCCTTCTCTCTCTCTTTCTTTCACCTCCATTAACAAGGTTTTATTTTCTTCTTCCCTCTTTCCTTTTCTATCATTCTTTTTATTTTATATGTTATTTTCTTTTCTTTCCTTTTTCTTTTCATTATCCATATTTTCTTTTTTCTTCTTTCCTTTTTACATGGTGTTAGAATTTTATTCGCGTCATTATTCCTCATTATATGCTTGTGGATTATTGCACTTGTTTGACAATTATATATTAATTTTTAAAGGATTGCTTGCATGTTCACTTTAATACTTTCTATACCTTATCTACCATGCATGCTATGTGTTTGTGAAAAAGCCCATATGGCATTATACACTTCTCTATGTTATTCTACTATTCAATGCTGCTTTTCATAAACTCCCTTTACTATTGTATTAATTGAAAATAATTGTCAAAATAAACGTGATGGTTTGTTACGAGTGATGCTTGATCTATGCTACTCATGCCCTTTTTCGGCATGCCAATAAACACCTTGCATTCACTTGTCATTATATGCACTAGCTATTTTCCATTGATGACTTTTCACATGTACTCATGAGAATGTGTTAATGTCAGTTACCTCCTAATGTACATCCATCACCACCTTTTCCGTTCTCTTCCTTGCTATATATCTCTTTGAATTTAATTTACTTTCTCTTCCCTTTTCAGGATGGCTACCAAGAAAGGAAAAGAGAAAGCTACTCCCTAACCACCATCAAGAAGAGGAACTAAAAGAGCACTAGGGCAGAGCCTTCTTCAACTGTAGTCAAGCCCTCAACAAAAAAAGTTAAGAGGCTCATAAAGGTTGATGAAAAGGAGAAAGCCTTTCAAGCAAAGGACACTGCGCGATTTTCCAATCGCTACTATGAGCAGATGTTCCCCATCCTGGCTGAAAGGAGCTACAACAACGAACACCTTCTTATCCTCCCGCCCAATATTGCTACTTTTGTTGAGCCGCAAATTGAACGAAGACAATGGGGTTTTCTACAGAGACAACCAAGGCAAGTCAATCTTTCTTGGGTAGTTGAGTTCTACTCTAACTTCTACCTGCCTACCCTGCAGTCTGTCTTTGTCTGTCAGAAGCAAGTCCCCATTACAGAAGAGGCCATTCAAAAAGCTTTAGGTCTTCCCCCTATTCCAGAAGGATTGGACGCCTTTCAAGAAGCCGCACTCAAGCGCCAGATGTTCCAATTTGACTGGGAAGCTGTTCTCAGAGTTATCGCACTACCTGGCAGCCGTTAGATCTACGGATACCATCGTATCCGCCCTAAGGGAATATCGGCTTCAACACTTACCTTGGAGGCTCGCGTATGGGCACAGATCATGTCCCATTATGCCTTTCCGAGCACTCACGAGTCCTCCTTCATTGCGGACATGGCCGTTCTACTATGGTGCATCCTTACAGACCAACCTTTGAATTTACCAAGACATATCCGGAATGCCATGGGACACGTCCAAATTACGGGCAACTTACCTTTTCCCGCCTTGGTCTCAGATCTTGTCTCCGCAGCCAGAGTCTCCTACAGAGCTGGGGATACCAAAGCCATGCTTCCACGGGATAATCAGTATGTCCCTAACGGGAAATACCTCAGACCTCCAGCAGCCACTACAAGCCTTCCTACTGCACCGGTTGAAGATATTCCTTCTTCAACACCACAAGCAGCTACAACAGACGAACTGCTCCAGCAGATAATCAAAAGGTTGATCGGCAATAACAGAAAGCGAAGTTAAGAGAGCGCCGTAACGAGCGCCGATTCAAACACCTCAAGGAGCTACTCAAGGGACACTTCAAGGACTCAGACACCCCGGACTCCACTTCCTTTACCAGCACAGGGAGCCATGATGTTCCCGACTGTGGAGATACTGCTACCAGCCCACCCCTGTTCCTGACAGATGGCACCGAGGATGGTGCAAAGCCTTAAGTGTGGGAGGTCGGTCAGTACCTGACTTCCGGAGGTAATTTCTCTTCCCTAGCACCAATAAATTAGGATATCTTAGTTAGATTTTCTTTCTTTTATAGAATAGGATAAATTGCATAGTAATAGATTTGTTGCATGCATGCTCTACTTGATTATAAAGACAATAAGTTTCTTCTAAGACTCTATCTTTGGAACAAAACTTCACTAATTTTTAAAATTTTTTTATGATAAATCTGCTTGAAGATGTATTTGGAACATGATTTTTGAGCTAAAGAACACACAACCTGTGAAGATTTGAGCCTTTATGCATGGTTATATTATTTAACCATAAATATTTTATTCTTGTGTGTTTACTTCTCTATGATTGTAATCTATATTTTGTTTCATCCTATATGTCCAATATTTATTATATTTGTATGCTTGCATATGATTGAGGCCATTATCTGTTTAAACTCACTTATCCAAATTAAGCCTACCCTTTTCAATTACCTTTGTTAACCACTTTGAGCCTTTAAATTCCGTTTGTTCTATATTTCACCACATTACTAGCCTTAAGCGGAAAAACAATTGTATATCCCAAATTGAATCTTTGGTTAGCTTAAGATAGAATTGTGTGCTAGTTAAGTATGGGAAATTGTGGGAACAAAAGTTATTAAGGGAATGTGTCATGATAATACAATGGGAATTTGGATACCTACTCATGTGAAACTATAAGAATTAAAAATCTATGTGCATTGATAAGCTATGTTTATCTTTATGTCTATAAAAAAATCAATAAACAAATAAAGGGACAAAATTATCCCAATGCTGAATTAAAAATTCAAAGATCAATGCACATATGATAAAATTAAAATAAAAAGTTGATACATGAGTATGGAATGTAAAAGGGAATTCTGGGTAGCTAGGTATGAATTCAAAGGTTACACTAAATATATATAGGTTGGGTTAAAGCTTGGGTTAATTAAAGATTCAATTTATAAGCTCACTTAACCATATATGTATCCCTACCCCTACCTTGGCCCCATTACAACCTTGGAAAGACCTCATGATGTTTGCATTGGTATATTAACTGTTGTTGATTGGTTATGAGAAGAACAAAAGTTAGAGAACATGATTAGAGAAGGATAGAGTGATTACCCTATACACTAGAGAGATTAGAGCGTACATACATCATCAGTGATTCAATGCTTGAATTTCCATGTTCCCTGCTTTCATGAGCTATCTTCTTGCACTTTTATCTGTCTTACTGTATAACGATAGAATTAGTGGAATTTGATTTGCAATTATTTTGAAGAGCTTATTTACTTTTGATCAAGTGGGCAAGAATCATATAGTTGCATTCATATATATAGGATTGCGTTGCACGCAGTGCACAGCCGCATGACTCATGCGACCGCGCGGATTGGAAAACCACAAGCGACGCGGAGGTGTGGACGACACGAACGCGTGGCAGGGAAAAACGCGAATGATGCGTCCGCATGGATGACGCGATCGCGTGACATGCGCGATCTGCATAATCTGCAGAATTCGCTGGGGGTGATTTTGGACCCTATTTTGACCCAGTTTTTGGCCTAGAACAGCAGACTAGAGCCAGAGAACATGCAGAAACCAAAGACAACATTCATTCTACAGAGTTGTAGTTTGGAGATCTATTTTTTACTCCTCCCCTAGGTTTTCTCTCTAGACATTCATAGTTCTTAGGATTTACTTTTCGATTGCTCTTTGCATTGGGACACTGAGAAGAGTTATTACCTCATCAAGACTTCGTCATTCTAGTTCGTTTTCTTTACTTGGCTTACTCTTCCATGTTCTTTGCTTTGTTTAATTTTACCATTGGAATATCTTTTTGGATTATTTAATATAAGGATTATCTTTATTTTTAATTAATTATTTTAATTTTTATTTACAATGTCTTTCTTTAATTCCTTTTCATATGCTATGAATTTTACATTCACAATGAGCGAGTAGTTCCCTAACTTGATGGGGAGTTGATTGAAGGGAACCCTTGAGTTGCAAAGTTTAAAAGAAAGATTGTAATTGGGTTTATGGTTAGATTGCCTTCTAGTCACTTACACCAATCTCTTTTAATTAAGTGGATTGCAACTTGTGAACAGACGTAGCATTCCAACTTGTTTGACTTTCCCTTACCTAGTAAAGGATAACTAAACAGGACAACTTTTAATTGTCAATTAATCTTGAGAGTATTCCAACAATAATAGGAATTCCAACTAATCAACTCCCAATCAAGGCTTTTATTTACATTATTCAAATTCTCTAATTTAATTTCCTGCTTACTCAACTCAAACCTTTTTGAAAACCTCTGATTAATAAAATAGCACACTTTTTTGCAACTCGTTGGGAGACGACCTGGGATTCATACTCCCAATATTTTAATTTTAAATTTCTGTGACACCTTTCTAAATTGATAAGTGGATTTCTGGCGAGTTAAGAACTATACTTGCAACGTATATATTTTAACAATTTTTAATTCACCAATTTCTGCTACCATCAATTCCCTTACAGCCCAGAAAGCCTTGTGTTCCACCTCCACTGGGAGGTGACAAGCCTTTCTGTATACTTGGCGGAAGGGACTCATACCTCTGGGTGTCTTGTATGCTATCCGATAAGCCCAGAGCGCATCTACAAGTCTGGTGCTCCAGTCCTTCCTGTGAGGCTTGACAATCTTCTCCGAGATGTGCTTTATCTCTCTGTTAGAGACCTCGGCTTGCCCATTGGTCTGGGGATGGTAAGCTGTTGCTACCTTGTGCACAATGCCATGTTTCTTCAGTAGACCTGTTAATCTCCTGTTACAGAAATGAGTGCCTTGATCACTCACGATTGCTCGTGGTGATCCAAAGTGATAGATAATATGGTTTCTAACAAAGGAGACAACAACGTTAGCATAATCAGTATGGGTAGGAATTGCTTCCACCCATTTAGAAACATAATCTACAGCTAACAATATATATATATATATATATATATATATATATATATAAGAAACCACTAGAGTTTGGAAATGGACCCATGAAGTCAATGCCCCAAACATTAAAAATTTCACAGAATAGCATAAGTTGTTGTGGCATCTCATCCCTCTTGGATATATTTCCAAACCTTTGGCATTAGGAGCAAGATTTACAGAAGGCAGTAGCATCCTTAAAAAGGGTGAGCCACCAAAATCCACAGTCTAAAATTTTGCTAGCTGTTCTTTGAGGGCCAAAATGTCCTTGGTGCAAGAAATTGTGATTCACACTTTTCACAACTCTGCACAACTAACCAGCAAGTGCACTGGGTCGTCCAAGTAATGCCTTACGTGAGTACGGTTTGATCCCACAGAGATTGTCGGCTTGAAGCAAGCTATGGTCATCTTGTAAATCTCAGTCAGGCGGATTCAAATAGTTATGAGGTTTTAATAATTAAAAGATAAATAAAACATAAAATAAAATAAAGATACTTATGTAGGTTATTGGTGGGAATTTCAGATAAGCATTTAGAGATGCTTTGTTGCTTCTGAACCTCTGCTTTCCTATTGTCTTCTTCCAATCATGCTTGCTCCCTTCCATGGCAATTTGTATGATCTTCTTGGATGAAAAATACCAAGTACGATCTCTGCACGGCTAATCAACTGTCGGATTTCTCGTCTTTGATGAAAAATACTAGGTACAGCTACCGCACGGCTAATCATCTGTCAGTTCTCACTAGCGTCGGAATAGGATCCTTATCCTTTTGCACACTATCACTGTGTCCAACATTCACAAGTTTGAAGCTCGTCACAGTCATCCCTTCCTAGATCCTACTCGGAATACCAAAGACAAGGTTTAGACTTTTTCGGATCTCAGGAATCTTGCCAATGGTTCTAGCCTATACCACGAAGATCCTAATCTCAGATTCGGATGCTTTGTTATCAGGAGAGACGATGCGAATCGTGGATTAGAGACCCAAGAGAATATACTCCGGCTGTCGTCCAATGACTACGTTGAACATCTTGTAAACCACTTGTGGTTGTCAGGCACGCGGATCTTGGCTAAGCGAGTAACGAAGATAGTGGGTAATTGTCACGGGTCACCCTTTCATTCTTACTTAACTGAATTAAGTACGTGAGTATATCTTGGAGAAGAAGTAAGCGTGAATTGAAAGAGAAACAATAGTACTTGCATTAATTCATGAAGAACAGCATAGTGATGCCAGGGCATTTTGGCCAGTTTCACTGACCTTTTCTTTACTGTTTTTAGGGTAGTTTCATGCATTTTCTTAGAAAATAAGCTCTTTTTGGGTAGATATTCACTTACATCTTGATTCAAGCATACATTGTGCACTTTACATGATTTCATGAGGATTTTGCATGAATTTAATGAAAAATTGGATTTTGTACTTCCCATGACTTGGATTAGAACTTTGATGCACTTTATTGCTTGATTTCAGGACAAAAGAAGCAAGGAAGAACCACGTTAGCAGCCACGTTAATCTAACTAACGTGACCTCTAACGTGGAATGGGAGCTAACAGAGTAACTTTGAATTAGTTTAGGGAGCTGGAAACTTTAGGGAGCCTTTGGCCTAGAATTACTCTCTGTATTTTACTTTCTCTGCACTTCTAGTTTACTTTCAGCATGTATTCTCCATCTTTGTTTTCTTTTTCCAGAGCTATGAACAACTAAACCCCTTTCATTGGGTTAGGGAGCTCTGTTGTAATTTGATGGATCAATTTTAGTTTTCATTCTCCTTCTTCTATCTTTTCTTTTGATTTTACTAGAAAGCTTTCGATCTTCATCAAATTTGGTAATTATCTTGGAAAAGAAGCTATTCATACTTGGATCTCTTCTGAACCTTGAAAGAGGAATGATGGGATCATGCTAGAAATGCTTTTTCATGCTGGACCAAATTGGGTGTGGATGGATATGTGACTATAATCCTTCAAACACTTGATTTGGGAAATGCATGTGGTATAATCAGTGACCATACTTCATCTCTTCTCATGAGCAATTGACCAAGGAATTGGCTATTGCTCAAGATTTGAGAGATTGAATTACAAGGATTGTAATTCGATCACTTAAGATTGCCAAGGAGATCAATGAATGCATTGATTGAGGAAGAGATGAAAATGAACTTGATCCGGAGAATGCAACATCTCCTGAGCCCAATGAACTCCCCATTTCTGATCTTACCCATTCTCTTTAATTTCTGCCATTTACTTTTATGAGCAATTGCCCCATCCCCATTTAAGATTCTGCAATTTACTTTCCGCCATTTACATTCAGCTCTTTATTTCCAGCATTTACTGTTTCCATTATTTACTTTCCTGCCATTTAATTTTCTGCAATTCCCAACTTAAATTCTGGTTCGCTCAACTAGAACATTCCTTTAATTAAAGTTGCTTGATCAATCAATCTCTGTAGGATTCGACCTCACTCTATTGTGAGTTTTTACTTGACGACGAATTCGGTACACTTGCCGAAGGAAATTTGTTGCAAGACATGTTTTCCGCGTATCACATAGCTTCGCACCTTAATCTATGAGATGTAGAAACTCCACCGTAGAAAATACATAAGAGAAAAAGGTCTAGGCATGGCCGAATGGCCAGCCTCCCAAAGTGGTTCCAAGTATGATAGTCTCCAAAGTGAAAAAGAGCTGATAAAGTATGAATACAATAGTAAAAACTGCTATTTATACTAAACAAGTTACTAGAGTTTACAGAAAATAAGTAACTAAGTGCAGATAGTGCAGGAATCCACTTTCGGAGCCCACTTGGTGTGTGCTTGGGCTGAGAATTGAAGCTTTCACGTGCATAGGCCATTCTTGGAGTTAAACGCCAGCTTGAGTGCCAATTTGGGCATTTAACTCCAGTTTTGGTGCCAGTTCTGGTGTTTTACTCTAGAAAAGGGTCTCAGGTAGGTGTTTGAATGCCAGTTTGGGCCATCAAATTGCAGGCAAAGTATGGACTATTATACATTGCTGGAAAGCCCAAGATGTCTACCTTCCAACGTAATTGGAACGCACCAATTGGGCTTTTGTAGCTCTAGAAAATCCACTTCGAGTGCAGGAGGGTCAGAATCCAACAACATCTGTAGTCCTTTTTTAACCTCTGAATCAGATTTTTGCTCAGGTCCCTTAATTTTAGCCAGAAAATACCTGAAATTATAGAAAAACACACAAATTCATAGTAAAATCCAGAAATGTGATTTTTTCATAAAAACTAATAAAAATATAATAAAAAGTAACTAAAACATGCTAAAAACTATGTAAAAATAATGCCAAAAAGTGTATAAATTATCCGCTCATCACAACACCAAACTTAAATTGTTGCTTGTTCCCAAGCAACTAAAAACAAAATAGGATAAAAAGAAGAGAAAATACACTAAATTCCAAAAATATCAATGAAAATTAGTTTCAATTAGATGAGCAGGACTAGTAGCTTTTTGCTTCTGAACAGTTTTGGCATCTTACTTTATTCTTTGAAGTTCAGAATGATTGGCATCCATAGGAACTCAGAATTCAGATAGTGTTATTGATTCTCCTAGTTCAGTATGTTGATTCTTGAACACAGCTACTTTTTGAGTCTTGGCCGTGACCCTAAGCATTTTGTTTTCTAGTATTACCACTGGATACATAAATGCCACAGACACATAACTGGGTGAACCTTTTCAAATTGTGACTCAGCTTTGCTAGAGTCCCCAGTTAGAGGTGCCCAGAGCTCTTAAGAACACTCTTTTTGCTTTGGACTATGACTTTAACCGCTCAATCTCAAGCTTTTCACTTGACACCTTTATGCCACAAGCACATGGTTAGGGACAACTTGATTTAGCCGCTTAGGCCAGGATTTTATTCCTTTGGGCCTTCTTATCCATTAATGCTCAAAGCCTTGGATCCTTTTTACCCTTGCCTTTTGGTTTAAAGGGATATTGGCTTTCTCTGCTTGCTTTTTCTTTTTCTTTCTTTTTCTTTATTTTTTTCTCCCCTTTTTTTTGCAAGCTTTGTGTTCTTCACTGCTTTTTCTTCAAGAATCAATTTTATGATTTTTCAGATTATTAATAACATTTCTCTTTTTTCATTATTCTTTCAAGAGCCAACAATTTTAACATTCATAAACTTCACTATAAAAAATATGCACTGTTCAAGCATTCATTCAGAAAACAAAAAGTATTGCCACCACATCAAAATAATTAAACTATTTTTCAAGATAGAATTCAAAATTCATGTACTTCTTTTTCTTTTTTAGAAAACATTTTTCATTTAAGAAAGGTGAAGGATTCATAATACATTCATAGCTTTAAGACATAGACTATAGACACTAATGATCATGTAATAAAGACACAAACATAGATAAAACATAGAGCATAGCAACTGAAGAACAGAAAAATAAGAACAAGGGAATTAAAGAACGGGTCCACCTTAGTGACGGCGGCTAGTTCTTCCTCTTGAAGATCCTATGGAGTGTTTTAGCTCCTCAATATCTCTTCCTTGCCTTTGTTGCTTGATGAACGGATAATTTATACGCTTTTTGGCATTGTTTTTAGTATGTTTTTAGTAGGATCTAGTTACTTTTAGGGATGTTTTTAGTAATTTTTATGTTAAATTCACATTTCTGAACTTTACTATGAGTTTGTGTATTTTTCTATGATTTCAGGTATTTTCTGGCTGAAATTGAGGGACTTGAGCAAAAATCAGATTCAGAGGTTGAAGAAGGACTGC
This sequence comes from Arachis ipaensis, assembly GCF_000816755.2. NCBI lineage: Eukaryota > Viridiplantae > Streptophyta > Magnoliopsida > Fabales > Fabaceae > Arachis > Arachis ipaensis. The sequence goes on along the minus strand of NC_029793.2, from coordinate 46,934,478 downwards.
TGATGCTGTTGGATTCTGACCTCCCTGCACTCAAAGTAGATTTTCTGGAGCTACAGAACCCCAAAGAGCGCGCTTCCAATTGCGTTGGAAAGTAGACATCTAGGGCTTTCCAGAAATATATAATAGTCCATACTTTAAATAAGGATTGACGATGTAAACTGGCGTTCAACACCAGTTCCATGCTGCAGTCTGGCGTCCAGCGCCAGAAACAAGTTGCAAAGTGGAGTTCAACGCCAGAAACACGTTACAAACTGGCGTTCAACTCCAAGAATGACCTCTCCACGTGTAAACTTCAAGCTCAGCCCAAGCACACACCAACTGGGCCCCGGAAGTGGATTTCTGCATCATTTACTCATTTCTGTAAACCCTAGTAACTAGTTTAGTATAAATAGGACTTTTTATCATCTTTAGTTTCATCTTTGATTAGTTTTATGCTATCTTAGACCTTCATGGGGGCTGGCCATTCGGCCATGACTGAACCTTTCACTTATGTATTTTTCAACGGTAGAGTTTCTACACACCATGGATTAATGTGTGGAGCTCTGCTGTTCCTCAAAGATTAATGCAAAGTACTACTGTTTTTCTATTCAATTCAACTTATTCCGCTTCTAAGATATTCATTCGTACTTCAATATGATGGATGTGATGATCGTGACAGTCATCATCATTCGCAACTTATGAATGCGTGACTGACAACGTCTTTCATTCTACCCTAGATTGAATGGATATCTCTTGGATATCTAAAATAGGGGACCGAGTCCGAGTTATTAGTGTCTTCGTGGTATAAGTTAGAACCCATGGATGGCCATTCCTGAGATCCAGAAAGTCTAAACCTTGTCTGTGGTATTTCGAGTAGGATCTGGGAAGGGATGGCTGTGACGAGCTTAAAACTCGCGAGTGTTGGGCGTAGTGACAGACGCAAAAGGATCAATGGATCCGATTCCAGTATGATCGAGAACCGACAAATGAATAGCCGTGCCGTGATAGAGCATCTTGGACCATTTTCACTGAGAGGACGGGAAGTAGCCATTGACAACGGTGATTCCCAACATACAGCTTGCCATGGAAAGGAGTAGGATTGATTGGATGAAGATAGCAGGAAAGCAGAGATCAGAGCAACGAAAGCATCTCTATACGCTTATCTAAAATTCTCACCAATGAATTACATAAGTACCACTATCCTATTTTATATTTTATTTATCTTTTACTTATCAGTTCATAAAATTAATTTAATTCGCCTGACTGAGATTTACAAGGTGACCATAGCTTGCTTCAAGCCGACAATCTCCGTGGGATCGACCCTTACTCACGTAAGGTTTATTACTTGGACGACCCAATGCACTTGCTGGTTAGTTGTACGAAGTTGTGAAACGGATATAAGATCATGAACGTGCGTATTAAGTTTTTAACGCCGTTGCCAAGGAATGGAATGATCACGATTTCACACACCAAGTTTTTGGCACCGTTGCCGGGGATTGTTCGAGTTTGGACAACTGACGGTTCATCTTGTTGCTCAGATTTGGTAATTTTCTTTTTGTTTTATTTTCAAAAAAAATTTCTTCAAAAATCTTTCAAAAAAAAAATTCCCTTTGTTTTCGAAAATTATTTTAAAATTTTTAAGAATGAATTCTAAAGTTTCAAATTGGTATGCTGAAGCTTGTCTGGCCATCAAGCTTTAGACTAACCTGGTATGATTCATAGGATTTTGATTGAGGACTTTGAATTCATTACTTCCTTTTTCCTATATGTTTTCGAAAAGGGTAAAATAAAATACAAAAAAAAATAAAATCATAAAAATAAAAAATATTTTGTGTTTCTTGTTTGAGTCTAGAGTCAATTTTTAAGTTTAGTGTCAATTGCATTTTTTCTAAAAATTTATGCATTTTTCAAAAATTCATGCATTCATAATGTTCTTAATGATCTTCAAGTTGTTCTTAGTAAGTCTTCTTGTTTGATCTTCATATTTTCTTGTTTTGTGTCTTTTCTTGTTTTTCATATGCATTTTTAACTTGTTAGTGTCTAATTATTGAAAATCTTTAAGTTTGGTGTCTTGCATGTTTTTCTTTCATTAAAAATTTTCAAAAATAAGTCTTGATGTTCATCTTGATCTTCAAAGTGTTCTTGGTGTTCATCTTGACATTCATAGTGTTCTTGCATGCATTGTGTGTTTTGATTCATAATTTTTATGTTATTAGTCTTTTTCATGTTTTTCCCTTTTTTCATTAAAAATTCAAAAATAAAAAAATATCTTTTCCTTATTTTACTCAAAATTTTCGAAAATATGATTTGATTTAGTCAAAAAGTTTTTAAATTTAATTGTTTCTTATGAATCAAATCAAATTTTCAATTTAAAAAATCTTATCTTTTCAAAATCTTTTTCAAAAATCAAATCTTTTTCAAAATTCCTTTCTAATATTTTCGAAAATTTTTCAAATTAATTTTCAAAAATCTTTTTTTTTTTAATTTTAGTTCATGATTTTCGAATTTAATGTGATTGATTCAAAAATATTAAGTTGTTACTTGCCTAGTAAGAAAGGATCAATCTTTAAACTCTAGAATCTTATCTTTTTAGTTTCTTGTTAGTCAAGTAATCAACTTTAGTTTTCAAAATCTAATATTTTTAATTTTCTTTTCAAATCTTTTTCAAATTAAAATTCAATCATATCTTTTTCAAATTCAATTTCAAAATCTTTTCTAACTTCTTATATTTTTAAAATTGGTTTTCAAATCTTATCTTTTTGTTTCAATCATATCTTTTTAAATTTCAATCATATCTTTTTCAAAAACAAATTTCAAAACTTTTTCAATCAATCTTATCTTTTTGTTTCAATCATATCTTTTTCAAAACTACCTAACTAATCCTCTCTCTCTTATTTTCGAAAATTCCCTCTCTTCTTTTTCAAAATTTCTTTTTAATTAATTAATTGTTTTAAATTTTAATTTTAATTTTATTCTTCCTTTAATTTTCGAAAATCATCAACTCCTTTTTAAAATTTATTTTCGAAATCTAACTTTCAAATTTAATTTTTATTTTAATTAAATTTCGAAATTCTCTCTCTCATCTCCTTCTATTTATTTATTCATCTACTAACACTTCTCTCCCATCCAAAAATTCGAACACCACCTCCCTCTCTGTGTTCGAGTTTTCCCTCTTCTCTTCTTTTACATTACATTCTTTTCTTCTTCTACTCACACAAAGGAATCTCTATACTGTGACATAGAGGATTCCATATTTTCTTTGTTATTCCCTTCTTTGTCATATAAGCAGGAGCAAGGACAAGAACATTCTTGTTGAAACAGATCCTGAACCTGAAAGGACTCTGAAAAAGAAACTAAGAGAAGCTAAAATACAACAATCCAGAGACAACCTTACAGGAATTTTCGAACAGGAAGAGGAGATGGCAACCGAAAATAGTAATAATGCAAAGAGGATGCTTGGTGACTTTACTGCACCTAATTCTAATTTACATGGAAGAAGCATCTCCATTCCTGCCATTGGAGCAAACAATTTTGAGCTGAAACCTCAATTAGTTTCTCTGATGCAATAGAACTGCAAGTTTCATGGACTTCCATCTGAAGATCCTTTTCAGTTCTTAACTGAGTTCTTGCAAATCTATGATACTGTTAAGACCAATGGGGTTGACCCCGAGGTCTACAGGCTTATACTTTTCCCGTTTGCTGTAAGAGACAGAGCTAGAGTGTGGTTGAACTCTCAACCCAAAGATAGCCTGAACTCTTGGGATAAGCTGGTCACGACTTTCTTAGCCAAGTTCTTTCCTCCTCAAAAGCTGAGTAAGCTTAGAGTGGATGTTCAAACCTTCAGACAGAAAGAAGGTGAATCCCTCTATAAAGCTTGGGAGAGATATAAGCAACTGACCAAAAAGTGTCCTTCTGACACGCTTTTAGAATGGACCATCCTGGATATATTCTATGATGGTCTGTCTGAATTAGCTAAGATGTCATTGGTTACTTCTGTAGGTGGATCCATTCACCTAAAGAAAACGCCTGCAGAAGCTCAAGAACTCATTGACATGGTTGCTAATAACCAGTTCATGTACACTTCTGAGAGGAATCCTGTGAGTAATGGGACGCCTCAGAAGAAGGGAGTTCTTGAAATTGATACTCTAAATGCCATACTGGCTCAAAATAAAATATTGACTCAGCAAGTCAATATGATTTCTCAGAGTCTGAATGGAATGCAAGCTGCATCCAACAGTACTCAAGAGGCATCTTCTGAAGAAGAAGCTTATGATCCTGAGAACCCTGCAATAGCAGAGGTGAATTACATGGGTGAACCATATGGAAACACCTATAATCCTTCATGGAAAAATCACCAAAATCTCTCATGGAAGGATCAACAAAAGCCTCAACAAGGCTTTAATAATGGTGGAAGAAACAGGTTTAGCAATAGCAAGCCTTTTCCATCATCCACTCAGCAAAAGACAGAGAGTTCTGAGCAGAATCTATCTAGCTTAGCAAATTTTGTCTCTGATTTATCTAAGGCCACTCTGAGTTCATGAATGAAACAAGGTCCTCCATTAGAAATTTGGAGGCACAAGTGGGCCAGCTGAGTAAGAGGATCACTGAAATCCCTCCTAGTACTCTCCCAAGCAATACAGAAGAAAATCCAAAAAGAGAGTGCAAGGCCATTGATATAACCATCATGGCCGAATCCATGGAGGAAGAGGAGGACGTGAATCCCAAGGAGGAAGACTTCCAAGGACATCCAGTGATCAATAAGGAGTTTCCCTCTGAGGAACCAAAGGACTCTGAGGCTCATCTAGAGACCATAGAGATTCCATTAAACCTCATTATGCCATTCATGAGCTCTGATGAGTATTCCTCTTCTGAAAAGAATGAGGATATTACTGAAGAGTAAGTTGCCAAGTTCCTTAGTGCAATCATGAAGTTGAATGCCAATTTATTTGGTAATGAAACTTGGGGAGATGAACCTCCCCTGTTCACCAATGAACTAAATGCATTGGATCAACTGAGATTGCCTCAGAAGAAACAGGATCCCGAAATGTTCCTAATACCTTGTACCATAGGCACCATGACCTTTGAGAAAGCTCTATGTGACCTTGGGTCAGGGATAAACCTCATGCCACTCTCTGTAATGGAGAAACTGGGAATCTTTGAGGTGCAAGCTGCCAGAATCTCACTAGAGATGGCAGACAATTCCAGAAAACAGGCTTATGGACAAGTAGAGGACATGTTAGTAAAGGTTGAAGGCCTTTACATCCTTGCTGATTTCATAATCCTAGATACTGGGAAGGATGAGGATGAATCCATCATCCTTGGAAGACCCTTCCTAGCCACAGCAAGAGCTGTGATTGATGTGGACAGAGGAGAATTGATCCTTCAACTAAATGAGGACAACCTTGTATTTAAAACTCAAGGATCTCTCTTTATAACCATGGAGAGGAAGCATGAAAAGCTTCTCTCACTGTAGAGTCAACCAGAGCCCCCACAGTCAAACTCTAAGTTTGGTGTTGGGAAGTCTCAACAATGCTCTGAACATCTGTGAGGCTCCATGAGAGCTCATTGTCAAGCTATTGACATTAAAGAAGCGCTTGTTGGGAGGCAACCCAATTTTTATTTATCTAATTTTATTTTCATTTTTATTGTTCTTTCATGTTTTATTAGGTTCATGATCATGTGGAGTCACAAAAAAACTACTGAAAAATCGAAAACAGAATGAAAAACAGCATTAAAAATTGAACACCCTGGAGGAAGAACTTACTGGCGTTTAAACGCCAGTAAGGAGCATCTGGCTAGCGTTCAACGCCAGAACAGAGCATGGATCTGGCATTGAACGCCAGAAACAAGCAGCATCCTGGCGTTCAGATGCCAGGAATGCACACTGAAGAAAGCTGGCGCTGAACGCCAAAAACAAGCATAGAACTGGCGTTCAACGCCAGAAACATGCTACATCTGGGCGTTGAACGCCCAGAACAAGCATCAATTCGGCGTTTAAACGCCAGAATTGCATGCAAAGGCATTTTACATGCCTCAATGGTGCAGGGATGTAAAGCCTTGACACCTCAGGATCTGTGAACCCCACAGGATCATCTCAGCATCTGTGGACCCCACAGGATCCCCACCTACCTCCACTCATACTCTCCCCTCTTCTCATTCATCCTCTCTTCCCAATAAACACCTTTCCCCAAAACCCTTCACCAATCACCTCAATCTCTCTCTTCCTTATTACCCATTCACCACTCACATCCATCCACTCTTCCCCATAAACCTACCTCATAAACCCCACCTACCTTCAAAATTCAAAATCACTTTCCCACCCAAATCCACCCCATATGGCCGAACCTTAACCCCTCTCCCTCCACTATATAAACCTCTCCATTCTTCTTCATTCTCACACAACACAACCCTCTCTCCCTCTCTTCTATATCTTCTTCTTCTTCTTCTTTTCTTTCTTCTCTTGCTCGAGGGCGAGCAATATTCTATGTTTGGTGTGGTAAAAGCATAAGCTTTTTGTTTTTCCATTACCATTGATGGCACCTAAGAACGGAAAATCCTCTAGAAAAGGGAAAGGGAAGACAAAAGCTTCCACCTCCGAGTCATGGGAGATGGAAAGATTCATCTCCAAAGCCCATCAAGACCACTTCTATGATGTTGTGGCCAAGAAGAAGGTGATCCCCGAGGTCCCTTTCAAACTCAAGAAAAATGAGTATCCGGAGATCTGACATGAGATCCAAAGAAGAGGTTGGGAAGTTCTAACAAACCCCATCCAATAAGTCAGAATTCTAATGGTTCAAGAGTTCTATGCTAATGCATGGATCACTAGGAACCATGATCGAAGTAAGAACCCGAACCCAAAGAATTATCTCACCATGGTTTGGGGGAACTACTTAGATTTCAGTCCCGAAAATATGAGGTTGGCGTTTAACTTGCCAATGATGGAAGAGAACGCACGCCCCTACACAAGAAGAGTCAACTTTGATCAAAGGTTGGACCAAGTCCTCATAGACATATGTATGGAAGGAGCTCAATGGAAGATTGACTCAAAAGGTAAACCGGTTTAACTGAGAAGACTGGACCTTAAGCCTGTAGCTAGAGGATGGTTGGAGTTCATTCAATGCTCAATCATTCCCACTAGCAACCGGTCTGAAGTTACAATAGATCGGGCCATCATGATCCATAGCATCATGATTGGGGAGGAAGTGGAGGTTCATGAGATTATACCTCAAGAACTCTACAAGGTGGCTGACAAGTCCTCCACTATGGCAAGGTTAGCCTTTCCTCACTTCATTTGCCACTTATGCAATTTGGCTGGGATTGACATAGAGGGAGATATCCTCATTGAAGAGGACAAGCCCGTCATTAAGAAAAGGATGGAGCAAACAAGAGAGCCTATCCATGGATCTCAAGAGGCGCATGAAGAAGCTCATCACCAAGAAATCCCTGAGATGCCTCAAGGGATGCACTTTCCTCCACTAAATTTTTGGGAGCAAATCAACACCTCCTTAGGAGAATTAAGTTCCAGCATAGGACAATTAAGGGTGGAACACCAAGATCACTCCATCATCCTCCATGAAATTAGAGAAGATCAAAGAGCAATGAGGGAGGAGCAACAAAGACAAGGAAGAGACATAGAAGAGCTCAAGGACATCATTGGTTCCTCAAGAAGGAAACACCACCATCACTAAGGTGGACTCATTCCTTGTTCTTAAATTTTCTGTTTTTCGTTTTCTTATGTTAAATGTTTATCTATGTTTGTGTCTTTATTACATGATCATTAGTGTCTAAGTGTTTATGCCTTAAAGTAGTGAATATAAATCCATCACCTCTCTTAAATGAAAAATGTTTTAAAAACAAAAGAACAAGAAGTACATGGTTTCGAATTCATCCTTGAAACTAGTTTAATTATTTTGATGTGGTGACAATACTTATTATTTTCTGAATGAATGCTTGAACAGTGCATATGTCTTTTGAAGTTGATGTTTATGAATGTTAAATATGTTGGCTCTTGAAGAATAAGGAAAAGGAGACATGTTATTTGATAATCTGAAAAATCATAAAAATTATTCTTGAAGCAAGAAAAAGCAGTGAATACAAAAGCTTGCAAAAAAAATGGCGAAAAAAAAAAGAGAAAAGCAAGCAGAAAAAGCCAAAAGCTCTTAAAACCAAAAGGCAAGAGCAAAAAGCCAATAACCCTTAAAACCAAAAGGCAAGGGTAAATAAAAAGGATCCAAGGCTTTGAGCATCAGTGGATAGGAGGGCCAAAAGGAATAAAATCCTGGCCTAAGCGGCTAAACCAAGCTGTCCCTAACAATCATTTTGAATCTCAATGGATAAAGTGAGATGCTAAAACTATTCAAGAGGCAAAAAGCTACAAGTCCCGCTCATCTAATTGGAGCTATGTTTCATTGATATTTTGGAATTTATAGTATCTTCTCTTCTTTTTATCCTATTTGATTTTCAGTTGCTTGGGGACAAGCAACAATTTAAGTTTGGTGTTGTAATGAGCGGATAATTTATACGCTTTTTGGCATTGTTTTTAGTATGTTTTTAGTAGGATCTAGTTACTTTTAGTGATGTTTTTAGTAGTTTTTATGTTAAATTCACATTTCTGGACTTTATATGAGTTTGTGTGTTTTTCTGTGATTTCAGGTATTTTCTGGCTGAAATTGAGGGACTTGAGCAAAAATCAGATTCAGAGGTTGAAGAAGGACTGCTGATGCTGTTGGATTCTAACCTCCCTGCACCCAAAGTGGATTTTCTGGAGCTACAGAACCCCAAATAGCACGGTTCTAATTGCGTTGGAAAATAGACATCCAGGGCTTTTCAGCAATATATAATAGTCCATACTTTAAATAAGGATTGATGATGTAAACTGGAATTTAACGCCAGTTCCATGCTGCAGTCTGGCGTCCAGCGCCAGAAACAAGTTGCAAAGTGGAGTTCAACGCAAGAAACACGTTACAAACTGGCGTTCAACTCCAAGAATGACCTCTCCACGTGTAAACTTCAAGCTCAGCCCAAGCACACACCAAGTGGGCCCCAGAAGTGGATTTCTGTATCATTTACTCATTTCTGTAAACCCTAGTAACTAGCTTAGTATAAATAGGACTTTTTATCATCTTTAGTTTTATCTTTGATTAGTTTTATGCTATCTTAGACCTTCATGGGGGCTGGCCATTCGGCCATGCCTGAACCTTTCACTTATGTATTTTTCAACGGTAGAGTTTCTACACACCATAGATTAAGGTGTGGAGCTCTGCTGTTCCTCAAAGATTAATGCAAAGTACTACTGTTTTTCTATTCAATTCAACTTATTCCGCTTCTAAGATATTCATTTGTACTTCAATATGATGGATGTGATGATCGTGATAGTCATCATCATTCGCAACTTATGAACGCGTGCCTGACAACCACTTTCGTTCTACCTTAGATTGAATGGATATCTCTTGGATATCTAATACAGGGGACTGAGTCCGAGTAATTAGTGTCTTCGTGGTATAAGTTAGAACCCATGGGTGGCCATTCCTGAGATCCAGAAAGTCTAAACCTTGTCTGTGGTATTCCGAGTAGGATCTGGGAAGGGATGGCTGTGACGAGCTTAAAACTCGCGAGTGCTGGGCGTAGTGACAAACGCAAAAGGATCAATGGATCCTATTCCAGTATGATCGAGAACCGACAGATGAATAGTCGTGCCGTGACAGAGCATCTTGGACCATTTTTACTGAGAGGACGGGAAGTAGCCATTGACAACGGTGATGCCCAACATACAGCTTTCCATGGAAAGGAGTAGGATTGATTGGATGAAGACAGCAGGAAAGCAGAGATCAAAGGAACGAAAACATTTCTATACGCTTATCTGAAATTCTCACCAATGAATTACATAAGTACCACTATCCTATTTTATATTTTATTTATCTTTTACTTATCAGTTCATAAAATCAATTTAATCCGCCTGACTGAGATTTACAAGGTGACCATCGCTTGCTTCAAGCCGACAATCTCCGTGGGATCAACCCTTACTCACGTAAGGTTTATTACTTGGATGACCCAGTGCACTTGCTGGTTAGTTGTATGAAGTTGTGAAACAGATATAAGATCATGAACGTGCGTATTAAGTTTTTAACGCTGTTGCCAAGGAATGGAATGATCACGATTTCGCACACCATTGCTCCTCCCTCATGGCTCTTTGGTCCTTTCTGATTTCATGGGGGATGATGGAGTGCTCTTGGTGCTCAACTCTTAGTTGCTCCATGTTGGATCTCAATTCTCCTAAAGAAGTGTTGAGTTGCTCCCAATCGTTGTGTGGAGGAAAATGCATCCCTTGAGGTATCTCTGGGATTTCTTGATGAGGGACTTCCTCATGCTCTTGTTGAGGTCCATGAGTGGGCTCTCTTGTTTGCTCCATCCTCTTCTTAGTGATGGGCTTGTCTCCTTCAATGAGGATGTCTTCCTCTTTGACAATTCCAGCTAAATTGCATAGGTTACAGATGAGATGAGAGAAGGCTAACCTTGCCAAAGTAGAGGACTTGTCCGCCACCGTGTAGAGTTCTAGAGGTATGATCTCATGAACTTCTACTTCCTCTCTATTCATGATACTATGGATCATGATAGCTCGGTCTATTGTAACTTCAGATCGATTGATAGTAGGAATAATAGAGCGTTGGATGAACTCTAACCATCCCCTAGCCACGGGTTTAAGGTCAAGCCTTCTTAATTGAACTGGCTTGCCTCTTGAGTCTCTCTTCCATTGAGCTCCTTCCACACAGATGTCTATGAGGACTTGGTTCAACCTTTGATCAAAGTTGACCCTTCTACTGAAAGGGTGAGGATCTCCTTGCATCATTTGCAAGTTAAATGCCAACCTCACATTTTCCGGACTGAAATCCAAGTAATTCCCTCGAACCATTATGAGCCAATTCTTTGGGTTCGAATTCATACTTTGATTATGGTTCTTAGTGATCCACGCATTAGCATAAAACTCTTGAACCATTAAGATTCTAACTTGTTGGATGGGGTTGGTGAGTGCTTTCTAACCTCTTTTTTGAATCTCACGTCGGATCTCTGGATATTCACTCTTTTTGAGCATGAAGGGGACCTCAGGGATCACCTTCTTCTTGGCCACAACTTCATAGAAGTGGTCTTGTTGGACTTTTGAGATGAATCTCTCCATCTCCCATGACTCGGAGGTGGAAGCAATTGCCTTCCTTTTCCTCTTTCTAGAGCTTTCTCTGGCCTTAGGTACCATTAATGGTTATGGAAAAACAAAAAACAGAGCTTTTTCCCACACCAAACTTAAGAGATTTGCTTCTCCTCGAGCAAAAGAAGAAAGAAAGGAGTAGAAGAAGAAGAAATGGAGGAGATAGAGGGGAGGGTTGGTTTCGGCAAAGGTGGTTTGAAGTGTGTATGATGTGTGAAATTGAAGGTGATAAGGAGGGGTACTTATAGGGTAATAGAGAGGGGGAATTCATGTATGAGGGGTTGGGTTTGGGAGGGAAATGTTTTGAATTTGAATGGTGAGGTAGGTGGGGTTTTATGATGGATGGATGTGAGTGGTGAAGAGGTTGTGGGGAAGAGGGTAGGATTTGATAGGTGAATGGTGTTTGGGGAATAGGTATTGATGTGATTGGTCAAGGGTATTTGGGGAAGAGTGTTATGGAGAGGTGTGAAGAGGAGAGAGAGTGAGTTGGGGTAGGTGGGGATCCTGTAGGGTCCACAGATCCTGAGGTGTCAAGGAATTCTGCTCTCTGCACCATTCTGGCTTTCAAACGCCCTCTGTATGCCAATTCTGGCGTTAAACGCCAGTCTGTCTGCCAATTCTGGTGTTTAACGCCAGCCAGACACAAGTCACCCTTTTCTGGCATTAAACGCTCAAAGTGCTACCCATTCTGGTATTTAACGCCCAGAATGCTGGTAGACTGGGCGTTAAACGCCCATTCTGCTATCCTTACTGGCATTTAAACGGCAGTAAGCTTGTCCTCCAGGGTGTGCTGTTTTTGATGTTGTTTTTGATTTTGCTTTAATTCTGCAGCTGTTTTTATGACTTCACATGATCATCAACCTAAAGAAAACATAAAATGACAATGGAATATAAATAAATATAATTAAATAACATTGGGTTGCTTCCCAACAAGCACTTCTTTAATGTCAATAGCTTGACAGTGAACTCTTAGAGAGCTTCACAAAGACTCAGAGCTTAATGGTGGCCTCCCAACACCAAACTTAGAAGTTGAGTGTAGGGGCTCTGTTTGACTGTGTATTGAGAGAAGCTTTTCATGCTTTTTCTCCATGGTTACAGAAGAAGATCCTTGAGTCTTAAACACAAGGTGGTCCTCATTCAATTGAAGGACTAACTCTCCTCTGTCCACATCAATCACAGCTCTTGCTGTGGCTAGGAAAGGTCTTCCAAGGATGATGCATTCATCTTCATCCTTCCCAGTATCTAGGATTATAAAATCAGCAGGGATGTAAAAGCCTTCAACCTTCACTAAGACATCATCTATAAGTCCATAAGCCTATTTTATTGATTTGTCTGCCATCTCTAGTGAGATTCTTGCAGTATTTACCTCAAGTATCCCTAGTTTCTCCATTACAGAGAGTGGAATGAGGTTTATTCCTGACCCTAGGTCACACAGAGCCTTCTTAAAGGTCATGGTGCCTATGGTACATGGTATTAAGAATTTTCCAGGATCCGGTTTCTTCTGAGGTAATTTTAATTGAACCAAGGCATTCAGTTCATTGATGAACAATGGGGGTTCATCCTCCCAAGTCTCATTACCAAATAACTTGGCATTCAGCTACATGATTGCTCCTAGATACTGAGCAACTTTCTCTTCAACAATATCTTCATCTTCTTCAGAGGAAGAATACTCATCAGAGCTCATGAATGGCAACAGTAATTTCAGTGGGATCTCTATGGTCTCTATATGAGCCTCAGATTCTTTTAGTTCCTCAATAGGGAACTCCTTAGTGGTCAGTGGACGTCCATTGAGGTCTTCCTCACTGGAAATCACTGCCTCTTTCTCCTCTATAGGTTCGGCCATGTTGGGTATATTTATGGCCTTTCACTCTCTCTTTGGATTCTCTTTTGTACTGCTTGGGAGAGTACTAGGAGGAATTTCAGTAACTCCTTTACTCAGCTAACTGGTGCACGAATTGTAAATCACACTTTTTACAACTTGTACCACTAACCAGCAAGTGCACTGGGTCGTCCAAGTAATACCTTACGTGAGTAAGGGTCGATCCCATGGAGATTGTTGGCTTGAAGCAATCTATGGTTATCTTGTAACTCTTAGTCATGAAAATAATAAAATAATTCACTTATCAAATTTGATTGCAAGGAATAAAAGGGCAGAACACAAATTATACTTGTATGCAATGATGGAGAATATATTGGAGTTTTAGAGATGCTTTGTCTTCTGAAATTCTGCTTTCCTCTGTTTTCTGATTCACGCACGCACGTCCTCCTATGGCAAGCTGTGTGTTGGTGGATCACCGTTGTCAATGGCTACCATCCATCCTTCCAGTGAAAAGGGTCCAGATGCGCTGTCACCGCACGGCTAATCATCTGCAGGTTCTCAATCGTACCGGAATAGGATTTACTATCCTTTTGCGTCTGTCACTACGCCCAGCACTCGCGAGTTTGAAGCTCGTCACAGTCATTCAATCCCTAAATCCTACTCAGAATACCACAGACAAGGTTTAGACTTTCCGGATTCTCTTGAATGCTGCCATCAATCTAGCTTATACCACAAAGATTCTGATTAAGAGATCTAATAGATATTCATTCATTCTACGGTGGAACGTAAGTGGTTGTCAGGCACGCGTTCGTGGAGGAATGATGATGATTGTCACGTTCATCACATTCATATTGAAGTGCGAATGGATATCTTAGATAGGAACATGCATGTTTGAATGGAAAACAGAAATACTTGCATTAATTCATCGAGACACAGCAGAGCTCCTCACCCCCAACAATGGAGTTTAGAGACCCATGCCGTCAAAAGGTACAAAGTTCAGATCTAAAATGTCATGAGATACAAGACAAGTCTCTAAAAGTTGTTTAAATACTAGACTAGTAAACTAGGTTTACAGAAAATGAGTAAACTAAGATGGATAGTGCAGAAATCCACTTCTGGGACCCACTTGGTGTGTGCTAGGGCTAAGACTTAGCTAATCACGTGCATAGAGCTGTTTTGGGCGTTCAACTCCAGCTTTGGATCCTTTTCTGGCGTTGAACTCCAACTTGTAACTTGTTTCTGGCGCTGGACGCCAGACTACAACATAGAAATGGCGTTGAACGCCAGTTTACGTCATCTATCCTTGAGCAAAGTATGGACTATTATATATTGCTGGAAAGCCCTGGATGTCTACGTTCCAACGCAATTGGAAGCGCACCGTTTGGAGTTCTGTAGCTCCAGAAAATCCATTCCGAGTGCAGGGAGGTCAGAATCCAACAGCATCAGCAGTCCTTTTTCAGCCTGAATCAGATTTCTGCTCAGCTCCCTCAATTTCAGCCAGAAAATACCTGAAATTACAGAAAAACATATAAACTCATAGTAAAATCCAGAAATATAAATTTTGCCTAGAAACTATTGAAAATAAACTAAAAACTAACTAAAACACACTAAAAACTATATAAAATTAACCCCAAAAAGCGTATAAAATATCCGCTCATCACAACACCAAACTTAAACTGTTGCTTGTCCTCAAGCAACTGGATAAATAAAATAGAATATAAATAATTTAAGAAGCAATAATATCTCAGAATTTTTGAGTGAAGCTCAGATTCTAATTAGATGAGCGGGACCAGTAGCTTTTTGCTTCTGAACAGTTTTGGCATCTCACTTTATCCATTGAAGCTCAGAGTGATTGGCATCTATAGGAACTCAGAATTCGATGCCAGGGCATTTTGGCCAGTTTCACTGACCTTTTCTTTACTGTTTTTAAGGTAGTTTCATGCATTTTCTTAGGAAATAAGCTAGTTTTGGGTACATATTCACTTACATCTTGATTCAAGCATACATTGTGCACTTTACATGATTTCATGAGAATTTTGCATGAATTATATGATAAATTGGATGATGCATGATCCCATGATTAAGAGCAAGACTTTGATGCACTTTGTTTGATTGATTTCAGGCCAAAAGAAGAAGAGAAGAGCCACGTTAGTGGCTACGTTAGTTACACTAACGTGGGCACTAACGTGGAAGGAAGGAAAGCCACAACGTTAGTGAGAAAAGTTAGTGGCATTAACTTTGAAGAAAGGAAATGGAGCCAACGTTAGTGACTCTTAACATTATCACTAACGTTGGACCAAGCTCATAAGTGGCCACGTTAGAGGCCACGTTAACTTAGTTAACGTGGCCTCTAACGTTAAGAAGTAAAGGGGAAGCCAACGTTAGTGACATTCAACTTTATCACTAACGTTGGCCAAGTCACAATAAGCCACGTTAACTCCCACGTTAACCTAGTTAACGTGAAGAAGGGAGGGGATCGCCAACGTTAGTGAGACCCAACATTGTCACTAATGTTGGAATGAGCCACACAAGCCACTATGAGCCACGTTAACTCCCACGTTAACTTAGTTAACGTGGAAGTTAACGTGGCACCTGGCAGCTTGACCATGCCTTCTTCAAACACGTATAACTTGAGCCACAAAGCTCCAAATGAGGTGATTCCAGTGGAATTGGAAAGTAGGATTCCAGAACTTTCCAATCATATATGGCACTATATGGTTGACACTAAATTTGAGGGAGAAAACCTCCCCCGAAAGTGCAAAGATGAACATAGTATCAACCTGTAGTAAGGCCAGCTGACCTCTTCACCTTCCAAGAAGTGTAACTCGAGTTGTAGAGCTCCAAATGATGCGCTTCCAAAGGCATTAGAAAGTAGACATCCAGGGCTTTCCAAAAATATATAATGGTATGGGGTGGACACTAAGTTTGAGCTTCAGAAACTGGCAATAATGAAGCCCTGATCGCTAGCGTTATTGGCACTCAAGTTTTTCATTAACGCTGGCAACTATGCCAACGACCATGTCCACTTCAAAGGAGCATAACTTGAGCTACAGAGGTCCAATTGAGGTGATTCCAGTTGCGTTAGAAAGCTGACATTCAGAGCTTTCCAACGATATATAATACTCTATAGTGGGCATGAAATTGGAGCACAAACAAGAGGCATCTTTTAAGCCCCAAAAACACCAACTGGGCAGCAAGTGCAACGTTAGCCACAATAACTTTAGCACTAACGCCACACTTGTAGCATTAGTGTGGCTAACTTTAGCACCTGGACCTCAACTTGACTCACTCTCTCTCAAGTCCACTTCAAAGCTCAAGCAAGCAAGTCCACAATTGTCAACCAATCAAGACCACAAGAAGCATCTAGAATAGGAATTTTCATTTAATTGTAATTTGCTTTTAATTTCATTTTGTAATTTAGGAGAACCTATATAAAGGCTTTAGTCTTTACATTGAAGGAAGCTGAGAATAGGGGGAATTCCGGAATGGGGGATTGAAGAGGGGTCTTCGGACTCCCTCCCCCTACACACTTTTCCTTCTCTTTTTTTTAGTTGTAATTTTCATTTATGAATGTTAAATTTTCAATTTCAGTTTGAATCTTCATCTTTACTTTTCTACACTTTCTTTCTTTTCTATTTTTGTAGAGCAATGATCAACTAACTCTTTACATTGGGTTAGAGAGATCTATTGTGACCCAATGGATTAAGTGTAGTTCTTATTCTTCTTCTTCTTTCTTTCCTCTTGATTTTACTAGAGAGCTTTCGATCTTCATCCAATTGGGTAGTATCTTGGAAAAGAGGCTATTCAAACTTGGATCTCTTCTGAACTTTGAAAGAGGAATGAAGAGATTATGCTAGAAATGCTTTCTCATGCTGGACCAAATTGGGTTTGGATGGATATGTGACTATAATCCTCTCAACACTTGATTTGGGAAATGCATGTGGTATAATCAGTGACCATACTTCATCTCTTCTCATGAGCAGTTGACCAAGGAATTGGCTATTGATCAAGATTTGAGAGATTGAGTTACAAGGAATTGTAATTCGATCAATTAAGATTGCCAAGGAGATCAATGAGTGCATTGATTGAGGAAGAGATGAGAATGAACTTGATCCGGAGGATTGCAATATCTCTTGATCCCAATGTTCATTTTATTTTTAATTCTTAAATTTACTTTTCTTGCCATTTTACTTTTCTGCACTTTATTTCTTTCTTTACTTTTCTGCCATTTACATTTCCTTGTTACTTATCACTCTATTATGATTCGTCTAACTAGGATAATCAATTAACCATTGATTGATTAATCCGTTAATCTCTGTGGGATTCGACCTCACTCTATTGTGAGTTTTACTTGACGACAATTCGGTACACTTGCCGAAGGGAAATTTGTTGTGAGACAAGTTTTCCGTGCATCACCTATCCACTGATGCTCAAAGCCTTGTGGTCTTTTTTATTACCCTTGCCTTTTAGTTTTAAGAGCTATTGGCTTTTTGCTCTTGCCTTTTGGTTTTAAGAGCTTTGGCTTTTTCTGCTTGCTTTTTCTTTTTCTTTCTCTATTTTTTTTTCTGCAAGCTTTTATATTCACTGCTTTTTCTTGCTTCAAGAATCATTTTTATAATTTTTCAGATTATCAATAACATGTCTCATGTTCATCATTCTTTCAAGAGCCAACATATTTAATAGTCTTAAACATCAAATTCAAAAGACATATGCACTGTTCAAGCATTCATTCAGAAGACAGAAAGCATTGCCACCACATGTAAATAATTAGAATTTATATTATTAAAAACTCAAAAAATATTGCCTCTTATTCTAAAGAAATTCTTCTATTTTATTCATGTTTAATGATGATGATAAAATTAAATTATAGCTTAATTGGAGATAAAATAAAAAATATAGATACTAATTACTACTATATGACTCCTAAGGTAAAACTAAAACAAAAATAGTTATCACAGAGTTAAGGCTAAGATTGGAATTTAACAACCTTTGTTCTGGGAAGTGGATGTTCCTCTAATCTGCGGGGTGCTTGGTCCTTCAAGAGATAATTTCTGGCGCTTCAATTCCCTTAAATCACGCCCTTGCTCCTCCTGTTCTTTAAGCAAATAGCAAAGAATGCTACTTTGTTCCTTCTGTTCTTTCTTTATTTATTCCATAGCTTCTTGCATCTTGGTAATAGATGTTTCAAGATCCTCCCAGTATTCAGATTGAGGGATTTCTGGGAGAAATTCCTGTGTTCTCTTCTTGTTAGCATAGAACTCCTGGACCATATTCTTTCCCACTTTCATTTCAGGATTAGCTAGGATCTCCCAGTTCCTGATTCGAATCTACTCTTGGATCTCCGGATATTCGTCTTCTTTCAGATCGAATCTAACTTCTGGGATCACTGATCTTAGACCCATTATTTTGTAATAATGGTCTGAATGTTCTTTAGTTAAGAACTTCCCTTGATTCCAAAGTGGTTTTGGAACGGTTTCTTTCTTGCCTCTTGGGGTGGGTTGTTTTCCTTTAGGAGCCATGATCTTAGTGGGTATGGTTTAGTGATCACGGATAAACACACTAAACTTAGAGGTTTGCTTGTCTTCAAGCAAAAGAAAAGAAATGAGAGGGATAGAAGGAGAGCTAGTGTTGAATGGTGGATGAGAGGGAGGAGGCCGAATGGGTTTTTAAAAGGGAGGGGGGTGGGTTTTCGAAAATAGGGAGGAAGATAAGATAGAAGATATGATCTTTAAGAAAAATTTAAGTATGATAAGAAAAGATATAATTTAAAATTGAAGAGATATGAAAGTTATTTGAAAAAAGATAAATTTCGATTTTTGAAAAAGATAATATGGAGATTTTTTAAAAAAATTATTGATTAGTTGAAAAGATTTTTGAATGAAAAGAGATGGATTTGTTTTGAAAATTTTGAAAAAAAGTTGAATTGGATTGAAGAAAAGGATTTGTACTTATGGATTAAGATACATTTGATATTTTTAAAGTAGGGTTATTAGAAATTAGGGATTTTAGAAATCAGGGTTTGTAACATGTTTATGCAAGAAATTATGAATTGAAACATGAAAATTAAAATTAAAATGAAAAATTTAAAGTAAAAAACGAATTTACCTCCTCCCCACCATCCTGGGGTTTGAACGCCCAAACGCTACATGTTTTGGGCGTTCAACGCCCAACTGCTGCTTCTCCTGGGCGTTCAACGCCCAGCTATTGCTTTTTTCTGGTGTTGAACGCCAGGAACTCCTTTGTCACTGGGCGTTTTTTTGAATGCCCAGGATGCTGTAAATCTGGCGTTACACGCCCAGAAGGAGCTTCTTTCTGGCGTTCAATGCCCAGAAGATGCTTCTTTCTGGCGTTTAACGCCCAGATGGCTATCCTTACTGGCGTTCAACGCCCAGTGGATGCTTCTTTTGGGCGTTGAACGCCCAAAACAGACTATTACTGGCGTTTTCTTGCCAGTGAGCTCTTTTTCTCTGTTTTGTGTGCAGAATCTTTCTGTAACCCTGTGAACTTATACAATTGACTCTTTACCTTAGTATCAGTGAACTTTATATAAACAAATAAAATCAAGAATAGGGCAAAATGCTTAGAGGAAGTGATGCCCCATGGCTGGGTTGCCTCCCAGCAAGCGCTTCTTTATTGTCTTTAGCTGGACCTTGCTGAGTTTTTAATCTAGCCTCAGCCTTGAGCACTCTTGCTCAACATTGCCTTCAAGATAGTGCTCGATTCTCTGTCCATTAACAATGAACTTCTTATCAGAATCAATATCTTGAAGCTCCACATAACCATATGGTGATACACTTGTAATCACATATGGTCCCCTCCACCGGGACTTCAGTTTCCTGGGGAATAGCCTGAGCCTAGAGTTAAACAACAGAACCTTTTGTCCTGGTTCAAAGATTCTAGATGACAGCTTTCTGTTATGCCACTTTTTTTATTTCTCTTTATAAAGCTTGGCATTTTCGAAAGCAGTGAATCTGAATTCCTCTAGCTCATTTAGCTGGAGCAATCGTTTTTCTCCTGCTAATTTGGCATCAAAGTTTAGGAATCTGGTTGCTCAGTAGGCTTTATGTTCCAGTTCCACGGGCAGGTGGCATGCCTTACCATACACAAGTTGGTATGGAGAGGTCCCTATAGGAGTCTTGAATGCTGTTCTGTAAGTCCACAGAGCATCATCCAAGCTTTGTGCCCAATCCTTTCTACGGGTACTTACAGTCCGTTCCAGGATTCTTTTTAGTCCGGACCATGGCAGAGTAAAGCTGTTTATTGCAGAAGTGAGTGCCCCCATCACTGATTAGTACCCTGGGAACACCAAACCTGCTGAATATATGTTTCTGGAGGAACTTCAGCACTGTTTTAGTATCATTGGTGGGTGTGGCAATGGCCTCAACCCATTTTGATACATAGTTAACTGCCACCAGAATATAAGTGTTTGAGTATGATGGTGGGAAAGGCCCCATGAAATCAATACCCCATACATCAAACAACTCAATCTCCAAGATTCCTTGTTGAGGCATGGCGTAACTGTGAGGCAAATTACCAGCTCTCTGGTAACTGTCACAGTTACGTACAAACTCTCGGGAATGTCTGTAGAGTGTAGGCCAGTAGAAGCCACATTGGAGGACCTTGGTGGCTGTTCGCTCACCTCCGAAATGACCTCCATATTGTGACCCATGGTAATGCCATAAGATCCTTTGTGCTTCCTCTTTAGGCACACACCTACGGATTATGCCATCTGCACATCTCTTAAAGAGATAGGGTTCATCCCACAAGTAGTACTTTGCATCAGTAATTAATTTTTTCTTTTGTTGCCTGCTGTACTCCTTGGGAATGAACCTTGCAGCTTTGTAGTTTGCAATGTCTGCAAACCATGGTGTTTCCTGAATGGCAAACAAATGCTCATTAGGAAAGGTCTCAGAGATTTCAAGAGAGGGGAATGACGTCCCTTCTATTGGCTCTATCCGGGACAGATGGTCAGCCACTTAGTTCTCTGTCCCTTTTCTGTCTCTTATTTCTATATCAAACTCTTGCAGAAGCAACACCCATCTTATGAGTCTGGGTTTTGAATCCTGCTTTATGAGTAGATATTTAAGAGAAGCATGATCTGTGTAAACAATCACTTTTGATCCTACTACTAAGTATGATCTAAACTTGTCAATGGCATAAACCACTGCAAGCAATTCTTTTTCTGTGGTTGTGTAATTTTTCTGGGCATCATTCAAAACACGACTAGCATAATAAATGACATGCAGAAGCTTGTCATGCCTCTGCCCCAGTACTGCACCAATGGCGTGATCACTGGCATCACACATTAGGGTTTATTTCCAACAAAAGTGGTTGAAGAAGCCTTTTTAGATGGGTTATCATCAGCACTTGTGTGTGTCTGATCCCTCACTGGCAATTGAGTGCCAGAGTTAGAAGCTGGAGTGACGTTAGACGCCAGCTCCTCATCTGTTCCTGGCGTCTGAACGCCAGAACTTTGCTTCTTTTGGGCGTTCAACGCCAGATCCTTGCTTGTTTCTGGCGTTGAACGCCAGTCCTGAGCATGGTCTGGGCGTTCAGCGCAAGCCTTCCACCCAATTTCTGGCGTTTTAGTGCCAGAATTATTTTTTCCTGGGCTCTTACTATCCTCAGGTGGATTTTGGGTGGTTTGCTCATTTCTTGGCTTCTTGCTGCCTTGAGGTGGGGTATTTAATGTATTCCCACTTCTTAATTGAACTGCTTGGCATTCTTCTGTTATTTGTTTTGACAACTGCTGCTTTGTTTGCTTCAATTGTTCTTCCATATTTATGTTAGCCATCCTTGTCTCTTGTAGTCTATCCTTGAATTCGGCTAACTGCTTTGTTAGAAAGTCTAGTTGCTGATTGAATTCAGTAGCTTGTTTTACAGGACTGAGTTCAGCATTTACTGTTTAGACCTCTTCTTTCATGGAAGGGTCACTGCTTAGGTACAAATGCTGATTTCTGACAACTGTATCAATGAGCTCTTGAGCTTCTTCAATTGTCTTTCTCTTGTGGATAGATCCACCAGCTGAGTAGTCTAGAGAGATTTGAGCTCTTTCTGTAAGCCCATAATAGAAGATGTCTAACTGAACCCACTCTGAAAACATTTCAAAGGGGCATTTTCGTAGCATCTCTCTGTATCTCTCCCAGGCATCATAAAGAGATTCATTATCCCCTTGTTTAAAGCCTTGGATGTCCAGTCTTTGCTATGTCATCCATTTTGGAGGAAAGTATTGGTTCAGGAATTTTTCTGTCAGCTGTTTCCATGTCCTTATGCTAGCCTTAGGTTGGTTATTTAACCACCTTTTAGCTTGGTCTTTTACAGCAAATAGAAATAGTAATAATCTGTAGACATCCTAATCTACTTCCTTATCATGTACTGTGTCAGCAATCTGTAAAAACTGTGCCAAAAACTCTGTAGGTTCTTCCTGTGGAAGACCGGAATACTGGCAACTTTGCTGCACCATGATAATGTGCTGAGGATTCAACTCAAAGCTACTGACCCCAATGGAGGGTATGCAGATACTACTCCCATATGAAGCAGTAGAGGGGTTAGCATATGACCCCAGAGTCCTCCTGGACTGTTCATTTCCGCTTAGGTCCATGATGGAGAAAGGGAGATGATGTAAAATGGAAGAAAATATTTTTATTTATTTAATTATTTATTTATTTCGAAAACAAAATAAATTAAAATAAAATAAATAAAAATAGGTGAAGATTTTCGAAAAAAATGAGGAGAGAGAAAGTGGTTAGGAAGTTTTGAAAAGGATATGATGATTTTTGAAAAAGGTTTTAAATTTTAAAATAAAAATCTGAATTTTAAAGGTAAATTTCGAAAATTTGCTTTAAAATAGAGAGAAAAGATATTTTTGAATTTAAAGAAGAGAGAGAAAAATAATAAGATAGTACAAAATTTAAAATTTTTAGATCTAATGCTCCTTGTTTTCGAAAATTTTGGAGGGAAAACACCAAGGAGCACTGGTGCACGAATTGTGAATCACACTTTTCACAACTCGTGCTACTAACCAGCAAGTGCACTGGGTCGTCCAAGTAATACCTTACGTGAGTAAGGGTCGAATCCCACGGAGATTGTTGTTTTGAAGCAATCTATGGTTAACTTGCAATTCTTAGTCAGGAAGTCAATTATATTTATTAATTGAATTGCGAATAAACAAGAGAGCATTGATTAAAGGTTACTTGTTATGCAGTAGTGGAGAATATGTTAGAGTTTTGGAGATGCTTTGTCTTCTGAAATTCTGCTTTCCTCTGTTTTCTGATTCATGCACGCACGTCCTCCTATGGCAAGCTGTGTGTTGGTGGATCACCGTTGTCAATGGCTACCATCCATCCTTCCAGTGAAAAGGGTCCAGATGCGCTGTCACCGCACGGCTAATCATCTGCAGGTTCTCAATCGTACCGGAATAGGATTTACTATCCTTTTGTGTCTGTCACTACGCCCAGCACTCGTGAGTTTGAAGCTCGTCACAGTCATTCAATCCTTGAATCCTACTCGGAATACCACGGACAAGGTTTAGACTTTTCGGATTCTCTTGAATGTTGTCATCAATCTAGCTTATACCACGAAGATTCTGATTAAGAGATCTTAGAGATATTCATTCATTCTATGGTGGCACGTAAGTGGTTGTCAGGCACGCGTTTAAGGGGGAATGATGATGATTGTCACGTTCATCACATTCATATTGAAGTGCGAATGGATATCTTAGATAGGAACACGCATGTTTGAATGGAAAACAGAAATACTTGCATTAATTCATCGAGACACAGCAGAGCTCCTCACCCCCAACAATGGAGTTTAGAGACTCATGCCGTCAAAAGGTACAAAGTTCAGATCTAAAATGTCATGAGATACAAAATAAATCTCTAAAAGTTGTTTAAATACTAAACTAGTAACCTAGGTTTACAGAAAATGAGTAAACTATAACAGATAGTGCAGAAATCCACTTCTGGGGCCCACTTGGTGTGTGCTGGGGCTGAGACTAAAGCTTCTCACGTGCCTGTGGCTGTTTTGGGCATTCAACGCCAGCTTTGGATCCTTTTCTGGCGTTGAACTCCAACTTGCAACTTGCTTCTGTCGCTGGACGCCAGAATTGGGCAGAGAACTGACGTTGAACGCCAGTTTACATCATCTATCCTTGAGAAATGTATGGACTATTATATATTGCTGGAAATCCCTGGATGTCTACTTTCCAACGCAATTGGAAGCATGCCATTTGGATTTCTGTAGCTCCAGAAAATCCATTTTGAGTGCAGGGAGGTCAGAATCCAACAGCATTAGCAGTCCTTTTTCAGCCTGAATCAGATTTTTGCTCAGCTCCCTCAATTTCAGCCAGAAAATACCTAAAATTTCAGAAAAACACACAAACTCATAGTAAAGTCCAGAAATGTGGATTTTGCCTAGAAACTAATGAAAATAAACTGAAAACCAACTAAAACGTACTGAAATCTATATGAAATTAACCCCAAAAAGCGTATAAAATATCCGCTCATCACAACACCAAACTTGAACTGTTGCTTGTCCTCAAGCTACTAGACAAATAAAATAGAAGACTAATAAGTCAAGAAGCAATAATATCTCAGAGTTTTTGAGTGAAGCTCAGATTCTAATTAGATGAGCGGGACTAGTAGCTTTTTGCTTCCGAACAGTTTTGGCATCTCACTTTATCCATTGAAGCTCAGAGTGATTGGCATCTATAGGAACTTAGGATTCAGATAGTGTTATTGATTCTCCTATTTCAGTATGATGATTCTTGAACACAGCTACTTTATGAGTCTTGGCCGTGGCCCTAAGCACTTTGTTTTCCAGTATTACCACCGGATACATAAATGCCACAGACACATAATTGGGTGAACCTTTTCAGATTGTGACTCAACTTTGCTAAAGTCCCCAATTAGAGGTGTCTAGGGTTCTTAAGCACACTCTTCTTTTTGCTTTGGACCTTGACTTTAACCGCTCAGTCTCAAGTTTTCACTTGACACCTTCACGGCACAAGCACATGGCTAGGGACAGCTTGGTTTAGCCGCTTAGGCCAGGATTTTATTCCTTTAGACCCTCCTATCCACTGATGCTCAAAGCCTTGGGATCCTTTTTATTACCCTTGCCTTTTTGGTTTTAAGGGCTATTGGCTTTTTCTGCTTGCTTTCTCTTCTCTTTTTTTTTTTTGGAAGCTTTGTTCTTTGCTGCTTTTTCTTGCTTCAAGAATCATTTTTATGATTTTTCAGATTATCAATAACATGTCTCATGTTCATCATTCTTTCAAGAGCCAACATATTTAACAGTCTTAAACATCAAATTCAAAAGACATATGCACTTTTCAAGCATTCATTCAGAAGACAGAAAGCATTGCCACCACATGTTACTAATTAGAATTTTTCTTATAAAAAAAACTCGAATTTTATTGCCTCTTATTCAAAAGATCTACTATTTTATTCATGTTTGCTGATGATGAGAAAAATAGACTATAACTTAATTGGAGGTAAAATCAAAATAGACACTAATTACTATTATATGACTCCTAAGGTAAACTCTTATAACGACAACTATCACAGAGTTAAAGCAGAAATTGGAATTTAACAACCTTTGTTCTGGGAAGTGGATGTTCCTCGGATCTGTGGGGTGCTTGGTCCTTCAAGAGATAACTTCTGGCGCTTCAATTCCCTCAAGTCATGCCCTTGCTCTTCCTGTTCTTTAATCAAATAGCAAAGAATTTGACTGTGTTCCTTCTGTTCCTTTATTATTTGTTCCATAGCTTCTTGTATCTTGGTAATTGATGTTTCAAGATACTCCCAATATTAAGATTGAGGGATTTCTGGGAGAAATTCCTGTGTTTTCTTCTTGATGGGGTCATCCTGTGCTTGTTGTTTTTCCATTGATGCTTTGGTGATTGGTTTTTCAAATAAGATATACTCAGTTATTCCCATCCTTACCCCAGCGTCCTTGCAGAGCAGAGAAATCAAGCTTGGGTAAGCCAACCTGGCCTCTTTAGAATTTTTATTAGCAATTTTGTAGAATTCAGTTGAAATCAGTTGATGAACTTCCACTTCTTTTCCCATCATGATGCAATGGATCATCACTGCTCTTTTAACAGTGACTTCAGAACGGTTGCTAGTGGGCAGCAGAGAATGCCCAATGAAGTCCAGCCATCCTCTGGCAACTGGTTTGAGATCTTCTCTTTTGAGTTGATTTGGGACACCCTTCGTGCTGGTGATCCACCTGGCTCCAGGAATACATATGTCCTCTAGAATCTTATCCAGACTCTTGTCTGTTCTCATCATTCTCCTGTTGAAAGAGTTTGGATCATCTTTCAGCAGAGGTAGCTTTAAGATCTCCCTGATCCTGTCAGGGTTGGAATGAACAATCTTTCCTCTGACCATGGTTCGATATTTATAGAAAGCAGTTCCAGATAGTTTTTGCTTGTCTGTCTGCCAAATATTAGCATAGAACTCCTGGACCATATTCCTTCCCACTTTCGTTTCAAGATTAGCTAGGACTTCCCAGTTCCTGATTCGAATTTTCTCCTGGATCTCCGGATATTCATCTTCTTTCAGATCGAATCTAACTTCCGGGATCACTGATCTTAGACCCATTATTTTGCAATAATGGTCTGAATGTTCTTTAGATAAGAACTTCCCTTGATTCCAAAGTGGTTTTGGAACGCTCTCTTTCTTGCCTCTTGAAGTGGTTTGTTTTCCCTTAGGAGCCATGATCTTAGTGATCTCGGATAAACACACCAAACTTAGAGGTTTGCTTGTCCTCAAGCAAAAGAAAAGAAAGGAGAGGGATGGAAGGAGAGCTAGGTGCAAATGTTGATGGAAGGGGAGGGAGGCCGAGCCCATATTTAAAGGGAGGGGGGTAGGTTCGAAAATTTAGAAAAGATATGATAAAAAAGATTGATTTGGAAAAGATAAGATAGAAGATATGATAAGAGAGGATATAGTTTAAAATTAAAAAGATATGAAAGATTTTTGAAAAAGATAAATCTAGATTTTGAAAAAGATAATTTGGAGATTTGAAAAAGATATTGATGAGTTGAAAAGATTTTTGAAAAAGAGTTGAATTGGATTGAAAAAGAGGAATTGTGCTTATGAATTAAGATACATTTGATATTTTTAAAGTAGGATTTTTAGAAATTAGGGATTTTAGAAATCAGGGTTCTTAACATGTTTATGCAAGAAATCATGATTTGAAACATGGGAATTAAAATTAGAATGAAAAATATGAAGAAAAACGAAATTACCTCCTCCCCATCATCCTGGCGTTTGAACGCCCAAACACTGCCTGTTTTGGGCGTTCAACGCCCAAATGCTGTTCTTCTGGGTATTCAACACCCAGTTGTTGCCCTTTTTTGGCGTTGAACACCAGATTGCTATCCTTACTGGCGTTCAGCGCCCACTGGCTGCCCTTTTTGGGCGCTGAACGCCCAAAATAGGCTCTTACTGGCGTTTTCTTGCCAGTGAACTCTTTTTCTCTATTTTGTTTGCAGATTCCTTCTGTAACCCTGTGAACTTATGCAATTGATTCATTACCTTAGTATCAATGAACTTTATATAAACAAATAAAAATAAAAATAGGGCAGAATGCTTAGAGGATTGATGCCCCATGGCTGGGTTGCCTCCCAGCAAGTGCTTCTTTATTATCTTTAGCTGGACCTTGCTGAGCTTTTAATCTAGCTTCAGCCTTGAGCACTCTTGCTCAACGTTGCCTTCAAGATAGTGCTTGATTCTCTGTCCATTGACAATGAACTTCTTATCAGAATCAATATCTTGAAGCTCCACATAACCATATGGTGATACACTTGTAATCACATATGGTCCCCTCCACCGGGATTTCAGTTCCCGGGGAATAGCCTGAGTCTATAGTTAAACAGCAGAACCTTCTGTCCTGGTTCAAAGATTCTAGATGATAGCTTTCTATCATGCCACTTTTTTTATTTCTCTTTATAAAGCTTGGCATTTTCGAAAGCAGTGAATCTGAATTCCTCTAGCTCATTTAGCTGGAGCAATCTTTTTTCTCCTGCTAATTTGGCATCAAAGTTTAGGAATCTGGATGCCCAGTAGGCTTTGTGTTCTAGTTCCACGGGCAGGTGACATGCCTTACCATACACAAGTTGGTATGGAGAGGTCCCTATAGGGGTCTTGAATGCTGTTCTATAAGCCCACAGAGCATCATCCAAGCTCCGTGCCCAATCCTTTCTACGGGTACTTACTGTCTGTTCTAGGATTCTCTTTAATTCTCTGTTAGAGACTTCAGCTTGCCCATTAGTTTGTGGATGATATGGGGTAGCCACCTTGTGGCGAATCCCATACCAAACCATGGCAGAGTAAAGCTGTTTGTTGCAGAAGTGAGTGCCCCCATCACTGATCAGT
>NC_029793.2:46878662-46906066 GCF_000816755.2 Arachis ipaensis | reverse complement strand
ATTAAGAGCAGCATGGTCAGTATACACAATCACTTTTGATCCTACTAAGTATGATCTGAACTTGTCAATGGCATAAACCACTGCAAGTAATTCTTTTTCTGTGGTTGTGTAATTTTTCTGGGCATCATTTAAAACATGACTAGCATAATAAATAACGTGCAGAAGCTTGTCATGCCTCTGTCCCAATACTGCACCAATGGCGTGATCACTAGCATCACACATTAGCTCAAATGGTAATGTCCAGTCTGGTGCAGAAATAACTGGTGCTGTGACCAGCTTAGCTTTCAGCATTTCAAACGCCTGCAGACACTCTGTGTCAAACACAAATGGCGTGTCAGCAGCTAGCAGATTGCTTAGAGGTTTTGCGATTTTTGAAAAATCCTTTATAAACCTCCTATAGAATCTTGCATGCCCCAGAAAGCTTTTGATTGCCTTAACATTGGCAGGTGGTGGTAATTTTTCAATTACCTCTATTTTTGCTTGATCCACCTCTATTCCCTTGTTTGAGATTTTATGCCCAAGGACAATCCCTTCAGTCACCATGAAGTGACATTTTTCCCAGTTTAAAACTAGGTTGGTCTCTTGGCATATCTTCAGAATAAGTTTCAGGTGATCAAGACAGGAGCTGAATGAGTCTCCATATACTGAGAAGTCATCCATGAAGACTTCTAGAAATTTTTCCACCATATCAGAGAAAATAGAGAGCATGCATCTCTGGAAGGTTGCAGGCGCATTACAAAGCCCAAATGGCATCCTTCTATAAGCAAACACTTCAGATGGACATGTGAATGCTGTTTTCTCTTGATCCTGGGGATCTACTGCAATCTGGTTATAGCCTGAATAGCCATCCAAAAAGCAGTAATAATCAGGACCTGCCAGTCTTTCTAGCATTTGGTCTATGAATGGTAAAGGAAAATGATCTATGGACCACCCAAGAGCTGTCTTGTGTGTCCTTAGCCCTTGAATAAGTGCTTCCTCTTCCTGTGGATTTAAAGCTGAGCTTATGATCACTGGAAAAGTGTCACCTTCTCCCAGAAATACATATTTCAGGGATGGTGGTAATGGTTTGAGCTCGGGTTTAGGAGGTTTTTCCTCTTCCAGAGGAAATTTCAGTGGCTCTTTCATCTCCTCTGAATCCTCCAAATCAGGCTGAACATCTTTAAAGATGTCTTCCAACTCTGATTCGAGACTCTCAGCCATGTTGATCTCTTCCACCAAAGAGTCAATAAGATCAACTTTCATGCAGTCTTTTGATGTGTCTGGATGCTGCATGGCTTTGACAGCATTCAACTTAAACTCATCATCATTGACTCTCAGGGTTATTTCCCCTTGTTGGACATCAATGAGGGTTCGTCCAGTTGCTAGGAAGGGTCTTCCTAGAATGAGAGTAGCACTCTTATGCTCCTCTATTTCCAGCACTACAAAGTCAGTGGGAAAGGCGAATGGCCCTACTCTGACAATCATGTCTTCAATCACGCCTGATGGGTATTTAATGGAGCCATCAGCAAGTTGGAGACATATCCGGGTTGGTTTAACTTCTTCAGTTAAGCCAAGCTTTCTGATAGTAGATGCAGGTATTAGGTTGATGCTTGCCCCAAGATCGCATAAAGCTGTCTTGGTGCACTTACCTTCTAATATGCATGGTATCGGAAAACTCCCAGGGTCTTTAAGCTTTTTAGGAAAGCTTTTTAGAATGACTGCACTGCATTCTTCAGTGAGGAGAACTCTTTCTATTTCTCTCCAATCCTTTTTATGACTCAAGATCTCTTTCATGAACTTGGCATAAGAAGGTATTTGCTCAAGTGCCTCTGCAAATGGAATCTTTATTTCAAGAGTCCTGAGATAATCTGCAAAGCGAGCAAATTGCTTATCCTGCTCCTCTTTCCGGAGTTTTTGAGGATAAGGTATCTTGGCTTTATATTCCTCAACCTTAGTTGCTGTAGGTTTATTGCCTACAGAAGTGGTTGAAGAAGCCTTTTTAGAGGGGTTGTCATCAGCACTTGTGTGTGTCTGATCCCTCACTGGCAATTGAGTGCCAGAGCTAGAAACTGGAGTGACGTTAGACGCCAACTCCTTGTCTGTTCCTGGCGTCTGAACGCCAGAACTGTGCCCCTTTTGGGCATTCAACGCCAGATCCTGCCCATTTTGGGCGTTCAACGCCAGATCCATGCTTGTTTCGGCGTTGAACGCCAGTCCTTGTTTGTTACTGGCGTTGAACGCCAGTCTTGGGCATGGTCTGGGCGTTCAGCGCCAGCCTTCCACCAGATTTCTGGCGTTTTAGCGCCAGAATTACTTTTCCCTGGGCTCTTACTGTCCTCAGGTGAATTTTGGGTGGTTTGCTCATTCCTTAGCTCTTTGCTGCCTTGAGGTGGGGTATTTAATGTTTTCCCACTTCTTAATTAAAATGCTTGGCATTCTTCTATTATTTGTCTTGACAACTGTTGCCTTGTTTGCTTCAATTGTTCTTCCACATTTATATTAGCCATCCTTGTCTCTTGTAGTTTATCCTTGAATTCAGCTAACCGCTTTGTTAGAAAATCCAATTGCTGATTGAATTCAGCAGCTTGCTCTGCAGGACTGAGTTCAGCAGTTACTGTTTTAGCCTCTACTTTCATGGAAGGGTCACTGCTTAGGTACAGATGCTGATTTCTAGCAACTGTATCAATGAGCTCTTGAGCTTCTTCAATTGTCTTTCTCATGTGGATAGATCCACCAGCTGAGCAATCTAAAGAGATCTGAGCTCTTTCTATAAGTCCATAATAGAAGATGTCTAACTGAACCCACTCTGAAAACATTTCAGAGGGGCATTTTCGTAGCATCTCTATGTATCTCTCCCAGGCATCATAAAGAGATTCATTATCTCCTTGTTTAAAGCCTTGGATGTCCAGCCTTAGCTGTGTCATCCGTTTTGGAGGAAAGTATTGATTCAGGAATTTTTCTGTTAGCTGTTTCCATGTCCTTATGCTAGCCTTAGGTTGGTTATTTAACCATCTCTTGGCTTGGTCTTTTACAGCAAATGGAAACAATAATAGTCTGTAGACATCCTGATCTACCTCCTTATCATGTACTGTGTCAGCAATTTGTAAAAACTGTGCCAGAAACTCTGTAGGTTCTTCCTGTGGAAGACCGGAATACTGGCAGCTTTGCTGCACCATGATAATGAGCTGAGGATTCAACTCAAAGCTACTGACTCCAATGCAGGGTATGCAGATACTACTCCCATATGAAGCAGTAGAGGGGTTAGCATATGACCCCAGAGTCCTCCTGGACTGTTCATTTCCGGATAGCACAAGATTTAAAATTTTTAGATCTAATGCTCCTTGTTTTTGAAAATTTTGAAGGAAAAACACCAAGGAACACCAAACTTAAAAATTTTAAGATCAAGACACAAGGAAAACTCAAGAACACCTTGAAGACTCACAAGAACACCAAACTTAAAATTTTTAGAAAACCAAACTAAAATTTTCGAAAACCAAACGGGAATCAATAAGAAAACACCAAACTTAGAGTTTGGCACAAAATTTAATAGAGAAATTATTATTTTTGAAAAATTTTTGAAAAGAAAATAAAAGACTCTGACTCAAAAGACAGAAATTTCCTAATCTAACCAACAAGATTCACCGTCAGTTGTTCAAACTCGAACAATCCCCGGCAACGGCGCCAAAAACATGGTGCACGAATTGTGAATCACACTTTTCACAACTCGTGCTACTAACCAGCAAGTGCACTGGGTCGTCCAAGTAATACCTTACGTGAGTAAGGGTCGAATCCCACGGAGATTGTTGGTTTGAAGCAATCTATGGTTAACTTGCAATTCTTAGTCAGGAAGTCAATTATATTTATTAATTAAATTGCGAATAAACAAGAGAGCATGGATTAAAGGTTACTTATTATGCAGTAGTGGAGAATATGTTGGAGTTTTGGAGATGCTTTGTCCTCCTATGGATTAAAGAATATGTTGCGAATAAACAAGAGAGCATGGATTAAAGGTTACTTATTAATCTATGGTTTTGAATATGTTGGTTACCTTTTCTGATTCATGCACGCACGTCCTCCTATGGCAAGCTGTGTGTTGGTGGATCACCGTTGTCAATGGCTACCATCCATCCTTCCAGTGAAAAGGGTCCAGATGCGCTGTCACCGCACGGCTAATCATCTGCAGGTTCTCAATCGTACCGGAATAGGATTTACTATCCTTTTGCGTCTGTCACTACGCCCAGCACTCGTGAGTTTGAAGCTCGTCACAGTCATTCAATCCCTGAATCCTACTCGGAATACCACAGACAAGGTTTAGACTTTCCAGATTCTCTTGAATGCTGCCATCAATCTAGCTTATACCATGAAGATTCTGATTAAGAGATCTAAGAGATATTCATTCATTCTATGGTGGAACGTAAGTGGTTGTCAGGCACGCGTTCGTGGGGGAATGATGATGATTGTCACGTTCATCACATTCATATTGAAGTGCGAATGGATATCTTAGATAGGAACACGCATGTTTGAATGGAAAACAGAAATACTTGCGTTAATTCATCGAGACACAGCAGAGCTCCTCACCCCCAACAATGGAGTTTAGAGACTCATGCCGTCAAAAGGTACAAAGTTCAGATCTAAAATGTCATGAGATACAAAATAAATCTCTAAAAGTTGTTTAAATACTAAACTAGTAACCTAGGTTTACAGAAAATGAGTAAACTATAACAGATAGAGCAGAAATCCACTTCTGGGACCCACTTGGTGTGTGCTGGGGCTGAGACTAAAGCTTCTCACGTGCCTGGGGCTGTTTTGGGCGTTCAACGCCAGCTTTGGATCCTTTTCTGGCGTTGAACTCCAACTTGCAGCTTGTTTCTGGCGCTGGACGCTAGAATTGGGCAGAGAACTGGCGTTGAACGCCTGTTTATGTTGTCTATCCTTGAGCAAAGTATGCATAATTATATAATGCTGGAAAGCTCTGGATGTCTACTTTCCAACGCAATTGGAAGCACGCCATTTGGAGTTCTGTAGCTCCAGAAAATCCATTTTGAGTGCAGGGAGGTCAGAATCCAACATCATCAGCAGTCCTTTTTCAGCCTGAATCAGATTTTTGCTCAGCTCCCTCAATTTCAGCCAGAAAATACCTAAAATTACAGAAAAACACACAAACTCATAGTAAAGTCCAGAAATGTGGATTTTTCCTAGAAACTAATGAAAATAAACTGAAAACCAACTAAAACGTACTGAAATCTATATGAAATTAACCCCAAAAAGCGTATAAAATATCCGCTCATCAAACACCAAACTTAAAAATTTTAAGATCAAGACACAAGGAAACTCAAGAACACTTTGAAAACTCACAAGAACACAAGAACATGAAGAAAGAACACCAAACTTAAAATTTTTAGAAAACCAAACTAAAATTTTCGAAAAACAAAGAAAAAATCAACAAGAAAACACCAAACTTAAAGTTTGGCACAATATTTATTCAAAGAAAATTTATTTTTGAAAAAAATTTTAAAAATAGGCTAGCCAATTACTAAGAACATAAGCACCACGCTCTAGCTAATTGAGCTATAAGTTTAAAGTGTTTTAACAAGGTATAAATAATAAAAGACTCTAAACCAAAAAGAAAAATTTTTCCTAATCTAAGCAACAAAATAAACCGTCAGTTGTCCAAACTCAAACAATACGGCAACGGCGCCAAAAACATGGTGCACGAATTGTAAATCACACTTTTTACAACTCGTACCACTAACCAGCAAGTGCACTGGGTCGTCCAAGTAATACCTTACGTGAGTAAGGGTCGATCCCACGTAGATTGTTGGCTTGAAGCAATCTATGGTTATATTGTAACTCTTAGTCAGGAAAACAATAAAATAATTCACTTATCAAATTTGATTGCAAGGAATAAAAGGGAAGAACACAAATTTATACTTGTATGCAATGATAGAGAATATGTTGGAGTTTTGGAGATACTTTGTCTTCTGAAATTCTGCTTTCCTCTATTTCTGATTCACGCACGCATGTCCTCCTATGGCAAGCTATGTTGGCGTTGAACTCCAACTTGTAACTTGTTTCTGGCGCTGGACGCCAGACTGCAACATGGAACTGGCATTGAATGCCAAATTACGTCATCTATCCTTGAGCAAAGTATGGAGTATTATATATTGCTGGAAAGCCCTGAATGTCTACTTTCCAACGCAATTGGAAGCGCACCATTTGGAGTCTTGTAGCTCCAGAAAATCCTTTCCGAGCGCAGGGAGGTCAGAATCCAACAACATCAGCAGTCCTTTTTCAGCCTGAATCAGATTTCTGCTCAGCTCCCTCAATTTCAGCCAGAAAATACCTGAAATTATAGAAAAACATACAAACTCATAGTAAAGTCCAGAAATATGAATTTTGCCTAGAAACTACTGAAAATAACTAAAAACTAACTAAAACACACTAAAAACTATATGAAATTAACCCCAAAAAGCGTATAAAATATCCGCTCATCACAGACCCACTTGTGCCTCCAAATTTCTGATGGAGGACCTTGTTTCAGTCATGAAACTGAGAGTGATTTTAGATAGATCAGAGACTATGGTTGCTAAGTCAGAGAGGCTCTGCTTAGAATTCTCTATCTGTTGCTCAGAAGATGATGGAAAAGGCTTGCTATTTCCAAACCTATTTCTCCCACCATTATTATTATTGAAGCCTTGTTGAGGCTTCTGTTGATCCTTCCATGAGAAATTTGGATGACTTTTCCATGAAGGATTATAGATGTTTCCATAGGATTCTCCCATGTAATTCACCTCTTCCATTGCAGGATTCTTAGGGTCATAATCTTCTCCTTCAGAGGAGGCTTCTTTAGCACTACCGGATGTAGCTTGCATTCCAGTCAGATTCTAAGAAATCATATTGACTTGTTGAGTCAATATTTTATTCTGAGCCAATATGGCATTCAGAGTATCAATCTCAAGAACTCCTTTCTTCTGAGTTATCCCATTATTTACAGGATTTCTTTCAAAAGTATACATGAACTGGTTATTTGCAACTATCTCAATGAGTTCCTGGGCTTTTGCAGGCGTTTTTTTTAGATGAAGGGATCCACCAGCAGAGTGGTCCAATGACATCTTGGACAATTAAGACAGACCATCATAGAATATAAATAAGATGCTTCATTCTGAAAGCATGTCAGAAGGACACCTTCTGATCAATTGCTTGTATCTTTCCCAAGCTTCATAGAGGGATTCACCTTCCTTCTATCTGAAGGTTTGGACTTCCACTCTAAGCTTGCTCAGCTTTTAAGGTGGAAAGAATTTGGCCAAGAAAGTATTGACCAACTTTTCCCAAGAGTTCAGGCTTTCTTTAGGTTGTGAGTCTAACCATATCCTAGCTCTGTCTCTTACAGCAAAGGGGAAAAGCATAAGTCTGTAGACCTCAGGATTAACCCCATTGGTCTTAACAGTATCACAGATTTACAAGAATTCAGCTAAGAACTGATGGGGATCTTCCAATGGAAGTCCATGAAACTTGCAATTATACTGCATTAGAGAAACTAATTGAGGCTCAAGCTCAAAGTTGTTTGCTCCAATTGCAGGAATTGAGATGCTTCTTCCATAGAAGTCAGAAGTTAGTGTAGTAAAGTCACCAAGCATCTTTCTTGCATCTCCACCATTGTTATTGGGTTCGGCTGCAATGTCTTCTTCTTTTTCAAAAATTTCTGTTAGGTCCTCTCTAGAGTGTTGTGCTTTAGCTTCTCTTAGCTTCCTCTTCAGAGTCCTTTCAGGTTCAGGATCAGCTTCAACAAGAATATTCTTATCCTTGTTCCTGCTCATATGAAAAAGAAGAGAACAGAAAAGAAGAAGAATTATCTATGTCACTGTATAGAGATTCCTTTATGTGAGTGTAAGAATAGAAGAATAGAAGAATGAGGTAGAGAGAGAGTAAGAAGAATTCGAACACAGAGAGAGGGAGAGGGTTCGAATTATAAGTAGAAGAGAAGTGTTAGTGTTCCGAGGTTTACCTGAAACTGTATGTCGATCTCGGACGAGATCTTCTGTGCTGGTCGGAACCGATGTGTCCGGTTGGTGAATGGTGACCGGAGCTGGTACGTCCGACTTGTTTGGATTTGAACGTGCTACTGATCCTCTGTCACCGAAGGGTGGGGGGTACCTACAAGAGACTCCGATGCTTAAGTTAGCATGGGTATTAAACAGGTGTTATGTAGAATTAGAGTGTGAGTTATACCTGGGTGCTCCAGTGTATTTATAATGGTGAGATGTGACCTTTTGGATAATATAAGTTAGTTATCTTATCTTATCTTTATTTTTGAGTTGAGGTCAACGTATCTTCAACGGAACCGCCTTCATCTCTATAGGCTTAGGCCGCCTTAGGATTCGGGTCGTGCTCCTCTATTTGGGCCCTTAATCTGGGCTCTCCTGTTGATTTGGCCGAGCTCTTTGAAAAGAGGTCGGATAGTCTGACCTGAAGAGGTTGGTCACTCTATCTCGAATCATCCCAGGTCGGATAGCTCGACCCAGGGTATGAACAGTGCCCCTGCTTGAGCTCAATCTTCTTTTTGAGGTCGAGTCCTTGACTTCGGTCCTTCTTAAAGTCGAACTCAAGCATTTGTCGATTCCTTTCTTTGTAAAGTCTTTTTTGAATGTAGAACGTTTTCCTCTAAAAGCGCGCGCTTTTGTATTAGCGCTTTTTTGGGAACGCAAGCGGTTTTAATATCCACATTTAATTTGCATTAATTTGCCCTTCATTCTCTCTTGGCTTTTATTTTGAATTTCTCGATCAAAAATGGTTTCTCTTCTTCATTTCTTCTTCGTAACTTCTCCCTTTACTCTCTCATTTTCTGTTTCTCTCATCTGCTCTCTGTCTTTCGCTTTCTGCTTTCTTGTGTTTGCGGCGTCGCTTGGCGTTTTTCTGGGCAGCCCTTATCTCGGCGCTTCCACTCTTCCTCGAAGCTTCTTCCGTCTCCAGGTTAGTCCCATTTCGTATTTTCCTCGTTGTTTTTGACTTTGCGATGGAGTTTTCCTTTTGATCTTCTTTTTGGAGAAAGTTTGGATCTTTCTGTTTTTATCATTCTTAATTTGTTGCATGCTCTCGAATTTCTTCGTTTTTTTTTTGTGTGAATCTTTTTCTTGTTGCTTCAATCTTTTTTCTTTTGCATGTTGCCGCCGTTTCTGTTTGTTTCTTGGCTGATAATTTTTTGCTTGATTAAAAAAAGTTTGCGCCTTTGCTGCTTGGCCTTTTTGGTATTTCTGATATACTGTAGAAGTAGTGCTTTTTGTTGGTAAACTGTAGGAGCAATGCTTTTCCTGATAAACTGTAGAAGGGTGGACCTTTTTGCGTTTTTGCTTCCTTTGTTTTCTTTCTGGATTTTATTTTGATGAGTGCTGGGACGTAGGCTGTAGAAATAACTTGAAGACCTTGTTTGTTTACTGCCTCCAAAGGATGCCCCGAGACTTTTTGTCTTAAGTCTTGGGGTTTTCCCTTTTTTATTTATCCGCCCGTCGAGATATTTTGTCCCCTGTCCGAGATGTTTTTAAGTAATCCATTCTTCTTTTCTTTTTGTAGGATTTAGTTGACCTCATGTCTTCCCGAAATAACATTGTAGAGATGCCTTCCCAGGTCCCTGCTGGTATGGCCGATTAGGTGGACTCCATGTTTCTCATGTGTGTCTCGCTGGTTGATTCTGAGTTTTGTGCTCAGCTTAGGTAGTTTCATAGTGTCTGTAGTAATTCTGGTGACGAGAAGAACTATGAGCTTGTTCCTCCTTCTTCTGACGATAGAGTCTGCTTCTCGACTCGAGTTGTTGACAATCGCCCTTCTTTTATACTTACGATTTTTTCTTTGGTCAACTGGGTATTACCCTTCCTTTTACTCAATTTGAAACCGACCTGTTATGGTCTTGTAATGTTGCCCCTTCTCAACTTCACCCCAACTCCTGGGGTTTCATAAAAATTTTTTAATTGCTGTGCGACGGTGTTGGTATTCCTGCTTCCCAATCTCTCTTTTTCTATCTGTTTGTTTTGACTAAGCCCGGTGTGGTAAAAAAGAAGTCAGCTTGGGTTTCCTTTCGTTCTACCCAAGGAAAGAAGGTTTTTTCCATGTTTGACGAGTCATTCCGTGATTTTAAGAACTACTTTTTCAAGGTCCGAGCAGTTGAAGGAGCTCGGCCCTTTTTTCTGGATGAGAATGACGAACCTACTTTTCCCTTGGAATGGCAAAAAGATGTGAGGGTCTCCCGGTATTCGTGGGAGATGTTAGATGAGGCCGAGCGAGCCTTTGTGACTATCTTGGAAGAACGCTGGGGTCAACCTCCCCATCTTGACACAAAGAAATTTCTGACCAATCCTTCTCTTCTTCAAACTGAACTGGGTATCTTGTGTTTCTTGTTTATGTTGCTTGTAGCTGTCTTTTCTGACTTATCCGACTTGTAGCTGAATTTTCTGTTTTGCTTGCAGAGGCAATGAAGAATAATGAAGCTATGAAAGCTTTTAAAAGGGCACAGAGGGCGACTGCTGCCAGAAATGTTGCTGCCAGGGCAGCAGGGGAGGGATCCTCCCAGGCGCGCGAGAAGCCATCAGTGCAGAGTTTCGCCGGGGTGAAAAAAGTGATCCCTACACCCCGAGTTTGTTTGGTAGATCCTCACGTCGCCTCTGTTGCTCCTTCTGTTGCTCCTCCCAATAAAAAACAAAAGACTGTTGAGCCCTTCGACCTCCATGCTCCTTATTTTAATGCTATTGAATTCGTAGATCAATAAATCGGTCCCTACGGTGCTCTCTCCATGGACGATGTGTCCATCCTTCATCACTTGGAATTCATGGCCCGAAATCATATGAAGATGGCATATATGTCGGCTGTCATATATCGGACTACTCAGAATCTCCCTTTCCACGCCACTAAAGCGTTTATGGAGGAGGCAAAACAAGAGTTTGATCGGATGAAGGAGTTAAAGGAAGAGCTTGAGACGAAGGTGGCCAAGCTGGAGAAGGACTTGAAGAATGAGGAGTCGAGTTCTCAGTCATTGGTAGCTTCGTTGAGGTTGGCTGAGGACGTAGTCTTGATGCACAAGGATAGTTATGTTACCTCTTATCGAGAGGTGCTGCGCCTGAGGGAGGAGCTCGACCATGCCCGGGAAGATTATTCTGAGCTTCAAGATCATCTCGTTGGCAGCGTGACTGCTGCTTACGAGAACTTGAAGGAGCAAGTTCGGGTCATTGCTCCCGAGGCCGATCTCACACTTTTTAGCCTGGATAATATAGTCAGGGATGGCAAGATTGTCCCTGATGATGAGGGTGATGATGATGATGTTGTTCCTCCCCCTGTGTCTTCTACCAAAGTGCCGACCTCTTCGGTTCCTCCTGCTGTGCCCGACTCGGATTGCCAGATCCTGAATCGAGAGGATGGAACTATGGATGCTGTGCTGATCTAGACTCGCCCTCCTTCTCCTTGTCCTGATGCTGCCAAGAAGGTTCCTAATGCTTGCTGATCTCTTCTTGAAAATTTGTGTAGTTGGCCCGGCTTATGGGCTCTTTTAGAACTTTTTTATTTATTTGCTGACGCTTTCTAGTTGCTTGTCTAGCAACTTTTTATTTTGAAAAACAAAAGGTAACTTGTTATCT
The DNA here is from genome assembly GCF_000816755.2 of Arachis ipaensis. NCBI lineage: Eukaryota > Viridiplantae > Streptophyta > Magnoliopsida > Fabales > Fabaceae > Arachis > Arachis ipaensis. The sequence continues at coordinate 46,894,469 of NC_029793.2, read as the reverse complement.
CTTTGTGGTAAGTTTTGGTGGCCTTCCAGGCCTTATAACTTTATAAAGTAGAAGTAATTGTTTGACTTGACATCTTTTTTGTTTTTCTATTGATGTTCGAAATCTTGCTGCTGGACCTCCTTGGATTACTTTGTTGTTTGTAGCTTGAATCCTTTGAGGTTACGATTTGTGGGGTCCAACTTGTTTCTCGGTTTTCAGTATTTGTGGCCGGTTCCTTTGCGTTGGTCCCTTTCTAAGTTATTATTGTAATCCCCTCTTTCAGAGATTACTTTTATAACTTGTTTGTAGGAGATTAACTTCGTCAGGTCGATCTCTTTTTAAGTTATTTTTGTAATCTTCTTTCTTGGACCTTTGTCAGGTCTCTTTCAGGGATTACTTTGATAACTTCTTGGTAGTAGGAATCTGACTTGGTTATGCCGGTTTCCCTTAAGTTATTTTTTGTAGTCCTCTTTCTTGGATCTTTGTCAGATCTCTTTCAGGGACTACTTTGATAACTTTTTAGTAGTAGAAGTCCGACTTGGTTGTGTCGGTCTCCCTTAAGTTATTTTTTGTAGTCCTCTTTCTTGGATCTTTGTCAGATCTCTTTCAAGGACTACTTTGATAACTTTTTGGTAGTAGGAGTCCGACTTGGTTGTGTCGGTCTCCCTTAAGTTATTTTTTTGTAGTCATCTTTCTTGGATCTTTGTGAGATCTCTTTCAGGGACTACTTTGATAACTTTTTGGTAGTAGGAGTCCGACTTGGTTATGTCGGTCTCCCTTAAGTTATTTTTTGTAGTCCTCTTTCTTAGATCTTTGTCAGATCTCTTTCGGGGATTACTTTAATAACTTTTCATTTTGGGCTGACTTTGTTATGTTGGGCCCTTCTAAGTTAAAGTAATCCTCTTTAATAGGGTTGGCCAGACCTCTTTCCAGGGTTTACTTATAACTTGGTTTGACTTGGTTCGACTTCTTAACGTTCGACCAGTCTTTAAATTATTATTTTAGCGATCCGTAAGACCTCGTCAGGTTCTTTTTTAGATCACTTTCGATAACTTCTTACATTATTCTGTGTTCATCTTTGCCGATTTGTAGAAAGTGGTTGTCATCTCTAGATCGTCCTTTGGGTGAATCGCGTTTTCACCTTTATCGGACAGTTGTCTTTATCGTGATCGTGCAGTGAAATTCTTTTTCACTTTCTGCCGATTTGTTGCTTTATAATCGGACGATGAATGCTTCAGATTAATGCGTCTTGAAATCTTTGTAGAATATCTAAAATATATTTTATTTAAAGGAAAAGTGCAAATAGATACATATGGGATTGTCTGAGTCTCAACTTGGTGCCTCATTAAAAAACCTTTTCAGGAAAAAGAGTGCATCCAATGATGAGATCTTTTATCTCTTCTTAACTGTAGTACCTTCTTAGGTTGCAAGCGTGCCACGACCTGGGAAGCTCTCGTCCATCGAGTTCAGACAGTCTGTAGTAGCCCTTTCCAAGTACTTCTACAACTCGGTAGGGTCCTTTCCAGTTTGCTGCCAGCTTTCCTTCTCCTGGTCGAGTTGTTCCGATATCGTTTCAGATTAGGATGAGATCATTCTCTGCAAAACTTCTCAGCACTACCTTTTGATTATATCTGGAAGCCATTCGGCGCTTTAGAGCTTCTTCCCTAATCCGAGCTATTTCCTAGAGTTCGGGTAACAAGTCGAGTTCTTCTCTCTGAAGTTGGGAGTTTGCTCCCTCATTGTAGTGAACTACTTGGGTGACCCTTCCTCGATTTCTACTGGAATCATTGCCTCTATTCCGTATGCTAATCGGAAGGGGGATTCCTTCGTGGTGGAATGTGGCGTTGTTCGATATGCCCATAAGACCTGTGGAAGCTCTTCTGCCCAGGCTCCCTTTGCATCTTGTAATCTCCATTTTAATCCGACCAGTATGACTTTGTTAGCAGCTTCGGCCTGTCCGTTAGCTTATGGATGTTCAACGGAGGTGTACTGGTTGGAATTGTCTCTCCACCCCTAGTTGGAATTGTCTCTCCAGCCTTGGTTGGAGTTATCTTGCCAACCTTGATTGTAGTTCCCACCTTGGTTATAATTACCGCCTTGTTGATAGTATCCTTGATTCGGGCGGTCATAGAAATTATGAGTAGCTGCCAAGGTGTTGTCTTCTTTTTGGAGCTGCGGACACTCATCAGTATAATGAGTATAACAGGTACATATTCCGCACACTCTCTGAGGAACCAACTGTTGACACTGTTGTTATGGGGGAGGCTGAGGTTGTTGTTGATTCAGCTGTAGTTGCTTCAGTATGTTGGTCATCTCTCCCAGAGTCTGTGTGAGAGCAGCAGTCTCACTACTAGAGGAAACCTCCACAATAGCCTTAGGATGGTTGTTCCTATGTCTGACATTCCGGGTAGACTCAGCTAGATCGGTGATAAGTTGCCATGATTCTGTCGCCGTCTTGTACTTCTTCAGAGACCCATTACTCGCAGCATCTAGTGTAGTCTTATCCTGAGGCTTCATGCCTTGTGTGAAGTAGCTGAGCAACACCAACTGGTCAATCTTGTGGTGGGGACATGAGTCTAGGAGATTCCTAAAGTGCTCCTAATATTCATATAGAGTCTCTGACTTGCCATGGATAATGCAGGAAATTTCTTTTCTCAGTCTATCTGTAACTTCAGCTGGAAAGTATTTTTCCAGGAACTCCCTTCTGAGCAGATCCCAATTGGTAATGACTGCTTCAGGTTGAGTGTAGAACTACTCCCTTGCGTTTCCCTCGAGAGAAAACGGGAAGGCATATAGCCAAATAGTAGTTTCATCTGCACCATGACGCCTAGTAGTTGAGCAGGCTGTCTGAAAATCCCTGAGGTGCTTGATAGGCTCTTGAGCAGGTAAGCCATGAAACTTGGGTAGTAAGTTGTTTAGCGCAGTCTTCAGTTGAAAATTTGCAGCCAGATTTGGGTAACGCGCTTGATATGGTTGCAGTGTAAAGTCTGGAGCTCCTGCTTCTTGGAGAGTAATCCTTCTAGGCTCTGCCATATTACCTGCACGTAAATCAACAGAATCAATAGAAGAGGAGCTTGTTTCTTCCTCGGATGGCGCTTCAGATTTGCCTTCAGATGAGATTGGTGAATTGGTAAGAACCACTTCACCACCCTCAGAGGCTAACCGACGTCGAGCTCGCCTAATACGTGAAATAGTTCTTTCAATTTTAGGATCAAACGCGGCTAAGCTCGAATCAGGTAGTGAACGCGTCATTCAATGGAAGAAATATACAGCTCATGGTAATAAAATAAAATAAAATATGCAAATATGTAAAATTAAAAATATTTACACCAATGAATAATTTAGCACACTATTGCAACTCCCCGGCAACGGCGCCAAAAATTGACTTAGCAAAAAATTGCCGATTAAGAATTTATAATAAGAAGAGCGTTGCAAGTACAGTTCTTAACCGTCGAAAATTTCGCTTATCAATTTAAAAGGGTTGTCACAAATTTAAAATAAAAATACTGAGAGTATAAATCCCAAGTCGTCTCCCAATGAGTTGACAAAAGAGTGTTGTTTATTAGATAGGAATTTTTTGAAAAATTTTAGAGTTGGAGAACGGAAAATTAAAATAATTATTAATTAAAGCACTGGAAATTAACAAGAGATTTTATGTATTTAAAATAAAAAGCCTTGACTGGGAGAAGATTAATTGGAAGTTCTATCCTTGTTGGATTCTCCCAAGTGTAATGGTAATAGGTTGTTGTCTCTACTTAGTTATCCCTTACCGAGTAAAGGAAAGTCAAGTAACTGAACCAGCTCCAATTCACAAGTCCTAATCCTCTCCTATGGAAGGATTAGCGTTAGTGACTAGAGAGCCAGCCAACAACTTCTAGTTCCCAATTACACTTGAGTTTTCCAACTCAAGGGTCTCCTTTTAATCAACTCCCAAGTCAAGTTGGGGGTCTACTCCATTGACATGAATACCACTTTCACAGACATATAAAGGGAATAAAAAGAAGACATAATGAACTAAATAAAATAATAATTGAAAATTAATTAAAGGTAAAAATAGTTCTTTGCATTAATAAATCCCAAAATCATAAACATACGTATATGAACAAGGTTAATGGGCGATTAAAAGAGTAAGGGAATAAGGAAACAAACTAGAATAGTAGAAACTTCAACGGAGGTAATAACTCTTCTCAATATCCAAATCAAAAGCGATAATCTCTAAACTGTGAATGTGAAGAAAACCTAGAGGAAGTAGTGTTTCTTTCTAAGATTCAAATCTAAAACTAAAACTATGTGAATGAGAATGTGTGTTGAGTCTCTGCTTATCCCCTGGCTCTAGTTTGTGTTTCTGGGCCAAAAACTGGGTCCAAGCTCAGCCCAAAATCGCCCCCAGTGTCTTCTGCATTTTTTGCACGTGGCGCATGTCACGCGTACACGTCAGTCACGCGTACGCGTCGATGGTCATCTTCGCGTGTCACGCGTACGCGTCAGGTACGCGCATGCGTCGCTGTGAAAATATCCAATTCACGCGCACGCCTGAGCCATGCATGCGCGTCAATCCTCACTGGTTATCTCCTTTATTTCTTGTGCTCCTTCCATTTTTGCAAGCTTCCTTTCCATCCTCTAAGCCATTCCTGCCCTATATAGTCTGAAAACACTTAACACACAGATCACGGCATCGAATGGTATAATGGGGGATTAAAATACACAATTTAAAGGCTTAGGAAGCAAGTTTTCAATTATATCACAGAATTAGGAAGGATTTGTAAAATCATGCAATTTGTATGAACAAGTGTGCAAAGACTTGATAAAAACTACTCAATTGAGCACAAGATAAACCATAAAATAGTGGTTTATCAATCATCAACCAACCAACATCAACAACCACTATAAATCCTCATCAATTCCAACAATTTATCACCAAACAATAACTAACAATAACCAACATCATAATACATCATTAGCACCAATAATCCTCAACAATTACCATCATCATAACCATACCACAACAACCACATATCCAATTCATTCCTATCCTATGGCCACTAGTCTAAGTGTCCATGAACATTACATATTACATAAAGGAAACTGAAACCATAGCTTGACCGATTCTCAAACGCACCAAATACCAAAACGAAGCCACCATGGTTGATCCAAGGCCTCAACCAACTCCAACAAACACCAAAGCTCAAACTAACAACACATATATACCAACATCAAAACCCAAGATACACAAAGCAACTAAACACAAGGGTTTAGTGAAACCGTACCTTACCCAATGTGATTAGGGGTAAAATCCAACTTTCACCCGCTACTAGAGATCACCTAAACAATTAAAACCACAAAATCTACTCAAAACCATGACCTCAAAAACGCAGAAATCTAGGGCACGAAACTGGGAGGAGAGACACAATTTCTTTCCAGATTTCTTTCAATAGAAACGTAGAGCTCGACAAGAGCTTCGCGTGGTCGCAAACAGCTCATCAATCGGAACTCCGTAGCTCAAGATATAGCTCCCGGAAGGTGGAGGTGAATAGTGCCACTTCCTTCTTCCTCTCTTCTTTCATAACCAGCGCCCCTTTCTTTGTGGGTTGCTGAAAATGAGCTTAAGGCTCATGAAAAGGTGCTTTTATATGTTGGGTTTGAGCCCAACTTGGGCCCGGTCCAATCCGTTAGCATTTTTAGCCTGTTTAGCCCAACTTCGGGCCAAACCTTTAACACTAATGCCCGGTTTTCCATTCCTAATATGTTTCTAGGATTTTCGACTGTTTTCACTTTTTTTCGCACAGAACCGGGTAGACTTAAACCGGTTTGACTGGTTCAACTGTCGGTTTGCAGTTTTTCATGATTTTTCATAGAAAACACATTTTCTGACTCGGAAAGACCTACTGAGTCCAAAAATCATATTTAAATCCCCAAATTCTCATTCTAACTTTCCGGAACTTAATTTGGGCATTTAAATTATTTTATTCGTGAAAAACCCGGTTCTTACACTAATCATACAGCTCTCAAATATTTGCTTACCAAACAAAAGTCCAAGCCCAGGTTAATAAGATGGATCCTGCTACTCCAAGAGTTTGATATTGAAATTAAAGATAGGAATGGAGCAGAGAACAAGGTAGCTAACCACCTATCAAGGATCCCACAAGAAGAAGATGAAGCACACCAACTTGCAGTGAATGAGAGCTTCCCTGATGAGCAGTTGATGATGCTCCAAGAAGCTCCTTGGTTTGTAGACATAGCCAATTTCAAGGCTATTGGAGAGCTACCAACCAACATCAACAAACACATGAGGAGAAAGCTACTCAAAGATGTTAAACACTACATTTGGGATGAGGCCTATTTGTTCAAAAAGTGTGCTGATGGGATCTTGAGAAGGTGTATTTCCCATGAGGAAGGGAAAGAAGTCCTCTGGCAATGTCATGGATCTGCATATAGAGGCCATTTTAGTGGGGAAAGAACTGCAGCCAAGGTGCTACAGTGTGGATTCTATTGGCTAACAATATTCAAGGATGCCAAGGACTTGGTAACAAGATGCAATGAATGTCAAAGAGATGGAAATCTACCCAAGAAAAGTGAGATGCCACAGAGGTTTATCATGGAATTGGAATTGTTTGATGTGTGGGGAATTGATTTCATAGGACCATTCCCATCCTCATATTCAAACAACTATATACTGGTGGCAGTAGATTATGTGTCAAAGTGGGTGGAGGCCATAGCTACATCAACTAATGACAACAAAGTAGTGATCAACTTTTTGAGGAAGAATATATTCAGCAGATATGGGGTTCCAAGAGCACCCATAAGTGATGGAGGGACTCACTTTTGCAATAAGCAACTTGAGACAATCCTCCTTAAACATGGTGTGAAGCACAAAATGGCAACCCCATATCATCCACAGACCAATGGTCAAGCTGAAATTTCAAACAGAGAGCTCAAGAGGATCATTGAAAAAACTGTTGGAAGCTCAAGAAAGGATTGGTCTAAGAAGCTGGACGATGCATTGTGGGCCTATAGGATAGCTTTCAAGACACCTATTGGGATGTCTCCATACCAATTGGTTTTTGGAAAGGCTTGTCACTTACCAGTTGAGCTTGAACATGGAGGATTTTGGGCTCTAAAAATGTTGAACTTTGATGATCAAGCTGCTGGGGAGAGAAGGCTAATGCAACTCAATGAGCTGGAAGAATTCAGAAGTCAAGCTTATGAGAATGCCAAGATTTACAAAGAAAACACAAAAAAATGGCATGATGAAAAGATAGCAAGGAGAGAGTTCACAGAAGGTCAGAAAGTGCTACTATACAATTCAAGGCTCAAGTTCTTCCCAAGAAAGCTTAAGTCTCGATGGTCTGGACCCTTCACCATCCTCAAGGTGTCTCCTTATGGACATGTAGAGCTTATGGAGGACAAGACACAGAGGACTTTCACTGTCAATAGCCACAGACTCAAGCATTACTTAGGAGACTCACTGGAGGAGCAGAAAGTGAGCTACAATCTCAACTAAAGAAGGAGGAACGTCAAGCTAGTGACGATAAAGAAGCGCTAGTTGGGAGACACCCCAACACTCTGTATCCTTTCAATTTTTTGCTTTCTAAAATTAGTTTATGATTGATAAGATAGGTAGTTTTAATTTCAGTTCTTTAGTTTATTCTCTTTTGTTTACTGGAAAAGCAAGGTTGCATAATCACTTAATTAAGGTTGGTTGAATGGGCTGAGAAACTAGCTAAAAAGCTAAGTTTGGTGTGGCCACTAATCCACTTAATTTAGGCTTACAACTTATTGATTGAATTAACTTTGGAAGTAAGCCCAAAAATTAAGTTTAGTGTGACCACCACCATAAGAAACTCACACAGCAAAGCCCAAGGTGGTTTGAGTTTGAAGCATTTAATAAATTGGTGGGTGCATAAAAGGGTGATTTTAATGTGTACGAAGGGATTGGAAGAAAAGGAATGTGAAATAAGTAAATTTATTCCACCCTTGTGAATACATTAAAATCCAATGATGAACCCAATTTATTAGATGCAATGAGATTAAGATTAGTGTCCCAAGGGACATTCATCAATTACAATTTAATTGACTCATAATAGAGGGAATGTGAAGAATTCTTTTTGTCATTACTGATGGGGTTTTTGGTCTTCAATTTTAGGAGAGGTGGGGCCCACGTGATTGATGGCTCATCAAGCAAGGAGTCAAAGTGTACTTGCACTTTGGAACTCAACATCTGAAGAAAGCAAAAAGGCAAGGATTGACACTTCACCCACGCTAGGCGCTACTCCCAAGTGGGAAAACATTTCAATTGCTTTTACTTCCCCACCCTCCAGACTACTCTTTCTTCTTATAAAAGCCACTTATCCCTCCACTCCCCTCCACACTTCAAACCCAACTTCACACTCAAACCTCTGCACTTCCTCTTCTTTTCGTTCCTTTACTTCTTTGTTTCTTTTACTTGATTAGGGACAATCAAGTCCTAAGTTTGGTGTTGTGGAGCGAACCCTTGCTTTGCTCTCCGTTCTTTACCTCTTCTTCAACTCTTCTTCAACCTTTCAAACCTCTTTTCTCACCCCTTTTCTCACCCCAATGTCACCACCAAGAGCCTCATCATCAAAGAAGAGAAAGCCTAAGGAACCAACTTCCGGATCCTCAAGCTTCAATGAATACAAGTTCCTCTCATCATTCAACCAAAACCAATTTTATGGTTGGGTGAGTGAGAGGCAAATCATTCCAGAGGTAGGCTTCTGATAAACCACTATTTTATGGTTTATCTTGTGCTAATTTGAATGGTTTCTATCAAGCCTTTGCACACTTATTCATACAATTTGCATGATTTTACAATTCCTTCCCAATTTTGTTTTATGGTTGAAAACTTGCTTCCTAAGCCTTTAAATTGTGTATTTTAATTCCCCTTTATACCATTCGATGTCGTGATCTGTGTGTTAAGTGTTTTCAGGCTATTAGGGAAGGAATGACTTAAAAGATGTAGAGGAAGCTTGCAAAAATGGAAGGAGCACAAGAAATAAAGGAGATAACCAGCGAGGAGCGACGTGCACGCATGACTCACGTGTGCGCGTACGCGTGACACGCGAAGAAGACCATCAACGGGTACGCGTGACTGACGCGTACGCGTGACATGCGCCATGTGCAAAAAATATAGAAGACGCTGGGGGTGATTTTGGGCTGAGTTTGGACCCAGTTTTTGGCCCAGAAACACAGACTAGAGACAGGGGACAAGCAGAGACTCAACACACATTCTCATTTGCATAGTTTTTATTTTTAGTTTTGAATCTTAGAGAGAAATCACTACTTTCTCTAGGTTTCCTTCACATTCATAGTTTTAGAGTTTATGCTTTGGGTTTGGATATTGAGAAGAGTCACTACCTCCGTTGAAGTTGCCATTATTCTAGTTTGTTTCCTTATTCTCTTACTCTTTTAATCACTCATTAACCCTATTCAGATATGGATGTTTATGGTTTTGGGAGTTATTAATGCAAAGAACTATTTTTACCTTTAATTGATTTTCAGTTATTATTTTATTTAGTTTATCATGTCTTCTTTTCTCCTCCTTTTATCGTTTATGAAAATTGTATTCATGTCAATGGAGTGGACTCCCAACTTGACTTGGGAGTTGATTAAAACGAGACCATTGAGTTGGAATACTCAAGAGTAATTGGGAACTGGAAGTTGTTGGCTGACTCTTTAGTCACTAACGCTAATCCTTCCATAGGATAAGATTAGGACTTGTGAATTGGGGCTGGTTTAGTTGCTTGACTTTCCTTTATTCGGTAAGGGATGACTAAGTAGAAACAACAACCTATTACCATTACACTTGGAAAAATTCAACAAGGATAGAACTTCCAATTAATCTTCTCCCAGTCAAGGCTTTTCATTTTAAACACATAAAACCCCTTGTTAATTTCTAGTGCTTTAATTTAGAATTATTTTAATTTCCCATTCTCCAACCCTAAAAATTCTCAGAAAATTTATGACTAATAAAATAGCACTCTTTTGTCAACTCGTTGGGAGACGACCTGGGATTTCTACTCCTAGTATTTTTTTTATTCTAAATTTGTGACAACCCTTCTAAATTGATAAGCGGAATTTTCGTCGGTTAAGAACTGTACTTGCAATGCTGTTCTTATTATAATTTCTTAATCGGCATATTTTCCGCACGTCAATTTTTGGCGCTGTTGCCGGGGAGTTGCAATAGTGTGCTAAATTATTGGTTGGTGTAAATATTTTTAATTTTACATATTTGCATATTCTATTTTATTTTATTACCATGAGCTGTATGTTTCTTTCATTGAATGACGCGTTCACTGTCTGATCCGAGCTTAGCCGCGTTTGATCCTGAAATTGGAAGAACTATTTCACGTATTAGGCGAGCTCGGCGTCGGTTAGCCTCTGAGGGGGGTGAAGTGGTTACTACCAATTCACCAGTCTTATCTGAGAGCGAAACTGAAGCACCATTTGAGGAAGAAACAAGCTCCTCTTCTACTGATTCTATTGATTTACATGCAGGTAATATGGCGGAGCCCAGAAGGATTACTCTCCAGGAAGCAGGAGCTCCAGACTTTGAACTGAAGATTTTGAACTGAAGACTATGCTAATCAACTTACTACCCTAGTTTCATGGCGTACCTGCTCAAGAGCTTATTAAGCACCTCAGGGATTTTCAGACAGCCTGCTCAACTACTAGGCGTCATGGTGCAGATGAGACTACTATTTGGCTATATGCCTTCCCGTTCTCTCTTGAGGGAAAGGCAAGGGAGTGGTTCTACACTCAACCTGAAGCAGTTGTTACTAATTGGGATCTACTCATAAGGGAGTTCTTGGAAAAATACTTCCCAACTGAAGTTACAGACAGATTGAAGAAAGAAATTTCCTGTATTATCCAAGGCAAATCAGAGACTCTTTATGAGTATTGGGAACACTTCAGAAATCTCCTAGACTCATGTCCCCACCACAAGATTGACCAGTGGTGTTGATTAGCTACTTCACACAAAGCATGAAGCCTCAGGATAAGACTACATTAGATGCTGCGAGTAATGGTTCTCTGAAGAAGTACAAGACGGCGACAGAAGCTTGGCAACTGATCACCGATCTAGCTGAGCCTACCCAGAATGTCAGGCACAGGAACAACCATTCCAAGGCTATTGCGGAGGTTTCCTCTAGTAGTGAGACTGCTGCTCTCACACAGACTCTGGGAGAGATGACCAACATACTGAAGCAGCTACAGCTGAATCAACAACAACCTCAGCCTCCCCCACAACAACAGTGACAACAATTGGTTCCTCAGAGAGTGTGCGGAATATGTGCCTGTTATACTCATTACACTGACGAGTGCCCGTAGCTCCAACAGGAAGACAACACCTTGGTAGCTACTCATAATTTCTATGACCGCCCGACTTAAGGATACTATCAACAAGGCGGCAATTATAACCAAGGTGGAAGCTACAATCAAGGTTGGCAAGATAACTCTAACCAAGGCTGGAGAGACAATTCCAACCAGGGGTGGAGAGATAATTCCAACCAAGGATGGAGGGACAACTACAACTGAGGAGGCAGAGATAACAATGGGACTCAGAGGTGGAACAACAACAACAACAGACAGCAAAATCCTCCTTACCAGCAGCAGAACCAAAACCAGCCTTACAGAGCACCTCACCAAAGGCAGTCCTAAGCGCCTCAGAACAACCAACAGCTGGTCCCTCAAATCACTTACCCTCCTTTTTTTTCTAATGACGAGATGCTTCGCTCTCTTGCGCAAGGACAACAAGACATTCAGAATACACTTACCTCTACCATAAACGGTCTGAACGCTACCTTGCAAGCGCTCGTCTCCCGGATGGAATCATTATCTACCCACAACAATCAACCTTCAAGCTCTAGTGCAACTCCTTCTCAACCTTTACCCAACACCAAAGGTGGAATCAATGCCATCACTTTGAAGTCCCGAACCACACTGCAAGAGAGGAGTCATGAGGAGCCAAGCTCAAAGGAAGACATTCAAGTTGAGGACATTGTTGAGGTAGAGGATGTTGAAGAAGAGGAGGAAGTACAGGACATGGTTGAAGAAGAACCAGCTCAACAGGGAATGGAGCACCAAAGGAAGATAAAGTTACAAGATAAGCCATTCCCATTCCATTTTCACACCTTGCTAGGAAATCCAGGAAGCAGATGGAGCTAGATCCCAAGATGGTGGAGATCTTCAAAAAGGTTGAGGTAACCATTCCCCTTTTTGATGCCATTCGCCAGGTACCTAAGTATGCAAAGTTTCTAAAAGATTTATGCATGAATAAAGATAAAATATAGGATTTAGAAACTATTCCTCTAGGTAGCTCTATTTCTGCTTTAATGGGTGATATACTGAAAAAATGTAGTTATCTAGGTCCATGCATGGTTACTATTACTATAGAGGGTGTGAAGTTTTTTGATTGCATGTGTGATTTAGGTGCATGTATGAGTATTATGCCATTATCTGTATATGATGCTTTGAGGCTCCCTCCCTTAAAAAGGTTGGCAGCACATTTTGTTTTGGTATATAAAAGTATAATCTCCGTGCTAGGAATTGTTGAGGACGTGCTAGTGAGCATTAAGGGCTCACATTTCCAATTGACTTCTACATCTTGGAGATACCCCCTAATGACTCAGGAAGACCATTGATGAGCGGATATTTTATACGCTTTTTGGGGTTAATTTCATATAGTTTTTAGTATGTTTTAGTTAGTTTTTAGTTTATTTTCATTAGTTTTTAGGAAAAATTCATATTTCTGGACTTTACTATGAGTTGTGTATTTTTCTGTAATTTCAGGTATTTTTCTGGCTGAAATTGAGGGAGCTGAGCAAAAATCTGATTCAGGCTGAAAAAGGACTGCTGATGCTGTTGGATTCTGACCTCCCTGCACTCAAAGTGGATTTTCTGGAGCTACAAAACTCGAAATGGCGCGCTTCAATTTGCGTTGCAAAGTAGACATCCAGGGCTTTCCATCAATATATAATAGTCCATACTTTTCTCAAGGATAGACGACATAAACTGGCTTTCAACGCCAGTTCTCTGCCCAATTCTGGCGTCCAGCGCCAGAAAAGGATTAAAAGTTGGAGTTCAACGCCAGAAATGGATCCAAACCTAGCGTTGAACACCCAAAACAGCCTTATGCACATGAAATGTTTAAATCTCAGCCCCAGCACACACCAAGTGGGCCCCAGAAGTGGATCGCTGCACCATCTGTTATAGTCTACTCACTTTTTGTAAACCTAGGCTACTAGTTTAGTATTTAAACAACTTTTAGAGACTTATTTTGTATCTCATGACATTTTAGATCTGAACTTTGTACTCTTTGACAGCATGAGTCTCTAAACCCCATTGTTGGGGGTGAGGAGCTCTGCTGTGTCTCGATGAATTAATGCAAGTATTTCTGTTTTCCATTCAAACATGCGTGTTCCTATCTAAGATATCCATTTGCGCCTAACCATGGAAAAGGTGATGATCAGTGACACTCATCACCTTCCTCAATCTTTGAACGTGTGTCTGACAATCACCTCCGTTCTACATCAGATTGAATGAATATCTCTTAGATTCCTTAATCAGAATCTCCGTGGTATAAGCTAGATTGATGGCGGCATTCATGAGAATCCGCATGGCAGTTTGGTATACTTTTTTTTTTAAATCTTTTTCAAAAATAATAATTTCTCTATTAAATTTAGTGCCAAACTTTAAGTTTGGTGTTTTTCTTATTGATTTTCCTTTGATTTTCAAAAATTTTAGTTTGGTTTTCTTAAAATTTTAAGTTTGGTGTTCTTCTTCATGTTCTTGTGTTCTTATGAGTCTTCAAAGTGTTCTTGAGTTTTCCTTGTGTCTTGATCTTAAAATTTTAAGTTTGGTGTTCCTTGGTGTTTTTCCCTTCAAAATTTTCAAAAACAAGGAGCATTAGATCTAAATATTTTAAATCTTACGCTATTTTATTATTTTTCTCTTCCCTCACTAAATTCAAAAATATATTTTCTCTCTAATTTTAAAACAGATTTTCGAAAATTATTTTAAAAAAAAAATTCAGAATTTTTTTTAAATTTAAAATCTTTTCCAAATCATATCTTTTTCAAAAATTCCTAATGGGAGTAGTATCTGCATACCCTCCATTGGAGTCAGTAGCTTTAAGTTGAATCCTCAGCTCATTATCATGGTGCAGCAAAGTTGCCAGTATTCTGGTCTTCCACAGGAAGAACCCACAGAGTTTCTGGCACAGTTTCTACAGATTGCTGACACAGTACATGATAAAGAAATAGATCAGGATGTCTACAGAGTATTACTGTTTCCATTTGCTGTAAAAGATCAAGCTAAGAGGTGGTTGAATAACCAACCTAAGGCCAGCATAAGGCCATGGAAACAGCTGACAGAAAAATTCCTGAATCAATACTTTTCCCCAAAACGGATGACACAGCTAAGGCTGGACATCCAAGGCTTCAAACAAGGAGATAATGAATCTCTTTATGATGCCTGGGAGAGATACAGAGAGATGCTACGAAAATGCCCCTCTGAAATGTTTTCAGAGTGGGTTCAGTTAGACATCTTCTATTATGGGCTTGCAGAAAGAGCTTAGATGTCCTTGGATTACTCAGCTGGTGGATCTATCCATATGAGAAAGACAATTGAAGAAGCTCAAGAGCTCATTGATACAGTTGTCAGGAATCAGCATCTGTACCTAAGCAGTGACCCCTCCATGAAAGAAGAGGTTAAAACAGCAACTGCTGAACTCAGTCCTGTAAAACAAGCTGCTGAATTCAATCAGCAATTGGACTTCCTAACAAAGCAGTTAGCCGAATTCAAAGATAGACTACAAGAGACAAGGATGGCTAATATACATATGGACGAACAGTTTAAGCAAACAAAGCAGCGGCTGTCAAGGCAATTAACAGAAGAATGCCAAGCAGTTCAACTAAGAAGTGGGAAAACATTAAATACCCCACCTCAAGGCAGCAAAAAGCTAAGAAATGAGCAAACCACCCAAAATTCACCTGAGGACAGTAAGAGCCCAGGGAAAAGTGATTCTGGAACTAAAACGCCAGAAATTTGGTGGAAGGCTGGCACTGAACGCCCAGACCATGCTCAGGACTGGTGTTCAACGCCAGAAACAAGGCAGGACTGGCGTTCAACGCCAGAAATAGGTAAGGATCTGGCGTTGAACGCCCAAAATGGGAAAGATCTGGCGCTGAACGCCCAAAATGGGCACAGTTCTGGCGTTCAGACGCCAGGAACAGACAAGGTGTTGGCATCTAACGTCACTCCAGACTCTAACTCTGGCACTCAATTGCCAGTGAGGGATCAGACACACACAAATGCTGAAAGCAACCCCTCAAAAAAGGCTTTTTCAACCACTTCTGTAGGCAATAAACCTACAGCAACTAAGGTTGAAGAATATAAAGCCAAGATACCTTATCCTCAAAAACTCCGGAAAGAGGAGCAGGATAAGCAATTTGCTCGCTTTGTAGATTATCTCAGGACTCTTGAAATAAAGATTCCATTTGCAGAAGCACTTGAGCAAATACCTTCTTATGCCAAGTTCATGAAAGAGATCTTGAGTCATAAAAAGGATTGGAGAGAAACAGAAAGAGTTATCCTCACTGAAGAATGCAGTGCATTCATTCTGAAAAGCTTTCCTGAGAAGCTTAAAGACCCTGGGAGTTTTCTGATACCATGCATATTAGAAGGTCAATGCACCAAGACAGCTTTATGCGATCTTGGGGCAAGCATCAACCTAATACCTGCATCCACTATCAGAAAACTTGGCTTAACTGAAGAAGTTAAACCAACCCAGATATGTCTCCAACTTGCTGATGG
>NC_029793.2:46876095-46878642 GCF_000816755.2 Arachis ipaensis | reverse complement strand
ACATCTTTAAAGATGTTCAGCCTGATTTAGAGGATTCAGAGGACATGAAAGAGCCTCTGAAAATTCTTATGGAAGAAGAAAAACCTCCTAAACCCGAGCTCAAGCCATTACCACCATCCTTGAAATATGCATTTCTGGGAGAAGGTGACACTTTTCCAGTGATCATAAGCTCTGCCTTAAATTCACAGGAAGAGGAAGCACTTATTCAAGTGCTAAGGACACACAAGACAGCTCTTGGGTGGTCCATAGGTGACCTTAAGGGCATAAGCCCAGCTAGATGCATGCACAAAATCTTATTGGAGGATAATGCTAAGCCAGTGGTTCAACCACAGAGGCGGCTAAATCCAGCCATGAAAGAAGTGGTGCAGAAATAGGTCACCAAACTACTAGAGGCTGGGATTATTTATCCTATTTCTGATAGCCCCTGGGTGAGCCCTGTCCAAGTCGTCCCAAAAAAGGGAGGCATGAGAGTGATTCATAATGAAAAAAATGAACTGGTTCCTACAAGAACAGTTACAGGGTGGCGCATGTGTATTGACTACAGAAGACTCAATACAGCCACCAGAAAGGATCATTTCCCTTTACCATTCATAAACCAGATGCTAGAAAGACTAGCAGGTCATGATTATTACTACTTTTTGGACACAGAGTGCCTGCAAGTGTTTGAAACGCTGAAAACTAAGCTGGTCACAGCACCAGTCATTTCTGCACCAGACTGGACATTACCATTTGAGCTAATGTATGATGCCAGTGATCACGCCATTGGTGCAGTGTTGGGACATAGGCATGACAAGCTTCTGCACGTCATTTATTACGCTAGTCGCGTTCTAAATGATGCCCAGAAAAATTACACAACCACAGAAAAAGAATTACTTGCAGTGGTTTACGCCATTGACAAGTTCAGATCATACTTAGTAGGATCAAAAGTGATTGTGTATACTGATCATGCTGCTCTTAAATATCTACTTAGAAAGCAGGATTCAAAACCCAGGCTCATCAGATGGGTGTTGCTTCTGCAAGAGTTTGATATAGAAATAAGAGACAGAAAATGGACAGAGAACCAAGTGGCCGATCATCTATCCCGGATAGAGCCAGTAGAAGGGACGCCCCTCCCCTCTCTTGAGATCTCTGAGACTTTTCCAGATGAGCATTTATTTGCCATTCAGGAAACACCATGGTTTGCCGATATTGCAAACTATAAAGGCCAGGACAGAAGGTTCTGCTGTTCAACTCTAGACTTAGGCTATTCCCCGGGAAATTGAAATCCCGGTGGAGGGGACCATACGTGATTACAAGTGTATCACCATATGCTATGTGGAGCTTCAAGATACTGATTTTGATAAGAGGTTCATTGTCAATGGACAGAGAATCAAGCATTATCTTGAAGGCAACGTTGAGCAAGAGTGCTCAAGGCTGAAGCTAGACTAAAAGCTCAGTAAGGTCCAGCTAAAGACAATAAAGAAGCGCTTGCTGGGAGGCAACCCAGCCATAGGGCATCAATCCTCCAAGCATTTTGCCCCATTTCTATTTTTATTTTTATTTGTTTATATAGAGTTCATTGATGACAAGGTGAAGAATCAATTGCATAAGTTCACAGGGTTACAGAAGGAATCTGCACGCAAAACAGAGAAAAAGAGCTCACTGGCAAGAAAACGCCAGTAAAAGCCCATTTTGGCCGTTCAGCGCCCAAAAGAGGCAGCCAGTGGGCGCTAAATGCCAGTAAGGATAGCAATCTGGCGTTCAACACTAGAAAAGGGCAACAACTGGGCGTTGAACGCCCAGGAGATCAGCATTTGGGCGTTGAACGCCTAAAACAGGCAGTGTTTGGGCGTTCAAACGCCAGGATGATGGGGAGGAGGCAAAATTCATTTTTCTTCATATTTTTTCATTCAAATCTTGATTTTCATACTTCAATTCATGATTTCTTGCATAAACATGTTAAGAACCCTGATTTTTAAAATCCCTAATTTCTAAAAACCCTACCTTAAAAATATCAAATATATCTTAATCCATAAGCACAAACCCTCTTTGCAAATTCAATCCAACTCTTTTCAAATCCTTTTAAAAACAAATCTAACTTTTTAACTCATCAATATCCTTTTCAAAATCTCCAATTTATCCTTTTCAAAAGAAATTAAAATATAGATCTATCTTTTTCAAAAATCTTCTCTTATCATATCTTCTATCTTATCTTTTCCAAATCAATCTTTTTTATCATATCTTTATCTCTTTTTTCGAAAACCCACCCTCCCTCCCTTTAAATTTGGGTTCGGCCTTCCTCCCCTTCCATCAACAATTGCACCTAGCTCTCCTTCTATCCCCCTCCTTTCTTTTCTTTTGCTTGAGGACAAGCAAACCTCTAAGTTTGGTGTGTTTATCCGCGATCACTAAGATCATGGCTCCTAAAGGAAAACAACCCACTCCAAGAGGCAAGAAAGAGAGCGTTCCAAAACCACTTTGGAATCAAGGGAAGTTCTTATCTAAAGAACATTCAGACCATTATAACAAAATAATGGGTCTGAGATCAGTGATCCCGGAAGTTAGATT
>NC_029793.2:46864394-46876060 GCF_000816755.2 Arachis ipaensis | reverse complement strand
TGGAACTGCTTTCTATGAATATCGGACCATGGTCAGAGGAAAGATTGTTCACACCATCCCTGACAAGATCAGAGAGATCCTAAAGCTACCTCAGCTGAAAGATGATCCAGACTCTTTCAACAGGAGAATGATGAGAACAGACAAGGGCCTGGATAAGATTCTAGAGGACATATGTATCCCTGGAGCCAGGTGGACCACCAACACAAAGGGTGTCCCAAATCAACTCAAGAGAGAGGATCTCAAACCAGTCGCCAGAGGATGGCTGGACTTTATTAGGCATTCTCTGTTGCCCACTAGCAACCGTTCTGAAGTCACAGTTAAAAGAGCAGTGATGATCCATTGCATCATGATGGGAAAAGAAGTGGAAGTTCATCAGCTGATCTCAGCTAAATTCTACAAAATTGCTAACAAAAATTCTAAAGAGGCCAGGTTGGCTTATCCAAGCGTGATTTCTCTGCTCTTTAAGGACGCTGGGGTAAGGATGGGAATAACTGAGTATATCTCAGTTGAGAAACCAATCACCAAAGCATCAATGGAAAAACAACAAGCACAGGATGATCCCACCAAGAAGAAAACACAGGAATTTCTCCCAGAAATCCCTCAATCTGAATACTGGGAGTATGTTGAGACGTCTATCACCAAGATACGGGAAGCTATGGAACAAATAATAAAAGAACAGAAGGAACACAGTCAAATGCTGACCTATATGTTTAAAGAACAAGAGGAGCAAGGGCGTGACTTAAGGGAATTGAAGCGCCAGAAGTTATCTCTTGAAGAATCAAGCACCCCACGGATCAGAGGAACACCCATTTCCCAGAACAAAGGTTGTTAAATTCCAATTTCTGCTTTAACTCTGTGATAGTGTCATTAGAGAAGTTCACCTTAGGAGTCATATAGTAGTAATTAGTATCTATTTTGATTTTATCTCCAATTAAGCCATAGTTTATTTTTCCCATCATCAACAAACATGAATAAAATAGTAGATCTTTTGAATAAGAGGCAATAAAATTTCGAGTTTTAATAAGAGAAATTCTAATTAGTTACATGTGGTGGCAATACTTTCTGTCTTCTGAATGAATGCTTGAACAGTGCATATGTCTTTTGAATTTGTTGTTTAAGACTGTTAAATATGTTGGCTCTTGAAAGAATGGTGAACATGAGACATGTTATTGATAATCTGAAAAATCACAGAAAAAATGATTCTTGAAGCAAGAAAAAGCAGCAAAAAAAAAAAAAAAGAAAAGTAGAGAAAGCCAATAGCCCTTAAAATCAAAAGGCAAGGGTAATAAAAAGGATCCCAAGGCTTTGAGCATCAGTGTATAGGAGGGCCTAAGGGAATAAAATCCTGGCCTAAGCGGCTAAATCAAGCTGTCCCTAACCATGTGCTTGTGGCGTGAAGGTGTCAAGTGAAAACTTGAGACTGAGCGGTTAAAGTCAAGGTCCAAAGCAGAAAGAAGAGTGTGCTTAAGAACTCTGGACACCTCTAATTGGGGACTTTAGCAAAGCTGAGTCACAATCCAAAGGGTTCACCCAATTATGTGTCTGTGGCATTTATGTATCCGGTGGTAATACTGGAAAACAAAGTGCTTAGGGCCACGGCCAAGACTCATGAAATAGCTGTGTTCAAGAATCATCATACTAAAATAAGAGAATCAATAACACTATCTGAATTCTAAGTTCTTATAGATGCCAATCACTCTGAGCTTCAATGGATAAAGTGAGATACCAAAACTGTTCGGAAGCAAAAAGCTACTAGTCCCGCTCATCTAATTAGAATCTGAGCTTCACTCAAAAAACTATGAGATATTATTGCTTCTCAACCTATTAGTCTTCTATTTTATTTGTCTAGTTGCTTGAGGGCAAGCAACAGTTTAAGTTTGGTGTTGTGATGAGCGGATATTATATACGCTTTTTGGGGTTAATTTCATATAGTTTTTAGTATGTTTTAGTTAGTTTTTAGTTTATTTTCATTAGTTTTTAGGAAAAATTCATATTTCTAGACTTTACTATGAGTTGTGTGTTTTTCTGTAATTTCAGGTATTTTTCTGGCTAAAATTGAGGGAGCTGAGCAAAAATCTGATTCAGGCTGAAAAAGGACTGCTGATGTTGTTGAATTCTGACCTCCCTGCACTCAAAGTGGATTTTCTAGAGCTAAAGAACTCAAAATGGTGCGCTTCCAATTGCGTTGGAAAGTAGACATCCAGGGCTTTCCAGCAATATATAATAGTCCATACTTTGCTCAAGGATAGATGACGTAAACTGGCGTTCAACGCCAATTCTCTGCCCAATTCTGGCGTCCAGCGCCAGAAAAGGATTAAAAGTTGGAGTTCAACGCCAGAAATGGATCCAAACCTGGCATTGAACGCCCAATACAGCCTTATGCACGTGAAATTTTTAAATCTCAGCCCCAGCACACACCAAGTGGGCCCCAGAAGTGGATCGCTGCACCATCTGTCGTAGTCTACTCACTTTTTGTAAACCTAGGCTACTAGTTTAGTATTTAAACAACTTTTAGAGACTTATTTTGTATCTCATGACATTTTAGATCTGAACTTTGTACTCTTTGATGGCATGAGTCTCTAAACCCCATTGTTGGGGGTGAGGAGCTCTGCTGTGTCTCGATGAATTAATGCAAGTATTTCTGTTTTCCATTCAAACATGCGTGTTCCTATCTAAGATATCCATTCGCGCCTAACCATGGAGAAGGTGATGATCAGTGACACTCATCACCTTCCTCAATCCTTGAACGTGTGTCTGACAATCACCTCCGTTCTACATCAGATTGAATGAATATCTCTTAGATTCCTTAATCAGAATCTCCGTGGTATAAGCTAGATTGATGGCGGCATTCATGAGAATCCGGAAAGTCTAAACCTTGTCTGTGGTATTCCAAGTAGGATTCAGGGATTGAATGACTGTGACGAGCTTCAAACTCGTGAGTGCTGTGCGTAGTGACAGACGCAAAAGGAGGGTGAATCCTATTCCAGCATGATCGGGAACCTCAGATGATTAGCCGTGCTGTGACAGAGAATTTGGATCATTTTCACAAGAGGAGGGGATGTAACCATTGACAACGGTGATACCCCAACACACAGATTGCCATAGAAGGACGTGCATGCGTGAATCAGAAGACAGAGGAAAGCAGAGATTCAGAAGACAAAGTATCTCCAAAACTCCAACATATTCTCCATTACTGCATAACAAGTAACCTTTAACCCATGCTCTCTTGTTTACTCGCAATTCAACTGATAAATACAATTGACTTCCTGACTAAGAATTGCAAGATAACCATAGATTGCTTCAAACCAACAATCTCCGTGGGATTCGACCCTTACTCACGTAAGGTATTACTTGGACGACCCAGTGCACTTGCTGGTTAGTGGTACAAGTTGTGAAAAGTGTGATTCACAATTCGTGCACTAACCATCATCCATCCTGCTTGGAAGACCATTTCTGAAGATTTCAAAGTTCAAATTGGATGCCTTCTCAGGAACTTACTCCTTTGAGATAGATGGAAGAACAGTGAGCTTCAACCTGGATGAAGCCATGAAGCATCCTCCGGAAGATCATTCCATCATCCAGTGTGATTGATGAAATTATTGCTGCAGTTCACCAAGAAGAAATAGAAGAGATGCACATGGAGCAAGGTGCAAGTATGGGGAAACTCTCTGAACAAGATGAAGACACCTTGCCACCATCAATAGCTCCAGACGATCAAGTGCCTAGCCATGAGTAGAAAATGGAACTGAAGCTCCTTCCACCCCACCTCAAGTATGTTTACCTTGAGGATAATCAGAAGCTTCCAGTTATTATTACAAGGGAACTCACTTCCCAACAAGATGAGCAACTGCTTAATGTGCTGAGAAGACACAAGAAAGCAATTGGGTGGAGCTTGGCAGATATAGTAGGCATCAGCCCTCAAAATTGGAGCACCGGATATTTTTAGAAGAGAGAGCAAGGCCTGTTCATTAACCTCAAAGGCAGTTGAACCCCACCATCTTAGAAGTTGTCAAGAAGGAAGTGACCAGGTTGCTTGAAGCTGACATCATCTATCTAATCTCAGATAGTGAATGGGTCAGCCCAATACTAGTGGTGCCCAAGAAGTCTGGAGTTACAACAGTGAAGAATGAGCATGGAGAGCTCCTTACAACTAGAGTGCAGAACTCCTAGAGGGTGTGCATTGATTACAGGCACCTCAACGAAGCTACTCGCAAGGATCACTACCTCCTGCCATTCATTGATCAGATGCTTGATCGCTTGTTTTTGGCTATTATTTTTGCTATTGTTTTTGCTCTGGATAAATTTCGAGCCTATTTACTTGGTACTAAGCTGGTAGTATACTCAGACCGTGCAGCTCTAAAATATTTGTTAGCTAAAAAGAGTCCAAACCAAGGTTAATACATTGGATATTGTTGCTGCAAGCATTTGATTTAGAAATCAAAGATAGGAGTGGTTCCCAGAATTTAGTGGCGGACCACTTGAGTCGCCTAGAACACATTAAGAATGACTCCATGATGAATGGAATTTTTGACGGTTTAGAATTCTCAAATGAAGTCTTGTTGTAAAGTATAGTTTCTAAACCAAACAATAGTCCTTTCATACAAAATTTGTTTGTCACAAGTACAAACCCCTAAATTTATAAACCGAAGTATTGAAACCTCGGGTCGTTCTCCCTAGGAATTGCAGTAAAGTGTCTTGTTATTAGTTATGAGGTATGTTTTGGGTTTTTTTTTGGGATAATAGACATGAAATGTAAATGGCAATGAAAATAAACTAACAACTATAAAGGTCTTGGCAAGGTTTGGTGGTTAAAGATCTCTATCCCTATCACTAACCACAACATGAGAATCGGCAATGATCAATCCCACTAAGTCATCCTCTAACTAGTAGTAAAGGAAAGTCAAGTGAGCTATATCAATCCAAGTCCATAAGTCCTAGTTCTCCACCAATTCAATTAGTGAGATCTAGAGTTAATGGCTCCCAATCGTCAATTACTTGGACATTAGTAACTTAAGAGTTCCTAAGTTATCTTCCTAAGCCAAGAACACTAAAATCTACTCTAACATCCTTCCAAGCATTTCATCAAATACTTGGAAGTCATAAAAGGAAAGCATAGTAAAAATTACAAGGAAAGTAAATCTACACTACTCAATTGCAAGGAATTAAACAACAATAAAGCAAATCAACAATAAAGGAACATGAATCATAAATTGCATTAAAGGAAAATGGGAGAACAAAGTGCATCAACATAAAAGTAGAAGATTACAAGAATTATATGCTAAACTAGAGAGAAGAGATGTAGAAGAAGAAGAATTGATAAAGGAAAAGTAAATCTAAGCATGAAATTAAGCTAGATCTAAGAATTCCTAATCTAGGTCTAACCTACTCCTAATTCTAGAGAGAAGAGAGAGCTTCTCTCTCTAGAAACTAACTAAAGCATGATAAAACTAAAATAAAACTCACTAACTAACTAGATGCCCCATCCCCCTTCAATCCTTGGGTTAAATAGCATCAGAAATGAGTTGGATTAGGCCCAAAATGCACCAGAAATTGCTGGCCATAAGTTGCACTTAAGTGGGTCACGTGCAACATCAGCGAGTACACGTACTGTGCATGTGCACACCTCTAAACGTGATGCAACTATAGCTAATTTTATATCATTTTGAAGCCCCGGATGTTAGCTTTCCAACGCAACTAGAACTACATCATTTGGATCTCTGTAGCTCAAGTTATGGTCAATTAAGTGCAAAGAGGTCGGCTTGACAGCTTTTGCGATTCCTTCATTTCTTTATGAGTTCTCATTTTTACATGCTTTTTCTTCATTCCCTAAATCCAATCTTTGCCTCCTAAATCCGAAATCACTTAACAAACATATCAAGGCATCTAATGGAATCAAGATGAATTAAATTTAGCTATTTTAAGACCCAAAAAGCATGTTTTCACTCTTAAGCACAATTAACGGAGAATTTACAAAACTATGGTATTTCATTGAATAAATGTGAGAAAAGATGATAACATCCCTCTAAATTCAACACAAGATAAACCCTAAATATGGGGTTTATCACTCCACTCCTATCAATGAAGCTTTTCTATTCGATAGCTTGCACGCAATATCTGAAATAGTTCCTTGGTATGCACCTATAGCTAATTATCTAGTTAGTCATACCTTCCCTCCCAATTTTACTAAGCACCAAAGGGACAAGCTGAAAAGTGAGTCCAATATATATGGGATGACCCATATTTATGGAGGTATGGTGCTGACCAGATAATTAGAAGGTGTGTGCCTCAATCAGAATTCCAGTCAATTTTAGAGGCCTATCATTCCTCTGAGAGTGGTGGACATTTTGGCCCTCAAAGAACAGTTAGAAAAATTTTAGACTGTGGATTCTGGTGGCCCACTCTTTTTAAGGATGCTACTGCCTTCTGTAAATCTTGTTCCCCATGCCAAAGGTTTGGAAATATATCTAAGAGGGATGAGATGCCCTAACAGCTTATGCTATTCTGTGAAATTTTTTTATGTTTGGGGCATTGACTTCATGGGTCCATTTCCAAACTCTAGTGGTTTCTTATACATATTGTTAGCTGTAGATTATGTTTCTAAATGGGTGGAAGCAATTTCTACCCGTACTAATGATGCTAACATTGTTGTCTCTTTTATTAGAAATCATATTATATGTCGCTTTGGATCACCACGAGCAATCGTGAGAGATCAAGGCACTCACTTTTGTAACAGGAGATTAACAGGTCTACTGAAGAAACATGGCATTGTGCACAAGGTCGCAACAGCTTATCATCCTTAGACCAATGGGCAAGCAGAGGTGTCTAACAAAGAGATAAAGCGCATCCTGGAGAAGATTGTCAAGCCTCACAGGAAGGACTGGAGCACCAGACTTGTAGATGCGCTCTGGGATTATCGGACAACATATAAGACACCCATAGGAATGAGTCCCTTCCGCCAAGTATATGGAAAGGCTTGTCACCTCCCAGTGGAGGTAGAACATAAGGCTTTCTGGGCTGTAAGGGAATGCAACATGGGATTTGAGAAGGCTGGTGCTGAAAGGAAGCTGCAACTAGCAAAACTGGAGACCCTTCGACTCAAAGCATATGACAACTCCAGACTATACAAAGAAAAGGTGAAGGCTGTGCATGGTAGGCATATCAAGAGAAGAAAGAACAGACTTGGGTAGTTAGTTCTCCTTTACAACTCAAAGCTGAGACTCATGCCAGGCAAACTGCGTTCAAGATGGGAAGGCCCCTACAGTGAAGACAAGGCAAAGCCATATAGAGTCTTCCACCTGAGTCATCCCTCAAGATCCAATTTCATCAAAGTCAATGGACATCGCTTGAAGCTATATCATGGTGAGAAGATGAAGCACAACAAGGAGCTGGAGTTCTTCCTCTTGGAGGATCCACTAACATCAAAAGACTATGCTTATGGACCGTCCAACTTAAGGACGTAAAAGCAAAGTGCTAGGTGGGAGACAACCCACCATGGTATGATCGTCCCTTTTTCATTCCTAGTTTTATTTTATTTTGTTTTTCCAGTACTCTTCATAATTTCTGCATAATCATCTGCATTCTACATTCTGCATTCTACATAAAAAGGGGGGGTTCGACGCGCAAGCGTCCTTCACGCGTGCGCGTCATGCGTGATTTCGCACTACCAAGGAATTGACCCGAGAGTTGGGCAGGAGTGGTGCTGGAAGTATGCTTTGTGCACAAGCAAGCCCATGCGTACGCGTTGATAAACCCATATTTTATGATATATTTTGTGCTTAAATTGAGTGATTTATTCAATCCTTCACCCACTTATTCATATTAATTGCATGATTTTACTTCTCCTTCCATATTATGTGATGTTTGTGAAAAAACATGTTTCCTATGCTTAAAAAAATTAATTATTTTAATTACCATTATTATCATTCGATGCCATGATTAGTGTGTTGAGTAGTTTCAGATCTTCTAAGGCAGGAATGATTCAAAGGATGGAAAGGAAACATACAAAAAATGGAAGGAAAGCACAAAATAGAGTTTTTGGAGAAACTGGCATCCACGCGATCGCATGGGCGACGCGGACACATGCCAAGCGCGAATCAACAGCGACGCGGCCGCATGACTGACGTGACCGCGCGCCTTAAGCAAAACACATATGACGCGGCTGCATGACTGACGCGACCGCGTGACAAGAAAGGCTCCGAATGACGTGACCGCGTGACCCACGCGGACGCGTGACAGAGGCCACGCACCAGAAATTGCAGAAAACGCTCCAGCAATTTCTGAAGCCCTTTTTGGCCCAAATCCAAGTCCAGAAGGCATAGACCAGAGGTTATGAAGTGAGGGAATGCATCCATTCAAGGAGAGCTCGCCAATTTAGTTACTTCTCATGATTTAGATTTAGTTTGGAGAGAGGTTCTCTCCTCTCTCTCTTAGGATTTAGGATTTCTCTTAGTTTTAGGAGTGACTCTCGATCCCAGGTTTAATGTTCCTTTACTTTAAGCTTCCCTTTCACTTTTATTCATCCTATTACTTTAGTTGATTATTTACTTTTGCCAATTAATTTATGAATTCTTCTATGTTCCAGATTATTTGAATTAATGTTATTTGAGGTATTTCAGTTTATTATTGCTTTCTTTTATTTATGTCACCATTGCACTTTCAATAATCCCAATCTTTTCTTAGGAAATAAATAGGATTCGAAGGTCAAACTAATTAACCCCTTGACTTTCCTTTGCTTTAGCAAAGGTTAACTAAGTGGAATTAAGATTCAATCTTCTTTATTATTGAGAAAGGTAACTAATTTGGACTTCTAATTTCTCATCCCTTGCCAAAAGTTTGCTTTACAGTATTTATTTATTTTAATTGCTATTTAAATTATTTGTCATATTTGTTCCTCATTCTTGAAACCCCGAATTTACAATCTCCATAACCAATAATAAGAACATACTTCCCTGCAGTTCCTTGAGAAGACGACCCAAGGTTTGAATACTTCGGTTAGCAATTTATTTAGGGGTTTGTTACTTGTGACAACCAAAACGTTTGTATGAAAGAACTTTTGAAGGTTTAGAAACTATACTTGCAACGAGGATTTATCCGCAAATTTCTAGACCACGCAAAAGTTTCTCTCGTCAAAATGGCACCGTTGCCGCGGAACTGCTAACGTGTGCCTTATTATTGGTTATTGTAAATATTTTTCTTTTACTTGTTTATTTATTTCTGTTTTTTTTTTCTTTTTAATTTTATTTGCTACTACGAACTCTCACCCCTCTCGCTTTGAGTTTGGTTCTAACTTTGTTAAAGGAAATAGAAGCCACAGCAGGAATATGCATCAAGGTCAAACCAATCAAGGATGGATGGACTCAAGAGGATCTAATCAACCCTTTAGGCAACAATACCCTCCAAGATATCATGGACAACGACCATTCTACAATGCATACCCAGCTGATAGATATGGTGGACAACCTTGTAACTACCAACAAGCCCCACCCCGTGCCTATAGACCATCCTCTTAACATAACCTCGAACCACCACACTCACAAGCTTCTCTTCACCATTCGCCACCACATGATCCCTATTTACCCCAGTTCCAATCCAATCACTCCCAAGCACCACCACCTTCCTATGTATCATGTCCAAATCCATCACCCCGAGAATCAGAGGTTCACCTCAAGGAAACAGTAAATAAACTTCAAACAACCATTCGACAACTGGAGCAAGCAGTAATTCAATTAGCTTCTAGACGTTCGAACATTCAAGGACCAACCACAGCCCCATGTGGACAATCTAACGAAGAGCGTAGCATGAAGGAAATACTAGAAACTCCAGTGGACAAGACAAAGAATGAATTCGTACTAGAACAAGTAGAAGAAGCTGTCATTATGCAAGAAGAAAAGTTGGTTGAAGATCTACGAGACGCTGAACCTCCATGGGAATTCAGAGCTGAGGAGAACTCCGTCAAGGACGTTACAGTTGATGCTAAGGAGGACAGTGCACAATCCCAAGGCAAGTCGTTTATGAAGAACTAGACAGAATAACCCAGGACACAAATTCCCTTGATGATGATAGTCACAAGTCAAGTTCTCTTAGTAATGAACTTGCATCCGCAAGTGAATTCTCTGAGATCGAAGAATCTTCCCCAAATGAATACGAAGATGATGCAGAGGTAGATTTCTCTCAACCTCCAATCTATGACTCGAGTGATGAGGAAGACACAGAAGACTTTGACCAGGACACAGATGCATTTGAAGAACCTTGCAAGAAAGTGGAGGAATAAACAGAAGAGCACAAGGGAGTAGAACTTATAGAACCATCGGAAACACCTACCCCAAGGCCATTACCATCCAATACAAGCTTCAAGTGGGTACAATCCTTGACCTTTAACTTTACTTTTTCACTTGAATACGGTTTGCTTGAAACAGATGGCCAGCTTAGAGCTCTTTGCGGCTTTAAGAGTAAGAGGAAAATGGCTCGTGCTCAGAGCTGGTGCACCGGGTTCAATAAGGTTCCATGCTTCAACTTGAAGTGCACGGATTGGTATCATGTTCAATTGAATGGATCTCAGAAAACGTTTGGTCACCATGGTGAGAATCTACTTTCTAAACCGCCCGGATGGAAAAATATAGATCAAGACGGAGGCGGATTTAAAAGCAAAGTTTGGGATCCTGGAATCTATTCCGACATTCATCATTCCGGGAGCCTAAAAATTTGTTTGAAGCTACTCAGGAGCTTTACATGCCTAGTTTGGGACCCCGGAGGCTATTGGCATTCCAAGCATTGGTGGAGATTTTTGGATGAATTTAAACATAAGCCGCCATAACAGGAAGCCCCTCCAATGTCCAACGTAAGGACTTTAACTAAAAGTGCTAGGTGGGAGACAACCCACCTTGGTATGATCGTTCATTTTTCAATTTTTATTTCGTTTTGTTTGTTTTCAAGTTTTATTTTATTTTATAATATTGAACCTGGAATTTTGCATCGCATTCATATTATTCATTGCATTATGCATACTGCATAAAAAAAAAGGGTGCGCGACGCAACCGCATCATCCATGCGATCGCGTCAAATGGCGAAAATACACTTCCTACGCGACCGCGTCATCCACGCGGCCGCGTGACCTGGAGATCGGCGTAAAGATCCAACATCCAGAAAGTTAGGCTGGAATCGTGCGGCCATTGTGCGTTTCGCACAAATGGCCCACGCGATCGCGTCACTTGCACACAACCAATCCCACGCGACCGCGTCGCATGGATTGCACGAACACCCCAAAGGAGACAGAGAGTTGCGCTAAAACGACGCTGGATTCGTGCGTTTAGCACAAATCCCAGCGACGCGATCGCATGCGCCAGGCGATCGCGTCATTCAATCTCTTTTGCCCTCCATGCGATCGCGTCACCCATGCGATCGCGTCACCCCTATTTCGCTCCAGCCACGCGACCGCGTGCCCCACGGGGCCGCGTGGATTCAAATTTATAACCCCCCAACCACGCGAACCCTATCAGTCGCGCCCCCCCTGAAACCCTCTCCTCCTTCTCTTCCCCTCCAATCCAACCACCACCATCCAGCCACCATCACCGCCACCCCCAGACGCCGCCGCCACCTACCCCCCTTCCTCCTCCCCCTTCTTTCTTCTTCTTTCGTCTTCTTCCCCCCCTCTCCACCACTGCCCCCTT
>NC_029793.2:46803054-46864363 GCF_000816755.2 Arachis ipaensis | reverse complement strand
CCAGACGCCGCCGCCACCAACCCCCTTCCTCCCCCCTTCTTCCTTCTTCCTTCTTCTTCTCCCCCCTCTCTCCGCCACTGCCCCCTTCGCAACCACCACCCACCGCCGCCGCCCGTCCCAGCCACGCCCCCCATCCGCCACACACACACCTACCCCTCCCTTCCCCTCTTACCCCCTTACCCCATTACCCATCCCTTCTTCCCCCCTGCCCCGAACAGCCGTGCCCACCACCGCCAGCCGCCGCGCCAGACACCGTCACCACCACCCCCAGCCACCTTTCTGCCCACTCTCCTTATTCGGCCTACCAGGTTCCGACGAACGCCACCCTTCTATCCTTAGTCGTTATTTCATTATTTTCTGTTTATGTTCATGTTTAGGCTAGTTAGATATGCATGTTGTAGTGGATTTTAGGTTGTTAGGTAGCCTAGGATG
Source organism: Arachis ipaensis (assembly GCF_000816755.2). Lineage (NCBI taxonomy): Eukaryota > Viridiplantae > Streptophyta > Magnoliopsida > Fabales > Fabaceae > Arachis > Arachis ipaensis. The sequence goes on along the minus strand of NC_029793.2, from coordinate 46,863,931 downwards.
TGGTTAGTGGATTTAGGCCTGTTTACTTGCATTGTTCATGTTTCTGTTTTATCAAATTTGTAATTCTGCTGTTGCTGTGATGTTTGTAATGTTCATATGCTGTGATTTCTTATTTCTTGTTGCTCTTTACACTGAATTTTCATGTTTATATTCCTTATATGTAATTGCAAGCCTTATTTTTTATTCATATGAACTATTTGATTGCTGTTTATTTTCCAGGACAATCCAATTTTAGCCGAAATGCTGCCCAAATTTTTGTAAAATGTTTTCATTCATGTTTTGGTTTTGGCGTTTTGAATTCTGCTTTCCTCTGCTTTAACCAAACCAATTCATGATTGCCAGGGCATGCTTTCTTATCCTTTTTAATTTCCCGGTTCATAAAATTGCATTTTTCATGTTTGATTCCAATTTTTGCTTTCTCTATATCTATTTGAATCATCATCAAACTATTTTCCTTGTTTGGATATGAGTTACTTCTCGCTTCTAACTGTGAATGCTTGTTACTTAGAAACTTATCCATATGCCAGTTACTTTAACCCACTTTTTACTAACTCACTCATATTAACTTCCTATACTCTTTTTCAATTCTAACCAAACTAACCTTTTAAAATCTTTTTTCTGGTTTTTCACTTTCTTTTAACCCTCTAACCATGGCATACTGATAATTTTTTCCTACTCAACATGCCTTCTATTACATTTTGGATTGTGAATTTTTCCTTTTGAACTTTTAACTCCTATACAATCCTTAATGCACATTTACTTAACTCATTTACCTCATTCTAATTCTCCTTTGCCACTTTGTGTTTCTTTTGACTATTTGCCTATTTGTTTTCCTATTTTTATTATATCCTGGTTTTCTATTTTTCAGGATGTCAGATTCCCAGAGAAAGGGAAAAGGAAAGGCTACCACTGGCAAACGTAAAAGAGGAGAATCATCTATGTCTATCATAGATATAATGCACGATGAATCTTTGCGGGAGAAAAATTTTACCCCGCAGGAGAAGGCCGACCAACTACTTCCTGCTACTGATCCAGTGAAGTTTGCAAACCAATACTGTGAAATGAAGTATCCGGTGTTTGCAAACTCCAGGAACCTATACCTGGAGAGGACTCTGAAGATCCCAGGAGAACTCCAGCAATACACCTCTGATCAGATCAAACAAAGAGGCTGGTTCTTTCTGGAGACAAACCTGTCTGAGGTCAATGCATCTTGGGTAAGGAAATTCTACTGCAATTACTTCAAGACTTCCCTAGATGCAGTGAACCTTAGGGGGAAGCAGATTCTGGTCACTGAAGAAGCAATTGAAGATGTTCTGAAGCTTCTGCCTAAATCTGATCAGCCGGATGGTTATCAGAAAGCTGAGGAAGACATGCGCTTTATGAAGTTTGATTGGGATGCAGTCAAGGCGAGGATTGCCCTTGACCCGACCATTCCTTGGATCATGGGTCAGAACACCACGATGCCCAAGGGAATCAAGCGGGCGTACTTGAATGATGAGGCTCGACTATGGCATCAGATACTTAGCAACTTCATTATGCCGAGTACTCATGAGACGGATATACCAGCCGCTATGATCACCCTCCTCTGGTGTGTGATGGAGGGTAAGGACCTGTACCTGCCACGCTTTATCCGGTTCTACATGGCCAGGGTCCACGTCCGAGGCACTCTTCCCTTTCCCTATTTGGTTACACAGCTGGGCCATCGAGCTGACGTGCCTTGGGAGGATGCCGATGAGAGGCCACCTGCTGCAGAATGCAAGAAGATTATCCCGCACAGTAGGAACTTTCTAGCCTTGGGCTACAGACCTCCAGTCCTCACTGCTCTGGGTGACACTGCTACACCATCTGCCGGCCCCTCTTCCTCCACAGCTACACCTGCCACCACCACTGCACCTCCACCTGCCCCAGAGCCCATCTATCATCTAGTGCACCGCCTGTTTCAATGGCTTGACCAGATGGAGCGTTGCAACAAGCGACGCTATGAGCACCTGAAGCTGATGATACAATCTGGAGACATCCCCTTCGAGCCTGACACACCATCCGAGGCATCTGAGGAGGAGGCAGATGCACCCGAGGCTGTGCCTCATCCACAGCAGGAGGCAGCACAGGCAGGCACCCAGTAGGCAACACACCAGCAGGAGATCCCACATCAGATCCAGGCTGCAGACTCCGAGATCCCTATCCAGTCAGCACCTCCTCTACAGTAGCCAGATGCTCAGACCGCCACCACAGAGACTCTGGCCTCACATCCTTCCGGTGATGACACCCCTTCACACCCTGCTTGAGTGAGCATCAGGGACGATGCTTCATTTTAAGTGTGGGGAGGTCGCCATCTCTGGCGTATCATTTTGGTGAACCACTACAGACCCTTTTTCCTTTATTTTGACTATTTTCTTGAATTTTTTTCTCTTTATTTTTCAGTACTTATACATTGCTATTTTCATGTATTTATACTCTATTTCTGCATTTTGCATTTTTAGTTCATATTTTAGCCACTTAGTTTAGTTGCAATTCTAACTTACTAGTTATAGAAATTGTGGATTGATTAGTATAGCTTACCCTTTTTAGCATAAGATAACTTGGAATAGATTGAAAAGAAAAAAGAAGTAAACTAGAGACTTTAACAGAATCAAAACAACCCACACCTTGTATATATAGCATTACATGTTAGTTAGTTAACAACATTTCATCAAGGAGAAACACTAGAACTTTAAAGCCATTCAATATAAGTTTTACATTGAGAATAATGGGAATTTTTAACTAAACCTGCATGACATACATAACTGATAAATGATTTTTGAGCTAGAAAATACACAGCCTGTGAGTTTAGAGCTTAATTGTATGGTTACATTCAAACCATAATTTTTTTCCTGTGTGTTCCGCCCTTCTTGTTTATTCTGGTGTTCTTTACTTTGTTTTAATCTATATGTCCGATTATAGAATAAAAATACATACCAAGAGAGTGATTGAGGCCATTATTTGATTTTAGCTCACTTATCCCAAAATAGCCTACCCTTTACATCACCCTTGTTAGCCCCTTGAGCCTATAAATCCCCTTTTATTCTATCAGCCACATTACTAGCCTTAAGCAGAAAGATAAAATAAAAATCCCAAGTTGAATCCTTGGTTAGCTTAAGATAGGAAGTATGTATGGTTTAAATGTGGGAAAACCTATTGGGAACATGGATGATAAAAACAAAAGGTAGAAAAATTGAAAAGAATAAAATAAATCAAATAAAAAGTTTTGGGAAGCATGCTCATGTAAAATCAAAATAATTGAATTACCATGTGCATTAAAAAAAAGTGTTATGAATAAAGGGGACTGATGAGATGACTTTTGCGTGGTCTAGAAAATTGCGGATAAATCCTCGTTGCAAGTATAGTTTCTAAACCTTCAAAAGTCCTTTCATACAAACGTTTTGGTGTCACAAGTAACAAACCCCTTTGAAATTGATAACCGAGTATTTAAACCTCGGGTCGTCTTCTCAAGGAATTGCAGGGAGGTATGTTCTTATTATTGGTTATGAGTTTTAAATTGGGGTTTATTAGGAGGTAAGGCGGGAATATATTGAATGACAAGTAAAATAAAATAATAACAATAAAATCTCTTGGCAAGGTATGGAGAACCGGAAATCCTGTCCTTGTTATCCTTATCAGATGTGATGAGAATTAGATTTTAATCCCACTTAGTTAAGTCAAGTGGACTAATTAGCTTGATCCTCAAGTCCTAGTCAATCCCTGTGGGAGGACTAGCTTTAGAGAGATCTAGATCAAGTAGAATCTGCCAATTTCAACCACTCCTGAGTTTGACAACTCAAGTGTTACCAATTACCTAACCAAAGCCAAAAGAAAGAAAATATATAAATTAAATTAAAAGCAAAGCAATCTTAAATCTGAAAATACCTCAAATTGCATTAACAAAAGAAATTAAATCTGGCATAGATGTTCATAAATTAAATTGAGAAAATAAATAAAAATAAAGAACCTGGGATTGAGAGTCACTCCTAAAACTAAGAGAAATCCTAAATCATAATCCTAAGAGAGAGGAGAGAACCTCTCTCTCTAAAAACTATATCTACTCCTAAAATTGTAAAAATGAGAGCCTCTCATGAATGGATATATTCCCCCACTTTATAGCCTCTAATCTGTGTTTTCTGGGCCGTAAACTGGGTCGAAAACAGTCCAGAATTCGCTAGTTTCGAATTTTGCCACGCTGGATTTCCGTCACTGCGACGCGGCCGCATGGATCACGTGGTCGCGTCCCCTAGCGTCAGGGGAACTATAGCATATTATATATCAAATCGAAGCCCCGGACGTTAGCTTTCCAACGTAACTAGAACCGCGTTGTTTGGACCTCTGTAGCTAAAGTTATAGCCGTTTGAGTGCAGAGAGGTCAGGCTGGACAGCTTAGCAATTTCTCCAACTTCTTGCATTCCTTCCACTTTTGCATGCTTTCTTCCCATCCTCCAAGCCATTCCTGCCTTATAATATCTGAAAACACTTAACACACATATCAAGGCATCTAATGGTAATAAGAGAGGATTAATAATAAACAAATATAAGATCAAAGAAGCATGTTTTCAATCAAAGCACATAATTAGGAAGGCAAATGTAAAACCATGCAAATAATATGAATAAGTGGGTAAAGAGTTGATGAAATCCACTCAATTGAGCACAAGATAAACCATAAAATAGTGGTTTATCAGGGACACAAAAAGAATTCCCTAATTATGAAATAAAGCAATGCACATGGGATAAAAATAAATATTGAGATATGAGCATGTAACATCAAAAGTGAGAAAATATGGAAAATAGGTAAAGAAGCTTTGATTTAGAAAGTATGTATGTTAGGGGAGATCTTAGTCTAATTAAGGATTCACTTATTAGCTCACTTAGCCTTATACATATACCCTTACCTTTACCTTGGCCCCATTACAACCCTACTTAAGACCTCATGATTTTTGGTATGACTATATTCTATGATTGTTGATTGGTTAGATGAAGAACAAAGTTATAGAAAGAAAGAATAAAAAGAAGAATAGAGTGATTAACCCAATAAACACCGAGTGATTAGAGAGTAAACACAAAATCCAGTGAGGGTTCAATAGCTCATTAACATATATCTCTGCTTAAATTATTAATTGTCTTGCAAGTTTTTTAACATTTTTTTTAAAATGTTTTTCTCTCCCATCTCAATTGTAAAGGCACTTTATCACTATCTAAGGCTTGGCTATATATATATATACATGACTCCTTGAGAATGTGAATTAATTTAACTACATGCAAGCTTTATATTCAAGTGAAAAAAAAATTAGAATTGCATGATGCATCATTCATCTAGGTAGTTGCATTCAGATTAGATTGCATTGCATGACATTCCACCACTTTAACCTTACTTTTTACCTTGGATTTAGCATGAGGACATGCTATTGTTTAAGTGTGGGGAGGTTGATAAACCCATATTTTATGATATATTTTGTGCTTAAATTGAGTAATTTATTCAATCCTTCACCCACTTATTCATATTAATTGCATGATTTTACTTCTCCTTCCTTATTATGTGATGTATGTGAAAAACATGTTTCCTATGCTTAAAAAAATTAATTATTTTAATTACCCTTATTATCATTCGATGCCGTGATTAGTGTGTTGACTAGTTTCAGATCTTCTAAGGCAGGAATGACTCAAAGGATGGAAAGGAAACAAACAAAAAATGGAAGGAAAGCACAAAACATAGTTTTGGAGAAACTGGCATCCACGCGATCGCATGGGCGACGCGGGCGCATGCCAAGCGCGAATCAACAGCGACGCGGCCGCATGACTGACGCGACCGCGCGCCTTAAGCAAAACACATATGACGCGACCGCATGACTGACGCGACCGCGTGACAAGAAAAGCTCCGAATGACGCGACCGCGTGACCCACGCGGACGCGTGACATAGGCCACGCACCAGAAATTGCAGAAAATGCTCCCAGCGATTTCTGAAGCCCTTTTTGGCCCAAATCCAAGTCCAGAAGGCATAGACCAGAGGTTATGAAGTGAGGGAATGCATCCAATCAAGGAGAGCTCGCCAATTTAGTTACTTCTCATGATTTAGATTTAGTTTGGAGAGAGGTTCTCTCCTCTCTCTCTTAGGATTTAGGATTTCTCTTAGTTTTAGTAGTGACTCTCGATCCCAGGTTTAATGTTCCTTTACTTTAAGCTTCCTTTTCAATTTTATTCATCCTATTACTTTAGTTGATTATTTACTTTTGCCAATTAATTTATGAATTCTTCTATGTTCCAGATTATTTGAATTAATGTTATTTGAGGTATTTCAGTTTATTATTGCTTTCTTTTATTTATGTCACCATTGCTTTCAATCTGAAGACATTTTTATTCCAGCAAATTTACTTTTTCCCTTTTGGTCTTGGTTAAGAAATCAGTAACTCAGGAGTTATCTTAGCTCAACATAATTGATAACTGTTATCTTTGCTAATTGAATTGACTTTCAATAATCCCAATCTTTTCTTAGGAAATAAATAGGATTCGAAGGTCAAACTAATTAACCCCTTGACTTTCCTTTGCTTTAGCAAAGGTTAACTAAGTGGAATTAAGATTCAATCTTCTTTATTATTGAGAAGGGTAACTAATTTGGACTTCCAATTTCTCATCCCTTGCCAAAAGTTTGCTTTACAGTATTTATTTATTTTAATTGCTATTTAAATTATTTGTCATATTTGTTCCTTATTCTTGAAACCCCGAATTTACAATCTCCATAACCAATAATAAGAACATACTTCCCTATAGTTCCTTGAGAAGACGACCCGAGATTTGAATACTTCGGTTAACAATTTATTTAGGGGTTTGTTACTTGTGACAACCAAAACATTTGTATGAAAGGACTTTTGAAGGTTTAGAAACTATACATGCAACGAGGATTTATCCGCAAATTTCTAGACCACGCAAAAGTTTCTCTCGTCACGCGTCCCTCACGCGTGCGTGTCGCTTGCGCTTTCAGCAGCCCACGCGTAAGCATCCTTGACGCGTACGCGTGACCCTGGAAATCAGCGTAAATGGATGTTTGGCCAGAGAGTTGTGTTGGTGTGGGGCTGGAACTGTGCTGGAAACACAAACCCCACCACGCATACGCGTCCCTGACGCGTACTGGTGCACGAAATTGTGATCTCAATGGCGCCAAAAACTTGGTACGCACTATCATAATCTCAATTCTTCTTCACAACTTTGCACAACTAACCAGCAAGTGCACTGGGTCATCCAAGTAATAAACCTTACGTGAGTAAGTGTCGATCCCACGGAGATTGTTGGCTTGAAGCAAGCTATGGTCATCCTTGTAAATCTCAGTCAGGCGGATTCAAATGGTTATGGGATTTTGATAATTAAATCATAAATAAAATATAAAATAAGATAGAAATACTTATGTAATTCATTGGTGAGATTTCTGATAAGCGTATGAAGATGCTTGTTACTTCTGAACCTCTGCTTTCCTATTGCTTTCATCCAATCATTCATACTCCTTTCCATGGCAAGCTGTATGTTGGGCATCACCATCGTCAATGGCTACTTCCCGTCCTCTCATTGAAAATGGTCCAAATGCGCTGTCACCGCACGGCTAATCATCTGTCGGTTCTCACTCATGTTGGAATAGGATCCGTTGATCTTTTTGCGTCTGTCACTATGCCCAGCACTCGTAAGTTTGAAGCTCGTCACAGTCATCCCATCCCGGATCCTACTCGGAATACCACAGACAAGGTTTAGACTTTCTGGATCTCAAGAATGACCACCAATAATTCTAGCTTATACCACAAAGACTCTGATCTGAACCAGGAGCCCAAGAGATAAACACTCAAGCTATTGTGGATAGAACGGAAGTGGTTATCAGGCACGCGTTCATATGCGAGAATGATGATGAGTGTCACGGATCATCACATTCATCAGGTTGAAGTATGAGTGAATATCTTGGAATGAGAATAAGCTTGAATTGAATAGAAAAACAATAGTACTTTGCATTAATTCATGAGGAACAGCAGAGCTCCACACCTTAATCTATGGGGTGTAGAAACTCCACCGTTGAAAATACATAAGTGAAAATAGTCTAAGCATGGCCATGAGGCCAGCCTTCAATGTCTAAGATATAAATGTTCCAAAGATCTAAAAATGATCCAAAGATTAACTAAGGATTCAAATACAATAGTAAAAAGTCCTATTTATACTAAACTAGTTACTAAGGTTTACAGAGATGAGTAAATGATGCAGAAATCCACTTCCAAGCCCACTTGGTGTGTGCTTGGGCTGAGCATTGAGCTTTCATGTGTAGAGACTCTTTTTGGAGTTAAACACCAGGTTGTAGCCTGTTTCTGATGTTTAACTCTGATTTGCAACCTGTTTCTGGCGTTTAACTCCAGAATAGGGCAGGAAGTTGGCGTTTGAGCGCCAGTTTGCATCATCAAAACTCGGGCAAAGTATGGACTATTATATATTGCTGGAAAGCCTTGAATATTTACTATCCAACGCAATTGAGAGCGTGCCAATTGGGTTTCTATAGCTCCAGAAAATCCATTTCGAGTGCAGGGAGGTCAGAATCCAACAGCATCTGCAGTCCTTCTTCAGCCTCTGAATCAGATTTTTGCTCAAGTCCCTCAATTTCAGCCAGAAATTACCTGAAATCACAGAAAAACACAAAAACTCATAGTAAAGTCTAGAAATTTGATTTTTATTTAAAAACTAATAAAAATATACTAAAAACTAACTAAATCATACTAAAAACTACTTAAAAACAATGCCAAAAAGCGTATAAATTATCCGCTCATCACGTACGCGTCATTTTCAATTAATGATCATCCACACATGCGCGTGCCTGACGCGCACGCGTCGCATGCGATTTTGGCCCCAGCCCAGAACGAACAGAGGGTTGTGCGTGCGCGTGGCTGCCTTCGTGTGATTCGCACAATCAAAGGCACGCGTAACGCTTACACGTCACTATTAAATTTGCGCGACCCACGCGTACGCGTGCCGTATGCGTACGTGTTGCATGCAACGCACAATTAAAGCAGTATGCCGCCTGCTTTCTACTCTTCCCTCCCCCAATCCTAGTTCTTTTTCATTCCTAATTCTTCCCTCTTTCTTCTTTATTCCTTCTTACTATCTACCACTTTCCTCCTCCCTTTGTCATCTTCTACATCAGGTTCTTTTCTTTTCTCCTCTACTCTTTCTTTCTTCTTTCAATTATTGCATTATTTATTTTTCTTTCTTCTAAATCTTTCTTTCATGCTTAGTTATTTGTGGTTCCTTTTTCATTCTTTTCTTTTTTCCATGCATTTTTATGTTGGTATTGGAGTTTTATTTGGGTAGTACCTTCTAATCATTAAACTTGTGGATATTATGAGGAGTGATTTGATAATTGACATTTAATTTTGGCTCTCATATACATTTGGATACATTATTTTCATTCCTATTTTAACTTTCATACCAAGTGTAGCTCCTATGGCTTTTTGAATCCTATTTTCTTTTACCCTTTTACTTGAATGCCTCTTTTTCACAACATTTGTAATCCACATGTAATTCGGATTATCATTCACAATTGTCATCATAACAAGTGCTCTTTAATTTGCCACATTTAATAATTGATGCTTGAGTTGTGCCTCTCATGCCCCTTTCTGCATGCCATAAACCCTCTTGCATCTAATTATTCTGAATTGCCTTCTTGATCTTAATTGCTGTCTTACCTACATGTTGTAGCTACCATGTATTTAAGCTACTATCTTTTTTGGCATTCATTATCACTTGGAATTTTCTCTCTCCTATTTTTAGTTATATATATATATATATATCTTTCACAGTCGTCCTCTTTCTTTCTTCCTTAGGCATGGGTACCAAGAAAGGCAAAGAGAAAGCCACTAACAAGCCACCGGCAAGGAGAGGAACCAAGAGAGCACCAGCTAAGGCGCTTCCATCTACAAGCATAAAGCCGCCAACAAAGCGGGTGAATAGTATCATTAAAGTTGATGAATCAGAGAAAGCCTTTCCCGCATGGGACTCTATACAGTTCACTAACCGTTACTACGAACAGATGTTCCCCATCCTAGCCGAGAGGAACTACAACAATCAGCACCTACTCATTGTTCCAACACACTTTGTTAATTTTGTGGAGCCCCGAATAGAGAGGAGACCGTGGAGATTTTTGAGGAGGCGGCCGTGAGAGGCCAACTTATCATGGGTAGTTGAATTTTACTCCAACTTCTACTCGCCTACCCTGCAGACTGTTTATGTTCGTCAGCAACAAGTCCCTATCTCCGAGAGTGCCATACAGTGAGCACTGGATCTTCCACCTAGTCCAGAGAGATTGGATGCATATCAAGAAGCCTCTCTTAAGCACCAGATGTATCAGTTAGATTGGGATAGCGTCCTTGGATTATAGTCCAACCTGGCAGTATCTGGATCTATGGGCCGCATCGGTCGAAACCCAAGAGCATCTTAGCCCAGTCACTTACCTTGGAGGCTCGCGTGTGGGCACAAATTATGTCCCACTATATATTTCCGAGCACTCACGAGTCGACCTTCACAGCAGACATGGCCGTTCTCATCTGGTGCATCTTGATCGAGCAACCCCTCAACCTGCCCCGACACATCCGGCAAGCCATGGGACACGTACAGATTGTAGGTAACCTACCTTTCACCGCCTTAGTTTCAGATTTAGTCTCTGCAGTAGGTGTGTCCTATCGGGTAGGAGACACGAAGGTCATGATCCCTAGGGACGACCAGTATATCCCGAATGGGAAATACATCGAGCCACCAGTTCCCTCTGCGAGCCGGCTTGCAGGCCCATCTTTGGATACTCCTCCTTCTTCTACTCCACCATCATCCACACCACAAGCACCATCCACCCATTAGATGTTCCTTCAGATCCTTGAGAGATTCAACCGGCAAGACCAACTGATGGAGCAAATGGAGCGCCGGAACAGGCGCCGATACAGCTACCTGAAGGACCTCATAGTTGGTACTCACCCACCTCCGGAACAGAAGGACACCCCGGACTCCCCTTCATCCAGTAGTATAAGGAGCCATGGCGAACCAGACAGCGGAGGCGAAGCTTCCAGCCCTACCTTGTTCCTTACTGATGGCACGGAGGACCGTGCCAAGCCTTAATTGTGGAGAGGTCAGTCCTTGACTTCCGGAAGTAACTTTTCTCTCTTAACACCAACATTTTAGTTTTTCCTTTGTTAGATAGGATAGATTGCATGATAATAGTTGTTTGCATGTATGTTTTGCTTAGTTAAAGTAATGACTTTCTCTTCAAGACCCTATTTTATAATGTTTCACTAATTTAAATTGAAAATTTTTGTTAAACTTGTTTTGAAGATTGTAATTCGGAACATGAATTATAGCTAAGAACACACAACTTGTGAGATTTGAGCTTAATTATATGGTTACATTATCTAACCACGATTTTTTTTCTCTTGTGTGTTTTCTTCTCTCTGACTGTAATCTATAGTTTGTTCCATTCTATATGTCCATTGTTTAGTGTATTTGTATGCATACGTATGATTGAGGCCATCATATGTTATTAGCTCACTTATCCCAAATAGCCTACCATTTCAATCAAACTTGTTTGCCACCTTGAGCCTTTTAATCCCTATTTGTTCTGTATTTTACCACATCACTAGCCTTAAGCAGAAAAATAATTAATTACCCCAATTGAATCTTTTGTTAGCTTAAGATAGAGATTGTGTATCAATTAAGTGTGGGGAATTGTGGGAACTTGGGTTGATGAGAAAGTGTTGAGTTTTATTGCCAAGATATTGAAAATTTGGGTACATACTCATGTGAGACCAGAAAAACCATGTGCATTGATATGTTATGTTTGCTTTCATGCCTCTAATAAAAAAATAAAAAAATAAAAGTTAAAAATAAAAAATATAAATATAAATATAAATAAATAGGGGATAAAATCACCCCAATATTAAGTTTAATAAAAGATCAATGCATATGTGGTGAAATTAAAGAAAATTTGATACATGAGTATGTGAAAATATACAAAAGTCGGAATTCCGGGCAGCTAGGCATGATTTTAGAGTTATATAGAGTGTGTGTGTTAGGTGAGAGCTTAGGTTAGTCAAATATTCATATTATAACTCACTTGGCCATACATATATCCTCACCCTTACCTTAGCCCCATTACAACTTTGAAAAGACCTCACACTACAAGAAAATACCTCTATTGCCACGCTTTTAAAGCGTGGCGAAAAGCTAAAAAAAGCGTGGCAATAGCTTTTCGCCATGCTTTTGGAGCTACCGCCATGCTTTTGAAAGGGTAACAACTGCTAGCGTGGCGGTTGCTCTATCGCCACGTTTTTGGTGACCTATCGCCATGCTTTTTTAGCCACGCTTTTTACATATTGCCACGCTTTTAAGCATGGATGTATGTGGGAGATATGGCCACGCTTTGAAAGCGTGGCGATAGCGAGATATGGCCACGCTTTGAAAGCGTGGCGATAGCGAGATATGGCCACGCTTTGAAAGCGTGGCGATAGCGAGATAGGGCCACGCTTTGAAAGCGTGGCGAAAGCCTTATCAAATTAAAAAAAAAAATTATTTTTCTGACTAAATCTTCATCGCTGCGCAATATAAATTTTCAATGCTTTTTTTCATTACCAAACCTATAAATATAGTATGCAATTTTTATTACAAGACAAATTAAACAGTCATTAGTGACATATAATTTTTGCTATAATTATTTTATACATTAGTTATACATTAAAAAACTAATGTTCAAATACAAAATAAATCTCGAGTTCAAATTTCAAAACTAAAAACTAAAAAAAAATACAAGAACAATACAACTTAAACCCTTGGTGTTCCTCCTTTCTTTAGCCCTCAAACTTCCTTCCTCACCTCAGCAACACCATTTCTGTCTTCTGTACAATTTTCCAGTTTCTCTTGGATGTCCTGCAATCCAGAAGTTACAGCTTTCTCCACTGCTTCAGAGACAGAACTGTCCACTTTGCATTTTGCCTCTGCCAGCAAAGATTCATAATACTACAACAACAACGGCACAAAGAGAATTCGAGTTCAGTCACACATCATCAACAATATTATTGCATAAAAAAATCATCACATGGAGGGTATCATTATTTAGCTTTAGCTATAATCCTAAAGCATTTTATCATAAACCAAAGTATGCAGGTTCAGTACCCCTAAATTCTAACCACTCCTGTAATTATAATACATCTAATATGTCAGGAACAAGTAGTTTCCAGTCAACCTTGATGACATAATATAGTCTATTTCATACATCCAAAGCAAAGACTCTGTTTTCCATAGTTATTAAAATATCCCAGAGAATGAGTTTCAGGAGCATCAGTGTCAACTTACTTGTCTTTGAGTTTCCAGCTGAGATGTTAGAAGAGGGTTGTATTCATCAAAAATCTGTTTTTGAGAAATAACAATGAATCACTAACCATGTATTGAAATGGGAAATATTCTCAGAAACAGTGGTGCTAATAACAATGAAGACTTAGTGTTGTTAGAAAATTAAAATGCTATCCTATCAAATGATGATGTGGAACTATGTCTACAAGATAGTATATCTATTAAATGTAAAGTGGTTCATAAGATAATTTTGTGATAATAGAATTGCCTAAACCAGCCAAAATAAGAACTTCAATACAAAGTGAAAACAAGAATTGAAGGAATGAAAAACCTGCTTACCCGGCAAGATAAGTATGTCCACTTTGAAACACAAGGGCATTGAAAGGAGTGATCGCAAAGTGTAGTGAGTATTCCACTTCTATCTGGGTCCAATCTCTCTATCATTCAAAGAGCAAACCAGAAACATAAATCATAAAACATCATTTTCACAAGATTGTTTCCATCCTCTTAAAAAATAATGAACGAAGCAAAATACACAAAGCCACAGCAAAATCAAATGCAGCCTACCGAGGCAAACTGGACAAGTTGGTATTTCAGTACATCCATCAAGAGGAGTCCCAGCAATATCTGCACATTCTGAGTACTCCACAGAAACCAAAAACAGGATATGGCACAAGAATGGAAAAAAGGAAACAGAAAAAAATGAACAAGAATGAAGAGGGAGTTAGGGGGTGTTGGAAGTGGCTGATCTCACAGGCTTGAAAATCCTTACAACACCCCAATTGGCTTCTATTTCTCTATCTATTGCACCAGATCCATGTATCTAACAAACCAAGAGCTCTAAAAAATTATCATAAGCAGAAAGAAAAACATAAAAATATATATAAACATAAATTAAGAGAAAAAAAGGCTCATATAGAAAGGAAAAAGTCAAAATAAGATACAAAGAGGAAAAATAAAACCTCTATATCTCTAGAATTGAATCACAAAAAAAAAAGAAAATGATTGTGAGAGCAAGTGTGTGCCTGTGCAAGGATGCCTGTGTCTAAATGATCAAATTGTGTTTAACGCACCCACTTTGTACCCTGTTCTGTTCTCTCTTATTTTGGTACATTATGTTTATCCCTTTGCTCACCCATCTCTGACATTCCATTTCCACCATTTGCTACAAATCAACACAAACAAAGCAAATTAATTAATTCCACTTCTTAATTCCTCACTGCACAATTAAAATATATGCACCTTAACCACGGGGTCCGTAGAAATCATCTAGGACTTGGATCACGAGACGGTCAGCAGGCCAAGAAAGATTACAAGCTACTCCAATGGAAACCTTGTACTATGAATAATAATACTCAAATACAAACATGGTGTTAAATAAATAAAATAACAAAAATTAAATAAGTATCAACTCAATTTTCTTCTCATCAAACTTAGTACTATGAATCAAGCAACTCAATATTGAGATTTCAATTAGTTCAGCTCATTAGGTCAAATACAGATGAACCAAGCGGTGCTGAAGAAAGTTAAACAAAGTAAAAGCATTAATAAGAGAGTTATATATATAGGTACCATTAAATCAATGAATTTCTAGTTCATGCAATATTCCTCAAGCTTTTGAAGCTCTTGAGAGAAATTCTAGAAATACAGGAAAAAGGCACCTGAGGCTAAGATTGGAACAGAGTCAGGTAGCAGCAGCAAAGCAAAAGCAGATAACCTATTCAATCAATTAGTTTATAATTTCTTATAAATATAAATCAAGCTCATTAACAGCTTCTCATATCAGATTATATTGTTCTAGTATGATTTTCAAATGAAAAAAATATGGAATCCATGAATTACCTTTTTCAATGATTTGGAGTGCTTACAGCTAAAGAACCACACTCAGCAATGATTTTGTTCAGCATAAACACAGAACAAAAAGAACAAAACTTAGTTGCACAAATGAACCAATTAACCTTCTTAGATTTAACTACTATAATGACAGCAAAAGAACCACGTTCGACATTATTATATGAGGCTCAAACAAATATAATATAAACTTCTCTAACTACTTACGAACGGAAGAATCAGAGAACTAGGGAAGCACAAATGAATCAGAATAAACAACATAAACAAATAAGCACAAATCAATTGTGTTCAGATGAGAAGCCAAACCTTGCTAGTAACCTTGTTCTTCGGGAATTTGACGGTACCATCGGTTCTCTCCTTCCACGAGTTCCCTTTCTTGTCGAATCTGTAAAACTTCGTTTTCCTAAAATCAATTGGAAAAGAGTAATAACAATTAAAAGCACAAATTTATTGTAATATTAAAAAAAATGATTAAATGATGATCGAAGATTTACTGCAAAACCACGAAGATTTACTCAACAGCTGCGACAGCGATCACACTGAGGGCTCCCTCTCGCGCGTCCCCCTGCTCGCAACGGCAACGGTTCTCGCGGCTCCCTCATCGGCAACCAGGAAGCACGACGGTGACTGGCGCGATGGGAGCATGTCCTCTTTCCCCTCCACGGCAACGGCGAAGAGCGAAGCTCCTCCAGCGGCGGTGACACTTTTGGTTACGGCTCCTCCTCTCTCATCGTTGCACACACTCTCTCTCTCGGGTTTGACTCGACAGCAGCGGCGGGCTGGTCTTCGATGGAGCTTGCAGCAAGGCGGTGTCTCCTTCCTCGAGCTCTCCTCTTTCGCATGGGTGAGGTGGTGTGTGTGTGTATTGTGTTGTGTGCGCTGGAGAGGGGAAAAGGGGGAGTGGGGCTGCGGCGCTGTTGTGAAGGGAAATGGGAGGAGTGTGGTGGGTGTTAGGTTAGGGTTTGTGAATTAAAAAGGGGTAAGGGTTAGTGTGCCGGAACAGGGAGCGCCGGTGATGTTTTCCAGATTGCTGGAGTCACGGAGAGTACTGGGTTCTTTCGATGTGGTAGGGTCTTTGCAAGGGACTTTCTTCTTTTTAGGGTGAATACAAAGGGTTGGAACTTGGAAGAGTTTTAGGCTTCGCAGGAGAAAGACGGTGTGTAATGTGTAATTAAATAATTATAATCTTTTTAAAAAAAATTTTTTTAATTTTTTGGCCACGCTTCTGAAGTGCCAAAAGAGTTGTAGGAAACGGCCACATTTTTAAAATGTTACTATAACAAAACTCTATCGCCACGCTTTAAAAGCGTGCCTGATTTTCTCTATGGCTACGCTTTTTAAGCGTAGCAAAAAAAGTGTGGCCAAATCTCGAATCAATTGTCACCCTCATAAAAGCGTGGCCGTAGACCCTTTTCGCCACGCTTTTCAAGCGTAGCAAGAAAAAAAGTGCCCAAATCTCTAATCTATCGCCACCCTCATAAAAGCGTGGCCATTGATCACTTTTGGCCACGCTTTTAAAGCGTGGCAAGAAAGAAACGTGGCCATAGGCCTTTTTTCTTGTAGTGTCATGATGTTTGCATTGGTATACTAAATATTTGTTGATTGGTTAGATGTAGAACAAAGTTTTAGAAAGCATGACTAGAGAAGAGTAGAGTAATTAACCCTAGACACTTGAACAACTAGAGTGCATATACACTACCAGTGAGGGTTCAATGCTTGATTCTATGTTCCCTGCTCTCATGAGCTGTCTTCTTACAAGTTTACTTGTCTTTTATTGTGTGATTTGAATTAGTGGAATCTGATATATTTCTGCCTTGGAGAACTTGTTTATTTTTAACCAAGTAGATAGGAACATTTTTGCATATAGTTGCATTCACACGCATAGGTTGCATCCCATGAGTCTTACCTTCCCCCATTCATTCTTTTGTCTCCTTGAGCTTAGCATGAGGACATGCTAATGTTTAAGTGTGGGGAGATTGATAAACCACTATTTTATGGTTTATCTTGTGCTAATTTGAGTGGATTCTATCAAGCCTTTGCACACTTATTCATACAATTTGCATGATTTTAAATTCCTTCCCAATTTTGTTCTATGGTTGAAAACTTGCTTCCTAAGCCTTTATATTGTGTATTTTAATTCCCCTTTATACCATTCGATGCCGTGATCTGTGTGTTAAGTGTTTTTAAGCTATATAGGGCAAGAATGGCTTAGAGGATGGAGAGGAAGCTTGCAAAAATGGAAGGAGCACAAGAAATAAAGGACATAACTAGCGAGGAGCGACGCACATGCATGGCTCACGTGTGCGCGTGATTTGAAGATCTGCACAGCGACGCATGCGCGTACCTGACGTGTATGCATGACTGACGCGTACGCTGACATGCGCCACGTGCAGAAAATTCAGAAGATGCTGGGAGCGATTTTGGGCTAAGTTTGGACCCAGTTTTCGGCCCAGAAACACAGAATAGAGCCAAGGGACAAGCAGAGACTCAACACACATTCTCATTCGCATAGTTTTTATTTTCAGTTTTGAATCTTAGAGAGAAATCTCTACTTCCTCTAGGTTTCCTTCACATTCATAGTTTTAGAGTTTATGCTTTGGATTTGGATATTAAGAAGAGTCACTACCTCTATTGAAGTTGCCACTATTCTAGTTTGTCTCCTTATTCTCTTACTCTTTTAATCACTCATTAACCCTGTTCAGATATGGATGTTTATGGTTTTGGGGTTTATTTATGCAAAGAACTATTTTTACCTTTAAATGATTTTCAGTTATTATTTTATTCAGTTTATCATGTCTTCTTTTCTCCCCTTTTATCGTTTATGAAAATTGTATTCATGTCAATGGAGTAGTGATAAACCCATATTTTATGATATATTTTTTGCTCAATTTAGGTGATTTATTCAATCCTTCACTCACTTATTCCTGAAAATTGCATGGTTTTGCTTTCCCTTCCTTATTATATGATGTATGTGAAAAAAAACATGTTTCCTATGCTTTAAAAGTAATTATTTTTAATTACCCTTTATTTCCATTCGATGCTGTGATTCGTGTGTTGAGTAGTTTCAGATCTTCTAAGGCAGGAATGACTTAAAGGATGGAAAGGAAACATACAAAAATGGAAGGAAAGCACAAAACGGAGTTTTTGGAGAAACTGGCAGTGACGCGATCGCATGGACGACGCGGCCGCCTTCCAGCACGAAATGGCAGTGACACGACCGCGTGATTGACGCGATCGCGCGCCTTAAGCAAAAGGCATACGACGCGGACGCATGACTGAAGCGACCGCGTGATAAGGAAAACTCCAGATGACGTGACCACGTGACCCACGCGGACGCGTGACAGAGGCCACGCACCAGAAATTATAGAAAACGCTCAGAAAACATGCCTTGAGTTAAAATAAAAGTAACATCATCATTCATGTTTGTGGTTTTCCTAATTAACATGAATTCTATGGATCTTACATTTTGGATTATGAATTTCTCTTCTCAGTTTTCTAACTCCTATACAATCCTTAATGCACATTTACTTAACTCATTTTCATCATTTTACTGCTCCTTTGCCATTATGTGCTTCTTTTGTTATTTGCCTCCTTGTTTTCCTGTTTTTATTATATCCTTGATTTCTGATTTTCAGGATGTATAACACCCAAAGAAAAGGAAAAGGTAAGGCAACAACTGGCAAATGAAAAAAAGTAGAATCCTCTATGTCCATCCTGGACATCATGCATGATGACTCCTGGCGGGAGAAACACTTTACCCCGTAGGAGAAGGCTGACCAGCTACTCCCTGCTACTGATCCCATCAAGTTTGCAAACAAATACTACGAGTTAAAGTATCCAGTGTTTACCACCTCCAGGAACCTGTACCTGGAGCGGACTCTGAAAATTCCGGAAGAACTCCAGCAATACACCTCTGATCAGATTAAACAAAGAGGCTAGTTCTTCTTGGAGAGAAACCTAACTGAGGTCAATGCTTCTTGGGTAAGAGAGTTTTACTGCAATTACTTCAAAACTTCCCTAGATGCAATGAACCTAAGAGGGAAGCAAATACTGGTCACTTAAGAGGCCATTGAGGATATTCTGAAGCTTCTGCCTAAATCTGATCAGCCAGATGGTTATCAAAAGGCTGAAGAGGACATGCGTTTCATGAAGTTTGACTGGGATGCCGTCAAGGCAAGGATAGCCCTTGAACCGACTGTTCCATGGGTCATGGGTCAGAACACCACCATGCCTAAGGGAATCAAGCAGATTTACTTAAATGATGAGGCTCGGCTATGGCATCAGATCCTGAGCAACTTTGTTATGCCGAGTACCCATGAGACGGAGCTACCTGCCGCTATGATCACCCTCCTATGGTGTATGATGGAGGGTAAGGACCTGTACCTGCCACGCTTCATCCGGTACTACATGGCCAGGGTCCACATCCGTGGCACTCTCCCCTTTCCATATCTGATTACATAGCGAGGCCGTCGAGCTGACGTGCCTTGGGAGGATGCTGATGAGAAGCCATCTGCTGCAGAATGCAAGAAGATTATCCCTCACAGTAGGAACTTTCTGGCTTTGGGCTACAGACCTCCATTCTTCACAGCTTCTAGTGAGACAGCCACACCGTCTGCTGGCCCCTCTTCCTCTACAGCTAGCCCAACTACCCCTACTACCACCACTGCACCTCCACCTGCCTTAGAGCCAGTTTATCACCTAGTACACCGCCTGTTTCAGCAGCTAGACCAGATGGAGCGCCGCAACCAGCGCCGATATGAGAGATCTGAGCGGCAGGAAGCGACGCTATGAGCACCTGAAGCTGATGATCTGTTCTGGCAGCGACATCCCTTCCGAGCCTGACACACTATCAGAGCCATCTGAGGAGGAGGCGGATGATCACAAGACAGAGACCCATCCACAGAGAGAGGCTGCGTAGGCAGGCACGGAGCAGGCTACATCACCGCAGGAGGCCCCACCTCAGATTCAGGCTGCAGACCCAGAGATCCCTATTCAGTTAGCACCTCCTCTGTAGCAGGCAGATCCTCAGACTACCGCCACAGAGACTCTGGCTACCCATCCTTCCAGTGATGACACCCCTTCACACCCTGCTTGAGTGATCATCAGGAACGATGCTTCATTTTAAGTGTGGGGAGGTCGCCATCTCTGGCATATTTTTCTTGGTGAACCACTACAGACTCTTTTTATTTTATTTTGTTACTTTTCTGTATTTTTCTTTTTATTTTTTATTTTCTCAGTACTTATACATTGCTATTTTCATGTATTTTTACTATATTTCTGCATGCTGCACTCTAGTTCATATTTTAGCCATTTAGTTTAGTTGCAATTCTAACTTATTAGTTATAGAAAATGTGGATTAATTTGTATAGTTTACCCTTTTTAGCATAAGATAACTTAGTCTAAATTGAAAATATAAAAAGAAAGTAAACTAGAGACTTTAACATAATAAAAACAATCCACACACCTTGTATATAGCATTACATGTTAGTTAGTTAACAACATTTCATCAAGGAGAAACACTAAAACTTTAAAGCCACCTTAAGATTTACATTGAGAATAATGGGAACTCTTAATTTTTTACTTGCATGACATATATAACTGATATATGATTTTTGAGTTAGAGAACACACAGCCTGTGAGTTTTGAGCTTAATTGTATGGTTACATTCAAACTATAATCTTTATTCCTGTGTGTTCCGCCTTTCTTTTTTATTCTGGTGTTCTTTACTTTGTTTTAATCTATATGTCCGATTATAGAACATAGATACATAACAAGAAAGTGATTGAGGCCATTGTTTGATTCTAGCTCACTTATCCCAAATTAGCCTACCTTTTACATCACCCTTGTTAGCCCCCTTGAGCCTTTAAATTCCCTCTTATTCTATAAACCACAATACTAGCCTTAAGCAGAAAAATAAAATAAAAATCCCAAGTTGAATCTTTGGTTAGCTTATGATAGAAAGTGTGTATTGTTTAAAGTGTGGGAAACCTATTGGGAACATGGATGATAAAAACAAAGGGTAGAAAGTTAAAAAGAATAAAATAATTCAAAATAAAAATTTTGGGAAGCATGCTCATGTGAAATCAAAATAATTGAACTACCATGTGCATTAAAAAAATTTTATTTTTTAGTATTTGAATAAAGGGGATACAAAAGAATTCCCCAAATGCAAAATAAAGCAATGCACATGGGACAAAATTTAAACTAATGCATGAGCATGTAACATCAAAAGTGGGAAATTTTGGGTGAATAGGTAAAGAAATTCTTGCCTTACAAAGTATGTATGTTAGGTGAGATCTTAGACTAATCAAGGATTCACTTATTAGCTCACTTAGCCTTATACATATACCCTTACCTTTACCTTGGCCCCATTACAACCTTAATTAAAGACCTCATGATTTTTGTATGCCTATATTCTATAATTGTTGATTGATTAGATGAAGAACAAAGTTATAGAAAGTAAGGATAAAAAGAAGAATAGAGTGATTAACCCAATAAACACTGAGTGACTAGAGAGTAAACACAAAATCCAGTGAGGGTTCAATAGCTCATCAACATATATCTCTGCTTTAATTGTTAATTGTCTTGCAAGTTTATAAAATATTTTTCTTTCCCATCTCAATTGTAAAAGTGCTTTATCATTATCTAAGGTTTGGCTATGCATATATGATTCCTTGAGAATGTGAATTAATTTAACTACATGTAAGTTTTATATACAAGTGAATAACAATTAGAATTGCATAATTCATTTAGGTAGTTGCATTTAGAATAGATCGCATTGCATGAGATTCCACCACTTTAACCTTACCTTACTCTTTATCTTGGATTTAGCATGAGGACATGCTATTGTTTAAGTGTGGGGAGGTTGATAAACCCATATTTTATGATATATTTTGTGCTCAATTTAGGTGATTTATTCAATCCTTCACTCACTTATTCATGAAAATTGCATGGTTTTGCTTTCCCTTCCTTATTATATGATGTATGTGAAAAAAAACATGTTTCCTATGCTTTAAAAGTAATTATTTTTAATTACCCTTTATTTCCATTCATTGCCGTGATTCGTGTGTTAAGTAGTTTCAGATCTTCTAAGGTAGGAATGACTTAAAGGATGGAAAGGAAACATACAAAAATGGAAGGAAAGCACAAAACAGAGTTTTTGGAGAAACTGGCAGTGATGCGACCGCGTAATTGACGTGATCGCGCGCCTTAAGCGAAATGCATATGACGTGGACGCATGACTAAAGCGACCGCGTGATAAGGAAAACTCCAGATGACGCGACCGCATGACTCACGTGGACGCATGACAGAGGCCACGCACCAGAAGTTACAGAAAACGCTTCTAGCGATTTCTGAAGCCCTTTTTGGCCCAAATTCAAGTCCATAAGGCACAAATCATAGGTTATAAAGTGAGGGAATGCATCCATTCGAGGAGAGTCTCCAATTATTCACTATTCATGATTTAGATGTAGTTTTTAGGGAGAGGTTCTCTCCTCTCTCTCTTAGGATTAGGATTTAGGATTTTTCTTACTTTCATGATTACCCCTTTTTATTAGGTTCAACTTTCCTTTTAATTAATTATTTTCTCAATTTGACTTATGAACTTTTCTATGTTACAGATGATTCTTTTAATTAATGTTATTTGAGGTATTTCAGTTTATTATTGCTCTCTTTTATTTATGTTACTATTGCTTCCAATCTGAAGACATTTTTATTCGAATAGATCTACTTTTTCCCTTTTGGTCTTGGTTAAGAAATCAGTAACTCAGGAGTTATCAAACTCAACATGATTGATAATTGTTACCCTTGCTAATTGAATTGAACTTCAATAATCCTAATCTTTTCTTAGGAAGTAACTAGGATCTGAAGATCAAACTAATTAGTCGCTTGACCTTCCCTTGCTTTAAGTAAAGGTTAGCTATGTGGAATTAAGATTCAATTTTCATCATCATTTATAAGGATAACTAGGATAGGACTTCCAATTTCTCATACCTTGCCAAAAGTTTATTTTACAATTATTTATTTATTTTACTTGCCATTTAAATTACTTGTTCCTCATCTTCAAAACCCCAAATTACAATCTTCATAACCAAGAATAAGAACATATTTCCCTGCAGTTCCTTGAAAAGATGACCCGAGGTTTGAATACTTCGGTTATCAATTTTTAAGGGGTTTGTTACTTGTGACAACCAAAATGTTTGTACGAAGCGATTTCTGTTGGTTTAGAAACTATATCTACAACGCGACTATTTTTATAAAATTCTTTACTAGCAAAAATCCTAACGTCAAGTAGACTCCCAACTTGACTTGGGAGTTGATTAAAAGGAGACCCTTGAGTTGGAATACTCAAGAGTAATTGGGAACTGGAAGAGTTTGGCTGGCTCTCTAGTCATTAACACTAATCCTTCCATAGGAGAAGATTAGGACTTGTGAATTGGGGCTGGTTCAGTTGCTTGACTTTTCTTTATTTGGTAAGGGATGACTAAGTAGAAATAACAACCTATTACCATTACACTTGGGAAAATTCAACAAGTATAGAACTTTCAATTAATCTTCTCCCAGTCAAGGCTTTTCATTTTAAACATATAAAACCCCTTGTTAATTTCTAGTGCTTTAATTTACAATTATTTTAATTTCCCGTTCTCCAACCCTAAAAATTCTCAGAAAATTCCTGACTAATAAAATAGCACTCTTTTGTCAACTCGTTGGGAGACGACCTGGGATTTCTACTCCTAGTATTTTTTATTCTAAATTTGTGACAACTCTTTTAAATTGATAAGCAAAATTTTCATCGGTTAAGAACTGTACTTGCAATGCTGTTCTTATTATAATTTCTTAATCGGCATATTTTCCACATGTCAGCTTCCAACTTGGAAGGAATGAGCATCTAGAAATCAATAGAGAGATCAACAACAGAGGATGTGCACTCTTGTGCAACCCACCATGGAAGGTGGTGGAGAGCTTGGTTAGAGAATTCTATGCCAATGCAGTGCCACAACCTGGGCAACCTTATGGCTATCTAAGTTATGTTAGGGGGAAAGCTATTGACTATAGCCCCTCCAACATAAATAGAATGCTGATGGTGAAGCAAACAAACTCCACCCGGAGCTTTGAAGAGAGGATAAAGCAACAAGATCCTGGCTTTAAAGAGATCCTGAATAAGATTTGTGTATTGAATGTGCAGTGGATAAATGACAAAAATGGGAGGTCTAATAAAGTAAGAAGAAGGGATTTGAGCCCCCAAGATAGAGGGTGGCTGGATTTTGTGAAAAGGTCTCTCAACCGAATATCCAACACTTCAGAAGTGACATTGGAAAGAGCTGTACTCATATACAGCATATTGAAGGGAAAAAATATCAATATTGGGGAGATGATTGCTAACAATATCAATAGGGTGCTGAAAAGTACCAAGGATAGCACAAGGTTGGCCTTTCCAAGTATCATCCAAAGGCTGTGGGATGAAGCTGGGGTCAAGAAGATTATTGATGAAGTGCTGGTGGACCAAGAGAAGCCTATAATTGCCAAGAAGATGGCCAGAGTGGTGGCTGTCAACCCACTTCAGAGAGCAAGGGAGCACAGAGCTCATGTTCATGAGCCACAAGGTCCACCACACCAAGAAGAAGAAGCTGAAGATCAACCATAATACCTACCACTTCCACCACCACCATATACATAATTTCCTGAAGGTTTCAATTGGGAGCAAATGCAAGGAGACATTCATCAGATGAGGAGAGACATACACCACTTGAGAGAAGATGTCAACCAATTCAAAGAGCAACAACAACAATGGGATCAAATGCAAGAGAGCATACAACAACTCCAAGGAAGCTTGGAGTACATGAAGGAGCAACAAGGCCAATTCAACTGGGGAGAAATAAAAAGTTGTCTTTACTCGGTAATGGAGCAATAACAAATCCAGCAAGGGAATTTGGCCGAATTTAGAGCCCTTTTTGAAGCCAGAACCATAGCAAGAAGGTAATATGACTGCTATGCACAAGCAAAGCTGAACCACTTGTGCAATGTGGCAGCGGATATGAATCTCAAATATCCATCATACATGCAAAAGATGGAAGAACTCTGTGCGACGCAGGAAGAAATAGTAGGTAAACACATAGAGGCTGAGAGGACCTACATGAGAAGGCTGAGACTTTGGAAGCCTAAAGACACCAAGGCACAAGAAGGATCCTCAAAGAAAAATGGTGATGACTCCTCCTCCAAGAAGAAAGACAAGGGAAAAGGGCCAATGAATTGAAGCTGCTCCAAGAATCAAAGGTTGTTGAGTCCCATGGTTGATAATCTCAAGTTTTCTTATTTTGAATTTCTGTTAAGTAGTTTGATAATAGTTGCAGTGCTAGGATAGTTGCTTTAATTTTCCTTATGCTTAATCTATTTATGAGTCCTTTGTGCTTTGACTTTAATTTTAAAGAAAGAAAATGCAATGTTGTTTAAGTCTCATGATCATCAAATAAAAGAATAGTTTGTTTCCATAAGAGTCTATGGTGAGTTGTGTAAAAACAAGAGTAAAAGAGACTAAGACCAAGTGAGATTATTCAAAACTAAGAGAGAAAGAATTAAGTATGAGACCTTGAATGAATCTGGAAGAAAATAAGCTATGATGAGCAACTAAACTTAAGAGATATGACAAGTAGAGGCCAAGGATGTCCCTTGAATATCCATAGAACCAAGAAGTAGTAAGCAAAAAGATCCAAGGCTCTGAGCATCAACTACTAGGATGGAAGAAAACATTAAATAGCTCAAAAGAGTTAGAAGTCCTAGTAGATGCTTGTGGTGAAGATGTGTCAAGAAGAGAGACCTGGGCAAGTAAATTCTTAGGAGTGTTTCAACACCTAGTACCCTAAAACCAACTGGTTTGGGAGTGCTAATTGAAAGCCTAACTAAAGGGTCGTCTTGAGACAAATATTTAGAGTCGTGGTCAATGAAAAAGGAGAAGTAAAAATGAAAGAACAATCAAAGAAAAGAAACAATTCTTGCTACTTCAAGCTGACAATCAATAGAAGGGGGTCCTAAGGAAAACACTTGGAAGAATCCTCAAGAGTCTAGGAGTTCATTATGACATTAAATTAATAAGATTCATGCATGAGTTAACACTTAGTTCTATCCTTGGTAATGAATGCATCTTTCTAAGGTCAAGTTTCAATCCAATTAAGAATGACTCACATTGATTTGCTTGGGACAAGCAAAGCTTAAGTTTGGTGTTGTGATGACTTGCATCATTTACCCTTTTTTCTTATCTAAAAAGGATCATAAAAGAGCATAATCTCATTAAATCATTGTAATTCATGAACTAATTGATGAATATTATGGTATATTGCTTTGAAATGGATTTGTGCTGAATTTTAGGTAAAAAAGAGCAACAAAAAGGGAAGAAAACAACAAAATAAAGCTGGGCGTGTGAAACTGGCGTGCCAGTTGGAACAAACGCCATGAAAGTATGTGGGCGTGACACGCCAATTGTATTTTCCAGAGAAGGTTCTCAAAGCTTTACATTGGGCGTGGCACGCCAAGAGTCAGGCGTGGCACGCCAGTTACATTTTCCAGAGAATAAAGCTGAAAGCCACAAAAGGGGGCGTGGCACGCCAACTCCATTGAACACCATGGGGCGTTGACGTTAGGCATTTATCGACGATCTAGATTTCCAGAAAAATAGAATTCCATCGTTGAAAGTGTAGTCTAGACTAACAATTAACACCCAAATCAAATATTCCAATTCAAAACAAAATATAACCGAGAGTCTTTCAACCTCGGATCGTTCTCCATAGGAATAAACTATGATATGTATACTAAAAGAAAATGCAATGCAACAATTAAAAACACTCCAAACATCTACAAGAATGTAATAAAAGAACACAAAAAAAAAACGAAAGTGCAAAGTGTTCGGAAAAGGAATTTATACCCCGAAAATGACGAATCTTCCCCCACACTTAAGCGTTGTACGGTCCTCCGTGCACGAACACGATCCGGGGAGAACGTCTCTCAAGAGCTCCACCTTCGGTTGGTGGATGCGGGGGCTCGGGTTGTGTGGAAATCGCCAAGTCTAATGTGTGCTCGGCATCTCCATCGTCGGTTTCCTCCTCCTCTCCCGGCTCCTTGCCTTCATGTCTCATCCTCAAAAAGAGTGAATAAAGTATAATTAGGAATCATAGGGCAAG
The DNA here is from genome assembly GCF_000816755.2 of Arachis ipaensis. Lineage (NCBI taxonomy): Eukaryota > Viridiplantae > Streptophyta > Magnoliopsida > Fabales > Fabaceae > Arachis > Arachis ipaensis. The sequence goes on along the minus strand of NC_029793.2, from coordinate 46,836,541 downwards.
TAGCACAAAAAGGTAAAGGAGAGAGTAAATAAGCATCTAATTGAGGAAGCTTGCATAGTGGTGTGGAATATACGCAACGGCCGATTAAAGTGGCATCCACACAATGAAAAAGTAAGAATGAGTTCCTCAATTAAATGGCCTAAGATGCAAGCAATGAAGGAGCATCAACTAAGCACATGCAAACTTAGGCAAGTACAACAAAAGTGAATTGAATGTAGAAATTATTGGATATTGAAGTTGTGCAAGTGAAAGCGCAAGTTTAATATAAAATAGCACAACCAACAATAACTAATGCAATGACGAAGAGAACCACCTATTCATCCATAAGAATAATAAAATAATCACATGGAAAGGTGCTTGCTATAAAAAGTGACAAGTCTTCATAAGAATCAAGTCGAGTCACCTCAAACAAATGCAAAGCATTAACAAGGAGTAAATACCTCGTGATGTGATTATATTGACTTAAAAATCATGATGAACAAGCAATTCAATTTAATTCACTAAATTCAATATGTACTTGTTAAAAATTACACCAATTAAGAGTCAAAAAGTCAATTTCTAAGTCAATTTGGTGTTAGCAACTCAAAGCATTAAACAACAAGCACATTATTGAAAATATAACCATTCAACGGTGCATAATTCTTAATTAGAATGCCAAACAACGATATAGTCCAACACATATGGTTGCGACATTAAACAAAAAGTTCATCTAGGCATTATGTCAAACACATGGGGTGTAGTGCACATATTCATCAATTCAAGCAAAAATTCAAACATCAACAACCCATCAATTAAAATTTGAACACTTGCAACACCAACAGACAAAGCAGTAAGCAAAATTTAAACTAAATAACCGAAGTTAAATAAAGAAAATAGAAATTAAGCAAGCAAATAAACATAACAAAGAGGATTAAAACAAGAAAATTGTAGAGGTGAAGAATAGGAAAGAAAGGGATAGGCAACAGTGGCACTTGTGTTAACCACTGCGAAGCTCACGGCGATGGAACTTCGCCGGAGAAGAAAAGAAAGAAAGAAGAAAAAGAAGGAAGAAAGAAGAAATACAAGAAAGAAAGAAAAGAAGAAGAAAGAAAGAAATAGAGAAGAGAGAAAAGACCTGTGCAGAAGCACAAGGTCGCGTGCAGATGCACGCAAGGAAGAAAGGGGGAGTATGCGCGCGCACAGAAGTGTGCGAGCACTGCGAATAGAAGATGCATCACAGCCTGTGCGGGCGCACAAGGGTAGTACGGCCGCATAGAAGGACATCACGTTCAGACGTACAAAGGGTGCGTGCGCTGCGACCAGAGAGATTGCCAAGGTCTGTGCGGGCACACACAGCTATGCGCTCGCACAAGTGGCCCTTCTTTTTTTTAAAAAGGTAAAAAAAGGACCATGTGTGCGTTCGCACAGGGTGGTGTGCGGTCGCATAGAAGGGAAAAAGGGTAGTGTTCCCACGCACAAGCTGTGCACGTGCTGGGAACAGAGGGGGTGTTTAAAGGTGTGAGTGCGCACGTATCTGTGCGCATGCACAGGAGCTGAAAAACAGGGGAACTGTGCGGACACACAAGGCTGTGCGCACGCATAGGTCTCTGTTCCTACAACAAAAATTTTGCCTTTAAGGCATCAATCTTGACATCCAGAACAGGTTTTCAGGTCCCAAATCATCACAAAATTCCCAAAAACACATTATTTTACCAAAATCACTTAACAAACATCAAAATAAATCTAACCAACCAAGCAATATAGCTAATTATTCATGAAACAAAAGGTAAAAGAGAGAAGGTTAGAAGGATATTACCATGGTGGGGTGTCTCCCACCTATCACTTTGGTTTATAGTCCTAAGTTGGACTTGGCAAGGAGATCCTTGTTAGGGCGGCTTATGCTTCCACTCCTCCTTGAATCTCCAACCATGTTTGCTATTGATTCGATCTCCGGGGTCCCGAATGAATTGCATCAACCTCTTAAGAGACTTCAAGCTAGCAACTAGGATCTTTAAGTATTGATTCTTGAAATATATGCCCGGATCCCATACTTGAGTTCCTCTATCACCATTGATATGCTTGTGCACTCTCCGGAATTCACTACATTGACTCTTGCACCATAATTGAGCTCCAAATATTTGGTTGGCACCTTGGATGAACTTCCCATTTCTTGGCCAATCAATATTCTTCTCTTCACCATCCACTACCCTAAGAAAGATTCGAAGTTGACTATCCATTTCTAAAACGGCATATTGATGTGGGTCTAGAAATCTTGTTGGAGAAGTCTTCACCCACTAAATTCGTTCTTGCACAACTAACTTCACTTCTTGGCAACTATTATCTTCCTCAACCTCTTTTGAATCCTCTTCATCATCACTCAAGTAAAAAATTGGAGGTTGTGTGAAGTCCACATCAACATCTCCTTTCAAACTTAATAATGGAGGTTCATGAAGGTCATAGAAGGAATTACTCAAGTTGGACAAAAAATCTTGAATAATGGAATCCTCTTGATCAATTCCTACCCACTCTTCATTTATCTCCTTTTGCACTTCATGTTGTGATTTAACATCTTCTTCTTGATTTTGCAATTCTTCTTTCACTCCACACTTTCCACTTGGTCCCATACATTCATCCACTAGAATTTCTTGCTTGTGGCATGAACACAATGAAGCTAAATGACCCAAAGCTTTTGCTAAGGTAGACATGACTTGCTCTTGCTTCTTTCGGAACTCTTGTTGTTCTTGAATGAGCATGAAAAGTACTTCTTGTGTGGCTTGATCCATATATGAAGATGAAGGTCAAGGTGATGAAGGTTGACAATGAAACTCATGAGGGTTAAGGTGTTGGTTTTGTATGTAGTGAGGGGATGGTGTATAAGATTGGTGACTATAAAGGTGAGTGTTTGGGTTCCATTGGGGTGCATTGTGGTGATGGTGGGAAAAAGTCATAGAAAATATAAATAAAAACCTACTAGAAAAAGCAAACAACAACCAAAAAGAGCTATTTACACTATTAACATATTCATAACAACCAAAAGATATAACACCGTTTGCATTCCCCGGCAACGGTGCCAAATTATACGTTAGGCATTTATCGACGATCTAGATTTCCACAAAAATAGAATTCTATCCTTGAAAGTATAGTCTAGACCAACAATTAACACCCAAATCAAATTTTCCAATTCAAAACAAAATATAATCGAGAGTCTTTCAAACTCGGGTCGTTCTCCCTAGGAATGCAAATGAAATGTTACGCCTTCGGTTGTTAAGGGTGATAAAAAGGGGGGTTTTGTGCAATCAAATAACGAAAGATTAAAGGAACTAAGCAATAAAAAAACCAAGCAATGACCAAAATTGGAATTAATGCAAGTAAAGGGAAACAAGATCAAAACTAGTGAAAATGCTATAAATGAAATAAGAGCCTTGACTTGGGAATGAGGATCCAAGGAATCCTATCATCGCCACAACCACAACTATGGTAATTATGATGAGTCAATCTCGCCTAGTCAACCCCAACCATTGAGGAGTAAGTCAAGCAAGCATAATTGACCTTAATCCATAAGTCCTAACTAACTTACCAAACTAGTTGATAAAAGGCTAGCGTCAATGGAAACAAGAGCCAACTAACTACCCAAGAATTACCACTAAATGTTGGACATTATGACTCTAGTATCCTAAAGACTCAAACCACAAGCCAAGGTAGGAAAATCTACTCAAAATCTAGAGTTGGCATTTTCACAAACACCTTGTGTTCATGAAAGTAAAGCATGGAAAATTGCAAAGTAAAATGGAAAACTATAACCAACTATCAACAAAACCAAACATAGACAAGCAATCAAACATAAAGGAAGCATGAAATGTAACATTCATCAATCAAAACTTCAAGAAACACAAAATTGCAATATGAACAAAGTAACTTGAACCAAAAGAAAGTGAAAGTAAAAGTTCTTGAATAAAGAGAAAATTGAGAGTACTTACAATTGAAGAAGTAAAAATCCAAAATCAAAGCTTGCTATAAAATGCTACAATGGAAATGAAAATTAAACCCTAAGAGAGCAATGCTACAGTACTCCTACTCCTACTCCTAATTACTCTCTAAAACTATCTAAGTGAGCCCCCTCCCCCTTTTGTTATATGTTGATTCCCCCTTATATAGCACTCCAAATTCAGCTCCAAGCCTTCAAAATTTGGGCCAAAAGTCCTCAGAAAACGCACAGCACGAGTTTCATTAACAAAATCATGTGCAGGGACCTATGCGGACGCACAGATGTGTGCGTCCGCACACTCGGCTGAAAATTGACATGTGCGTACGCACAGGTGCTTGTGCGCATTCACACTTCGCTCTGTGTGCTTTTCCTTATTTTCTTCATGTTTTCTCCCTTGTACATGCTTTCTTCCACTTTTAGCCATCCATTCTTGCTTAAATGACCTGAAATCACTCACGAAATAGATCATGGCATCGAATGACACAAAAGTGGGATTAAATTATTCTATTAAAGCACAAAATTGCATGTTTTCACATTTAGGATCAATTTGGGGACAAAACACAAAAGTATGCTATTTTGGTGCTTAAGTGTGAGTTCATGTGCTAGAATCCATCCAAATTGAGTCAAAATATATCATCAAATATGGAGTCATCAATTCCCCCACACTTAAACTATAGCATGTCCTCATGCTAAACCAACAAGAAAAACAATCAAGAGGGGTTCAACTTATTAAATGCAACTACCTATATGCATGCAAGTATATTATATACTATTTATATCTATCTATCTATCTATCTATCTATAGTATCTATATGAAATTGGTGAAAATAAACGATCAAATTGAGTCTTACCTATTTCTTGTTTTCTTTTTCAAAAATTTTTCAAAACCTTTTCTTTTCTTTAGTAATCTTTGTCTTTTATTTGAGTCTTATGTCAATCTTTAAGTTTGGTGTCCCATCTGTTTTATCCTTTTCTTTAAATTTTTGAAGGTGTTCTTATTTTCCCTTTTTTATATTCGAATTATTCTTGGTTATTTTCCTTGTTTGATTTCAAAAATTTTAAGTTTGGTGTCTTTTTATGTTTTCTTGCTTATTTTCGAAAAATTTGAATCCTTGATCCTAAAAAATTTAAGTTTGGTACCTCTTTGGTCTTTCTTGGTTTTTCTCTCCTTTGATTTTTTGAAAATCTGTTCTTGGTGTTATTCCTTATATTCGAATTGTTCTTGGTATTTTTCTTTGTCATTTTGTGTTTTTTCTCCAAAATTTTCGAAAATTATAGCCTTTAATTTAAAAAATTTTTAAGTTTGGTGTCTTTTAGTGTTTGTCTTTCTAATTTTTCAAATATCAAAAGTTCAAAAATTCAAATTTTAAACTTTCTTGTTATCTTTTCAAATCTTTGTTTTATCTTTCTCTTTAAATTTAAAATTTTATCTTATCTTATTTTAATTTTAAATTTAAAAATCAAATCTTTTCAAAAATCAAATCTTTTTCAAAATTCAAATTCTTATCTTAACTTAATTCAAATTCAATTTTCAAGCATCAAGATTTCAAAATTAGAAATTTTAAAATTCAAAATTTTCAAAATTCAATTTTCAAATTTTAAATTTCAAATCTCAAAATTCAAAATTCAAATTTCAAATTTTAAAATCAAATCTTTTTCAAATCTTTATCATATCTTATCTTTTCAAATCTTCATCTTATCTTTTTCTTTAAATTTAAAATCTTATCTTATCTTGTCTTAGATTCAAATTTTAAATTTCAAAAGTAAAAAAATTTTCAAAATTCAAATTTTAAAATCAAATCTTTTCAAATCTTTGGTTGACGTCCTCTTTCCAACTTTAAATTTTCAAAATCAAATCTTATCTTATCTTTCAAATCTTTTTGAAAATTCAAATTTTAAATCTTATCTTTTCAAATCTTTTTCAAATATTTTTCGTATCTTTTTCAAAATCTTCTTTTAAATTTTCTCCTTTTAATTTCAAAATCAAATCTTTTATTTTATTTTATTTTTTATTTTTTATTTTTTTCAAATCTTGTTAATTAGTTAGTTACTTGTTTTATCTTTTATTCTCCTTTCTCTTTTTCAAAACTTCCTAACTACTTTTTCTTTCTTCTTTTTCGAAAATCCCCTCTTTGATTTTAATTTATTATTTTCTAATTAGTTTTTATTTTGATTATTTATTTTCAAAAAAAAATTTGAACCCATCTCTTCCTCTACCTCCATTTTTCTTGTCTTCTCAAGACATCTCACTGGAAGTACTCTATACTTTGATATAGAGATACCTACTTTCCAATTTCCTTGTATCTTGACTGAGTGCATAAGAACAGAAAGAGTTCACCATGGACCTAAATGGGAATGAACAGTTTAGAAGAACTTTGGGATCTTATACAGCCCGCACTCTTGACTTCTATGGAAGCAGCATTTGCATACCTCCTATTGGAGTAGCTAACTTTAAGCTCAACCCACAGTTAATCATTCTGCTACAGCAAAACTACCAGTTTCAGGGACTTCCTCAAGAAGAGCTCACAGAATTCCTTGATAAATTCTTGCAATATGCTGACACAGTGTACACTGATGGAGTAGACCAAGATGTCTACAGGTTATTGCTCTTTCTATTTACTATGAAAGGTCAAGCAAAGTGGTGGTTGGATAATCAACCCAAATCAAGCTTGAAAACATGGAGTCAGTTGGTGGATAAGTTTTTGAATCAATACTTTCCACCAAAGAAGCTAACCCAGTTAAGACTGGACATTCAAGGCTTCAAACAAGGAGATAATGAATCCCTTTATGATACTTGGGTGAGATACAAGATGATGCTATAAAAATGCCCTACTGAAATATTTTCAAAATAGGTAAAGTTAGACATCTTCTATTATGGACTCACAGATATGGCTAAGATGTCCTTAGACCATTTTGCTGGTGGTTCAATCCACATGAAAAAGACAATTGAGAAAGCTCACGAGCTCATTGAGATAGTTGCCAACAATCAGCATCTGTACTCATCTAATGAGACTCTTATGAAAGGAGAGATTAAGACAATGTCCACTAAGTCAAACCCTCCTGAGAAAAGTGAGTCATTAACCTAGCAAATGCACTCCCTTGTACAATAAATATTGAAATTTCAAGAGATACTATAAGATGCCCGAGCCTCTAACAGAACTATAGAGGCATAGTTGAGTCAAACTAGACAGCACTTATCTGAACAGATAAGAGAAGAGTGTCTGGCCCTCATTAGTACCAAGGAGGCTGAGCCTAAAATGGTACACACTGTTGAGGAACTAAATGAAGAAGAGACACAAGAAGAGGCTGGAAGCACATTGTTGCACGCCCCTCTTATGGGAAGAAAGCTTGAAGTACCACTCCCTCAGATTCCCCAAAAAGAGACAAAGGATGAGCACTACTCATAATCCTTGGAAGGATATGAAAAGCTACAGTTCAATATTTCTTTTGCTGAGGTTTTGGAGCAATGGTCTCTATCTAATGGAAGAAACCTCTCTAATGCTGAGAGAGGCGAATTAGTGATGAGGTTACAGAAGGATTACATGATTATCAAGGTCTTTCAACCTCCACTACCCCCTAACAAAGGAGGTACTGCCATGCAGAGTTCAATACTGAAGCCTCCTCCCTTGGTAAAAACTCATACAGTTTTTCCAGATATCAAATTTAAGTTTGATGTTGGGCAGTCACCACCCACCAAGGGGGAAGGTCCAAAGAGGAATATGCATAGGGAATGGAGAAACAATACAACCCCTACCCTAGCAAACAAGGAGAATCAAGCTCACCACACTAAAAGAAAGTTTGTTAGGAGGAATTCAAATCTCAGGGTACTAATCTCCTCCTCTTCTCCTATGGAGTCATTTCTGTTAACCAACTGGAAGAAGAAGAAGAAAGTTAGCAATCGAATGTCAAGCTAATGACATTGAAGAAGCACTTGTTGGGAGGCAACCCAACCATGAGTAGAGTATTTCTGTCCTTATTTCTTTTGTTTATTTTCCTTTGAGTTTATTTTAGTTTATTTTTTGAGTTTTCTGTTGCTTTTTATTGTTTGTGATCATGTGTAGTGGTTAGAACAGAAACAAAAACAGTCAGAGCTAGTAACAGAACACCCTGGAGCAGAGACCTTGCTGGCATTGAATGCCAGACAAGGGGGCCAGAGTGGGATTCAACGCCCATGAGGAGTAGCAAAGATGGCGTTGAATGCCAGCCAGGGAGCACACAGTTGGCGTTCAACGCCAGCTAGGGAGCATGAAGCTGGCGTTCAACGCCAGCCAGGGTGTAACGACCCAATTTTCAATATGTCTAGATCATACCAAAAACTGAGCGCTACCAATTTGTCTTCCTAATTATTATCTATTATTTATCATATGAGCCTGATTCGTTGTTAAAAATGTAGTTAACTTGCAGGGTATGTTTTTTTTTTGAAAATGTTTAGATTAATAGATGGAATCTTTCATAATCAATTCACAACTGATAACAGATAAAACAGTTATAAACAACCACACATAAATACATCACAAGCAGTCAACAACATTCAGTGATCCAACCTTTATTTAAGTATAGACTTTTAATTAGGACACCCCTACATATAGCTAGATAATTACTACATATATATACATATAACATCCCAAGCCTTGACCTGTTCAAGAAGTCCCTAAGCTGGCACCCAGGCTAGTCTAGACTTTATACTCGCCTAGTCCCTCTAGACTACTAAAGTGAGGGAAAGTACGTTCTAAGTCTTCAAAACTCGAGTTAGGTCGTATGTCATTAAAAGGTGGAAGGCCGTCTACTACTCCTCTGCAGGATCATACGTCGTAAAAGAGCGTCTCTTTAGTATTTCATCAAGTAGCCACATAACAGGAGTCTCGTATACAGGATTTAGGTCAAAGTTTGCATACAAATGGGGTGCAGACGATGGGTGGTCTCACAGTATATACATATAAATAGAGAATGAGATTCACCCTAGACTCAGAAGACTACCTAGAGCGGAATTCTTTTTGTGAACGGTCATCAGTGAACTATGGAAGGGTACTCATACTTCCATCTGAAGGGAGAATGGAGAGAGAAGGGTTAAGAACTGGAAAGTTCTTAGTAGGGCCGGGGTTATTAGATAAGTTCATTAATTCTGTGTTGTTTAGCAGACGAATAGCAAAATACAAAAAAGCAGTAAATAGAAGAAACAAATAAATAGAGAAAATAGATAAAACAGAAAGCAAAACACGAACGAAAGAATACAAGAAAATAAGACACAGACACAGATAATAGAATACAAACAAACAAAGCATACATTCATTCAACAATCATAACAGAGGAAATGCACAACCAAGTATGATGCTTGTCTGTCCTATGTAGGCCATGAGCTCATGTGTCGGTTTACACCCTGCAACCCGACATTACCTAGGAACTAGTGCTAGATATGGCTTCCCATTGTGTCCTTCGTGCATACGTGTCGGTGGTTAAGAATACCACTCCTTCGTGACTACTGGCAATCGGCGCAAGGCTTGACTCCTTAATATACGCACAAAGGGAAACAATGATCCTCAGTTCGTGGGCGTCCCCGAGATCAACACACAAACAAAATACAATCCTCAGTTCGTGGGTTTCCCCGAGATCAATACACAACAAACACGATCCTCAATTCATGGGTTTCACCGAGATCAATACACAACAAACACGATCCTCATTTCGTGTGTTTCCCCGAGATCAAAGATTATCAACAGTTCATGGGTTATTCCCGTAATCAATGATTATCAATTCGTGGGTTTTACTGCTCTTCTCTCTTTATCTCTTTACTCTGCTCTGATTATTCTTTTCTCTTAGTCGCTTTACTCTAATCTTTTTATTCTTTTCTCTTAGTCTCTTTACTCTGCTCTCGTTTCCCGGTTTAACGTATGTATTTAAAGCTTATGTAAATTTTGGTATGAATAGATAGCCTGTCCCAAGTATAGGTTCATTAAGTCTATACTGAAACAGTTTAACTTTTCATATTATACCTAGCCCTAGGCGCAACTCAAGGACTAACTATGTTGCTCTAGTTCGTTCACTAATCTCTATCTGTTTTTCTGTCATTAAAACTTTACAGACTTTTCTTTGGTTTTTATCTTTTCTTTAACTCTTTATCTTTGCCTTACTAATATATTATTACCACTCCCTAACTTTCTTATGAAGGTAATTATGAGATTCTACGCTTAAAGTTGTCTTTCTAAAGCTTTTACAGAAAACTGCCTTTTTCGTATTATTTTATTATTTTTATTAAAATATTATTTTCATTAAATATTATTATTTAATATTTTATTATTATTTATTATTTTATCATTAAATTTTTTAAAATTACGTCTTTTTAACTTTTAACCTTTAAAATTTACTTTTTACCACCCGTAACTTTTAATATTTCAACTTTAACCATCTTAACTTTTAGAAATTACAAAATAACCCCTCAAACACCAAAATAATTACAATCTTGCCATTTTTAAGATCTAAAAGGTGTTCTTCAATGTTCTTCATCACACTCAAAGTGTTCTTCGTGTTCCTCATAAATTCTTCAGATTCTTTCTCTGTTTTTACCCGTTTTTCAATCTTTTCAGCAACCGATTTTTACCAAAATTCATAATAAATTCCCAGCCACTAAAACCCCATATTTTTCACATGATTTTAACACAAATTGAACCTCAATTTAAGGGTTAGGGTTTTGTTTTCCAGCAGCCACAAGAATACAAGTTCATAGCTTGAATTTCATCAAATTTCATCAAATTTTCACCAAAATTTCAACAAGAATTACTCATATAAACAATCAATTTCAAGCACAGCCAAACCATATCATAATTACACAACTAAAACACAATCATTCAAGATTAAATTTGTCAAACCCAACTTGGTTTTGCTGCTCCTAATTCGGTTATACTTTTAGGTGGTCCTTAAGCACTTTTTCCTCCTAAATCACATCAAGAACAACTTTAAATCCAAAAATTCACAACTAACCAAATCTTACTCAACATGTTAGGAAGGAATTTCTCACCTTAAACTTCCTGGAAATTAACGTTTCTTGGCTCTCAAGTCAAGTTAAGCATGATTCCTAAGGAAGAACATCAAGAAAACACATGTTTAAGCATGTTTCCTTGAAAACCGAATTGAAGAGGGAGAGAGACAGTGATATCACCTTATTTCCAGCCTTTATATGTTATATGGTTATGTAGAGGAAGAAGAGAGGATCATTTTGGTGAAATCGGAGTTTTGATTTGAGTTTTAGTTCAGAAGAAATCAAGCTTTGAAGATTTAAGTGTCATGAAAGTTTCTCTCTTTTCTCTCTTCTCATTTTCGGCCAAAGGGAGTAAATTACCAGCCTTGGAGTGTCTTGGGGGTGTAAGGTGAGTTGTGATTGGTTGGCTTGAAGGTGGATTAAAATAATATAAAAATATCTCAGGTGTATAACTACTAAAACTAGATGTATCGGAACACTTGTAAAAACATCTCTAAAAATTATTTTCTGAGCTACTAGCATAAATGACACTAGTAACATATCTAATATGAGAATAGAACATGTATGATGAGGCCTTAGCAATGCTAAAGTCATCAAAGAGTGCTGGTGCAAAGCTACACCAGTAAATTGTGAACCCAGTTAAACCAATTTCCTGTTTTTAACTAAAACTGACCAGGTAACCTTATAATATCATTCAAGTAGCTTCTAATACTAATGTAATGATAATATTATACTGAATTGAGTCCGGTTTTTCAAACAGAGACTATTTACGAAAATTAGAATCAAAACTCCTAACCGATACGGTTCAAAAACTAGGTTCTTCGCGAGTGCGTTATCGAGCTTGCCTCAAAAGAGGTTCTATTTAAAGGATGACATAATGATAATGAAGATTGAGATGCTTGATGATATATTATAGGTGTTCTCTTTAGTGATCTTCCGGAGAAATCCGTGTCTTCAGAAAAGATCTTGTGTACTCGAAAAACTAGGTTGTTACACAGGGGGCAGAGTCATGGCGTTGAACGCCAGCCAGGGGCAAGAGATGGGCGTTCAACGCCCACAAGGGCCAGGGAATTCGAATTCTCTAGCCTCCCAGGACTAGTGGGTTCCATAGAAACTCCACATACCCCACCTAACTCTCTCATTCCCAATTGTTCATATTTGCTCGAGAATGAAAAAACTCTTAAGTTTAGTGTTGCAAAAGTTTTGCTTTTTGACTTTTACCACTCCTAAGTATGGCACCAAAGACTGGTGGAACCTTAAGGAAGAGGAAGGGAAAGGCACTTGCCTCCGCTTCCCTTACCTCATATGTTACCTATGCAATTCAGCCGGAATTCTCATAGAAGGAGACATCTCCATTAAGGAAGACAAGCCCATCACTAAAAGAAGGATGTAGGATGTTAGAGAGCCGGTACATGGACCACAGCAAGAACATGTGAAGCCGCCTCAACAAAAAAAATCCCTGAGATGCCTCAAGGATATATTTTCCTCTCCAAAAATTTTTTGGGACCAATGGCATACCTCTCTAGGAAAGTTAAGCTCCAACATGGACTAACTGAGGATGGGACATCAAGAGCACTCTTCCATCCTCCATGAAATAAGAGAAGATCAAGGAGCCAAGAGAGAAGAACAAAAGAGGCAGGGGCATGACATAAAGGAGATCAAGCATTCCATTGGATCCTCCAGATAGAATAGTAGCCGCCATCACTAAGTTGGATTCGTGCCCTTTACTCCCCTGTTGCCTATGTCATTTTTCCATGTATTTTATTTTATTTTATTTCAATTTCTAGTGCATGATCATCTGTCTTTATGTCTTAAAGTTATAAAATATTTCAAGCATCTATCACCTTGCTTAAAAGAAAATTTTAATTGAAAAAGAAAAGTAAGATGCATGAATTTTGAGTTTTATATTAAGAATAGTTCAATTATGTGATGTGGTGGCAATAATTTTGTTTTCTGAATGTATGAATAAACAGTGCATATTTGATGTTGGAATTTAAGAATGATGGTTCTTGAAAGAATGAGGATAAAAGTGAAGTATTATTGGTGATTTGAAAAATTCTAAAATTGATTCTTAAAGCAAGAAAAAGCAGCAAAAAGTAATAAAAGAAAAACATATGCGAAAAAAAATATAGCAAGTAGAAAAAAAAGAAATAAAAAGCAGAAAAAGACAATAGCTCTTTAAACCAAAAGGCAAGAGCAAGGATCCAAGGGTTTGAGTATTAATGGTTAGGAGGGCCTAAAAGAGAAATCTTAGCCTAGGCAGTTCAATTGAGCTGCTTCCCTAACTATATGCTTGTGGTGTGAAGGTGTCAAGCGAAAAACTTGAGACTGAGCAGTTAAAGTCGTGGTCCAAAGTGAAGAGTATGCTTAAGAACTCTAGACACCACTGGCTGGGGACTCTAGCAAAGCTGAGTCACAATCCTAAGGGGTTCACCCAATTAAAGTGTCTGTGGCATTTATGTATCTGATGGTAATACTAGAAAACAAAGTGCTTATGATCACGGCCAAGACTCTAAAGAAGATGTTTTCTTGAATAAAAAAGAACTTAACTAAGAGAATGAACAGTATCATCTGGAATCTGAGTTCCTAAAGATGCCAATCATTCTGAGCATCAATGGAAAGTGAGATGCCAAAACTATTCAGAAGCATAAAGCTACTATTTCTTTTTATTGCATCGTTCTATTTCTTTTTATCCTACTGTGTTTTTGGTTTCTTGGGGACAAGCAACAATTTAAGTTTGGTATTCTGACGAGCAAATATTTTATACGCTTTTTGGCATCATTTTCATATAGTTTTCATTATGTTTTGTTTAAATTTTATTATGTTTTCATAGGTTTTAGTGCAAAATTCACATTTTTGGATTCTACTTTGAGTTTGTGTGTTTTATGATGATTTCAGGTATTTTTTGGCTGAAATTGAGGAGCTTGAGCAAAAGTCTGATTCAGAAGTAGAGTAAGGACTGCAGATGCTATCAGGATCTGACCTTCGTGCACTCAAAGGAGCTTTTCTGGAGCTACAGAATTCTAAATGGTGCGCATTCAATGGATATGGAAAGATAACATCCAGGGCTTTCTAGAAATATATAATAGTTTATACTTTGCTTCAGAATTTAAGGCCCAAAACTAGCGTTCAACACCAGACACCAGCCCCATTCCTAGCGTCCAGCGCCCACCGGGGAGTAACTGCAGTTCAACACCCAAAAGGGGGTCCCTAGCCAATGTTCAACGCCCCTATGGGACACTAGCACGTGGGAGACACTCAAGCTCAGTCTAAACATTCATCAAGTGGGCCCCAGAAGTATATTTTCGCACTAATAGACTAGTTTATCATATTTATGTAATCCTTAGTCATTAGGTTAGTATATAGAGGAGAAGATCACCCTTGTTTAGGATCTTCTTCCTCCCCCATTCGAATACTTTACTACTTTTATATAGTATGAGTCTCTAAACCTCCTAGGTTAAGGTTAGGAGCTCTGCTGAGTTTTATGGATTAATAAAAGTGTTACTGTTCTATCTCAATTCGTGTTTGATTCTCTATTTTAAAATGTATCTTCGTTCTTCAACCTTATGAATGAGTTGAACTGGCACAAGGTTATCTCTATTCTACATGGGTTCAGTGAGCGTCTTTCATCAGATATCAATGAACCACTAGCTTGATTATACATCTCTTAGACTGCTAATCCATGACTTCGTTGGGGACTTTTCGAGACACCAGTTCAGCCGAGGTATGGGTAGATTAGGGTCTTTGTGGTAAAGGCTAGAACCAAAGGCGCAACATTCTCTGATCCGGAAGATTCGACCTTGTCTGTGACGTTTTGAGTAGGATCATCAAGGGGAATGGAGTACAAGAGCTTCACCCTCAATCAGACTAGATGCGCACTAACCTTGGTGTTCAGCCTGGAGGAAGATCGGCGACCTCTCAAGAAAGGCGTTGATCACTTACAGCCTACCATAGAAGAAATCATTCATAGTTGGCATAGATAGTGAGACCGAATTAATCCAGAAGAACAAAGCTTCTCTGAAGCCTTAACCATCTTGTTATCATTGCATTCACCATTAACTGAGTAACGTTATTTTTATTTTACTTTTATGCGTTTTAAACAAACCAACAACTTTTCTATCTGCCTAACTAAGATCTACAAGATAACCACAGCTTGATTCAAGCCAATAGTCCTCGTGGGATCGACCCTGACTCACTCAGGAATTACTTGGACGACCCAGTACACTTGCTGATTCAGTTGTGCAAAGTATAATTCCGCACACCAGTCAGCTGAGTAAGAGAATCCCTGAGACTCCTCCTAACACTCTTCCTAGTAATACTGAAGTAAACCTAAGAGAAGAGTGCAAGACTATCACTGTAGAAGTTGAGGCCAAAACTGAAGAGGAGAAGATGGCGTTGAACGCCAGTAATGGAGTAGAAGCTGGGCATTCAACGCCCAAAGAGGGACAAATCATGGCGTTGAATGCCACAATAGGATTATCTGGGCATTCAACGCCCACTAAAGATCCCCTTGTTGAGGGACTGAAGGAAACCAAGGCTCATGAGGAGACCATAGAGGTTCCCTTGAAGGGCTTGTTGCAGATTATAGACTCTGAAGGATACTCCTCCTCTGATGAGAAAGAGGAAACTAGGGAAGAGCAAATTGCTCGGTACCTAGGGATTCTGATGAAGTTGAATGCCAAATTATTTGGAACAGAGACATTGGAGGAAGAACCTCCAGTGCTCACCAAGGAGCTCAATGCCTTGGTTTGGAAGAAACTACCTCAGAAGCTGCCTGATCCTGGACGCGTCCTAATTCCATGCACCATAGGAACAATTACCTTTGAGAAAGCTTTATGTGACCTAGGGTCAAGCATAAACCTCATACCTCTCTCTGTAATGGAAAGGCTGGGAATCTTTGAGGTGCAAGCTGCCAAGATCTCATTGGAGATGGCAGACAAGTCACTGAAAAAGGCATATGGTCTGGTAGAGGATGCCTTAGTAAAGGTTGAAAACTTTTACATCCCCACAGATTTTATCATCTTAGATACTGGAGGGGATGAAGATGAATCCATCATCCTTGGAAGATCTTTCCTAGCTACAGCCAATGCCATAATTGATGTGGCAAAGGGAGAGCTAGTTCTACAATTATGGAAGGATCACATCTTATTCAAGATGCCCAAACCTAACTCCTTCTCTAAGGGAGAGACAATTGTATAACACTTAGTGTTCCAACCCTCTCTCTCAGTGCAAAGCTATACAGAGCCCCCAGGCATCAAATCTAAGTTTGGTGTTGGGCAACCATCATCAAGCTTTGAGAAGAATGGTAGTAAGAAGAAAGTGCCTAAGGGCTGGAGGGATAAGAAAATCCCACTGAAGGCCTCTCACCTGGCATGAGAGTTGTCTTCATAGACAACCCAGTGATTCTGTATACTGTGAACAAAATCCTGTCTCTAGAACATGTGGAGCTCATCCATGAGAGCACAGGGAAGAAGTTTACTGTAAAGGGCAAAGTTCTGAGCCCCTATCCATCCCCATAATGGGGCTGACCATCAACCTAGTGACGTTAAAGAAGCGCTTGTTGGGAGGCAACCCAACCTTAACTAGAGTCTTTTTATTTTTTCTTAAGTTTATTTATCTAATAACTTATTGTCATAATTGTTTCTATAAGTTTGTAATCACGTGCATCAGTTAGAATAGAGACAGATACGTTCAGAATTGGAAGTAGAACACCCTGGAGTATACCCCTTGCTGGCGTTGAACACCAGACTAGGAGGCAAGGGGGCATTCAATGTAAGAACCCGGTTTTCCACACAAAACCATTTTAATAAAAATAATAATTTTAAGTGCCCGAGATAGATTCAAAATTTAGAAGTTTTAATTTGAAAATAAAAAGGTAAAATTTGGTTTCAGTGAATTTTTCTGAGTCAGAAAAGGTATTTTCTGAGAAAGACCGAGAACCGGCAGCCGAACTGATTGAACCGGTTTAAGCTTGTCTGGTACTATATTTTGAGAAAAATAATATTTTGAAAATGGATTTATTGTTTTGAAAAGGTAAAAATAATTTAGAAGTGAAAACCGGGCACTAATCTTAAAGGTTTTGGCCCAAAGTGGGCCAAACGAACCAAAAATGATACGCGGTTGGACCGGGCCCAAGTTGGGTCCAAGGCCCAACATATATAAGCTTATTAAATGAGCTTTTCAGCCCATTCTACCCTCATTTGAAGAAGGGGGCGCTGCTGAGTTGAGAGGAGAGGGAGAAGAAAGAACACAATTCACCCTCACCTTCTTTTGCTTGTAACATGAGCTACAGAGCTTCGATTGACGAGCTGTTTGTGGCCACGCGAAGCTCTCGACGAGCTCTTCCTTTCTATATAAGCAAAGCTGGTAAGAAATTGTGTTTCATCCTCCATTTTTGTGCCCTAGATTTCTACGTTTTTGAGGTTATGGTTTTGAGTAGATTTTGTGGTTTTGCTTGTTTAGGTGATATCTAGTAGTGGGTAATTGATGGATTTTATCCCTAATCTCGTTGGATAAGGTAAGAAACCTCTTTATCTTTGCGGTTTGGTATAATATGAGCTTTAATTGTTGATGTATGGTTATGTTGTATGTATGAAGCTTGTTTTTGGAGTTGGTGGTGGCTTTTGGTTTGGCTTTGATGGTTTGGAGCTTGGTGGAAGCTTGATTGGAATCAAGTTTGGTGTTTAAGCATATTGGGAATCGGTCAAGGTATAGTTTCGGTTTTCTTTATGTAATATGTAATGTTTTTAGACTCTTAGGCAGTTGACCCTAAGATAGGATTGGATGTTATTGGACTATGAATAATTATTTGTGATTTAATATAATTGTTGGTTATATTGGATTAGTGTGGTTGATGGTGATTGTTGGGAATCATGGGTATTGATGAGTACTTATGGTGATTAGTTATATTGGTAAGTAATGAGGATTATGAAAATTTAAGGTAATAAGTTAATATAAAATGTTGTGGTGGTTTGGAATAAAGGATATTGATGATTATAATGTGTGATGATATATGTTGATGTTGATTTTTGGATATTGAATCCTGTGGTTGATGTTATGTTAAGGTTGGTGGATTATTGTTTATGTGTAATGTCGTTGAGAGTTGTTGGTATTGTTGATAATTGATGATGATTTGTGGAAATGGTATTGATGAATGAGGAGAATTAGGATTGTTTGTGATGATTTTTTATTGTTGGAAAATAATGATTTTGATGGTGTGGAATAGTACAAATGGGAGATTATTTCTCTTGAGATTGAGGAATGAGTGGTATGAGGTTTTGTATTGATTTGGTATTATTTGGATTGTGAGTAGTTTGGTTTTGAAATGAGAGTTTTGGTAAAAGTAAGTTTTCAAGGTTTTTGGTAAAAATAGATTTTTGGTGAACTTTGACGGATCATAACTTGAGCCTCAGTTTTCAAAATTGGTTGGGATTAGTTTAAAATTAAAGTTCAATGAAAACTCTTCAAATTGATATAAAGTTTGTAAAATTTGGATTTTTGTAGAGGAAGTTATGATCATTCAAAGTTTATTGTCAAAATCTGAAATTCTATAGGATTGCAGAATTTTGTGATATCTGGTTTGTGTGCACGCACAGCCTTGTGCGCACGCATAGCCCTGTAAAATTTTAATCCTGTGCGCACACACAGCCTTGTGCGTACGCACAGGCAGGGAAGGGCGTACTGGTTGTAGCGCTAGCACAATGGTGCACAAATTGTAAATCACACTTTTCACAGCTCGTACCACTAACCAGCAAGTGAACTGGGTCGTCCAAGTAATACCTTACGTGAGTAAGGGTCGATCCCACGGAGATTGTCAGCTTGAAGCAAGCTATGGTTATTTTATAATTCTTAGTCAGGAAATCAATGATAAGAGTGATTATATTTATGAAGAGTAAAAAGCATAAATTAAATAGTACTTGTTATGCAGTAATGGAGAACAGATTGAGGTTTTGGAGATGCTCTGTCTTCTGAATCTCTGCTTTCCTACTGCCTTCTTCTTCACGCATGCAGGTCTCCTTCCATGGCAAGCTGTATGTTGGTAGATCACCGTTGTCAATGGCTACCATCCGTCCTCTCAGTGAAAATGGTCCAAATGTGCTGTCACCGCACGGCTAATCATCTGTCGGTTCTCACTCATGTTGGAATAGGATCCATTGATCCTTCTGCGTCTGTCACTACGCCAAGCACTTGTGAGTTTGATGCTCGTCACAGTCATCCCATCCCAGATCCTACTCGGAATACCACAGACAAGGTTTAGACTTTCCGAATCTCAGGAATGGCCGCCAATAATCCTAGCCTATACTACGAAGACTCTGATCATGAACCAAGAGGCTAAGAGATATACACTCAATCTAAGGTAGAACGGAAGTGGTTTTCAGGAACGCGTTCATAGGTTGAGAATGATGACGAGTGTCATGGATCATCACATTCATCACGGTTAAGTACAAGCGAGTATCTTAGAATATAAACAAGCGTGATTGAATAGAAAACAGAAGTAATTGCATTAATTCATCGAGACACAGCAGAGCTCCTTACCCCCAACCATGGGGTTTAGAGACTCATGCCATCAGAAATACAATATGAAATGTGTAAAATGTCATGAGGTGCATAGTAAGTCTCTAAAAGTTGTTTTTATACTAAACTAGTAGCTAGGGTTACAGAAAATAAGTAACTAAGTGCAAATAGTGCAGAAATCCACTTCCGGGGCCCACTTGGTGTGTGCTTGGGCTGAGCATTGAGCTTTACACGTGTAGAGGCTTCTCTTGGAATTAAACGCCAGGTTGTAGCCTGCTTCTGGCGTTTAACTCTGGTTTGCAACCTGTTTCTGGCGTTTAACGCCAGAATAGGGTAAAGACTTGGTGTTAAACGCAAATTTGCGTCGTCAAAACATGGGCAAAGTATGGACTATTATATATTTCTGGAAAGCCCTGGATGTCTACTTTCCAGAACAATTGAGAGGGCGCCAATTAGTCTTCTGTAGCTCCAGAAAATCCTTTTTGAGTGTAGGGAGGTCAGAATCCAACAGCATCTGCAGTCCTTTTTCAGCCTTTGAATCAGATTTTTGCTCAGGTCCCTCAATTTCAGCCAGAAAATACCTGAAATCACAGAAAAACACACAAACTCATAGTAAAGTCTAGAATTGTGATTTTTGCATAAAAACTAATAAAAACATAGTAAAAACTAACTAAATTATACTAAAAACTACTAGAAAACAATGCCAAAAAGCGTATAAATTATCCGCTCATTACAACACCAAACTTAAATTGTTGCTTGTCCCCAAGCAAATAAAAATATATTAGGATAAAAAGAAAAGAATATAATATAAATTCCAAAGTATCAATGAAACTTAGCTCCAACTAGATGAGCGGGACTAGTAGCTTTTTGTCTCTGAACAGTTTTGGCATCTCACTTTATCCTTTGAAATTCAAAATGATTGGCATCTATAGGAACTCAGAATTTAGATAGTGTTATTGATTCTCCTAGTTCAGTATGTTGATTCTTAAACACAGCTACTTTATGAGTCTTGGCCGTGGCCCTAAGCACTTTGTTTTCTAGTATTACCACCGGATACATAAATGCCACAGACACATAATTGGGTGAACCTTTTCAGATTGTGACTCAGCTTTGCTAGAGTCCCCAATTAGAGGTGTCCAGGGTTCTTAAGCACACTCTTTTTTCTTTGGATCACGACTTTAACCGCTCAATCTCAAGCTTTTGCCTTTTGGGAGGCCAGCCTCCCAAAACGTGAAAAGGTCTATCAAAGTATATCAAGTGTCTCAAAATACAATGGTAAAAGGTCCTATTTATAGAAAACTAGTAGCCTAGGGTTACAGAAATCAGTAATTAATGCAGAAATCTTCTTCCGGACCTACTTGGTGTGTGCTTGGGCTGAGCATTGAAGCTTCCATGTGTAGAGACTTTTCTTGGAGTTAAACGCCAGCTTTTGTGCCAGTTTGGGCGTTTAACTCCAGCTTTTGTGCCAGTTTTGGAGTTAAACACCAGAATTCTTGAGCTGAATTGAAACGCCAGTTTGGGCCATCAAATCTCGAGAAAAGTATAAACTATTACATATTGCTGGAAAGCCTAGAATGTCTACTTTCCAACGCAATTGAGAGCGCACCAATTGGGTATCTGTAGCTCCACAAAATCCACTTTGAGTGCAGGGAGGTCAGAATCCAACAGCATCTGCAGTCCTTTTTCAGCCTCTGAATCAGATTTTTGCTCAAGTCCCTCAATTTCAGCCAGAAAATACCTGAAATTATAGAAAAATACACAAACTCATAGTAAAGTCCAGAAGAGTGATTTTTATTTAAAAATTAATAAAAATATAATAAAAACTAATTAAAATATACTAAAAACATACTAAAAACAATGCCAAAAAGCGTATAAATTATCCGCTCATCACAACACCAAACTTAAATTGTTGCTTGTCCCCAAGCAACTAAAAATCAAATAGGATAAAAAGAAGAGAATATACAATGAATTCCAAAAATATCTATGAAGATCAGTATTAATTAGATAAGCGGGACTTTTAGCTTTTTGCCTCTGAACAGTTTTGGCATCTCACTTTATCCTTTGAAGTTCAGAATGATTGGCTTCTATAGGAACTCAGAATCCAGATCGTGTTATCGATTCTCCTAGTTAAGTATGTTGATTCTTGAACACAGCTACTTTATGAGTCTTGGCCGTGGCCCTAAGCACTTTGTTTTCCAGTATTACCACGGATACATAAATGCCACAGACACATAACTGGGTGAACCTTTTCAGATTATGACTCAGCTTCGCTAGAGTCCCCAATTGGAGGTGTCCAGGGTTCTTAAGCACACTCTTCTTTTTGCTTTGGACCTCGACTTTAACCGCTCAGTCTCAAGTTTTCACTTGACACCTTCACGCCACAAGCACATGGTTAGGGACATCTTTGTTTAGCCGCTTAGGCTAGGATTTTCTTCCTGTGGGCCCTCCTATCCACTGATGCTCAAAGCCTTGGATCATTTTTATCACCCTTGCCTTTTGGTTTAAAGGGGTATTGGCTTTTTCTGCTTGCTTTTCTTTTTTTTCTTTTCTCTCTCTTTTTTTTTTTGAAAGCTTTTCACTGTTTTTTCTTGCTTCAAGAATCAATTTTATGATTTTTCAGATCATCAGATAACATTTCTCCTTTTCCTTTCATTCTTTCAAGAGCCAAAAATTTTAACATTCATAAACAATCAAATTCAAAAATATGCACTGTTCATGCATTCATTCAGAAAAATAATAGTATTGCCACCACATCAAGATAATTAAACTGTTTTAAAATTTGAAATTCATGCACTTCTTTTTCTTTTTCAATTAAAAACATTTTTTATTTAAGAGAGGTGATGGATTCATTTTCATAGCTTTAAGGCATAGATACTTAGACACTAATGATCATGTAATAAAGACACAAACATAGATAAACATAAGCATAAAAATTCGAAAAACAGAAAATAAAGAACAAGGAAATTAAAGAACGGGTCCACCTTAGTGATGGCGGCTTGTTCTTCCTCTTGAAGATCTTATGGAGTGCTTGAGCTCCTCAATGTCTCTTCCTTGCCTTTGTTTCTCCTCTCTCATGGTTCTTTGGTCTTCTCTAATTTCATGGAGGAGGATGGAATGCTCTTGGTGCTCCACCCTTAGTTGTCCCATATTGGAATTTAATTCTCCTAGGGAGGTGTTGATTTGCTCCCAATAGTTTTGTTGAGGAAAATGCATCCCTTGAGGCATCTCAGGAATTTCATGATGAGGAAATTCCTCGTGCTCCTGTCCATGAGTGGGATCTCTTGTTTGCTCCATCCTTTTCTTAGTGATGGGCTTGTCCTCATTAATGAGGATGTCTTCCTCTATGTCAATTCCAGCCGAATTGCAGAGGTGACAAAAGAGATGAGGAAAGGCTAACCTTGCAACAGTGGAGGACTTGTCCGCCACCTTGTAGAGTTCTTAGATATACCCTCATGAACTTCTACTTCCTCTCTAATCATGATGCTATGATAGCCCGGTCTATAGTAACTTCAGATCGGTTGCTAGTAGGAATGATTGAGCGTTGGATGAACTCCAACCATCCCCTAGCCACAGGCTTGAGGTCATGCCTTCTTAGTTGAACCGGCTTCCCTCTTGAATCTCTCTTCCATTGAGTGCCCTCTTCACAGATGTCCATGAGAACTTGGTCCAACCTTTGATCAAAGTTGACCCTTCTAGTGTATGGGTGTGCATCTCCTTGCATCATAGGCAAATTGAATGCCAACCTTACATTTTCCGGACTAAAGTCTAAGTATTTCCCTCAGACCATTGTAAGCCAATTCTTAGGGTCCGGGTTCACACTTTGATCGTGGTTCTTGGTGATCCATGCATTAGCATAAAACTCTTGAACCATTAAGATTCCGACTTGTTGAATGGGGTTGGTGAGAACTTCTCAACCTCTTCTTCGGATCTCATGTCGGATCTCTGGATATTCGCCCTTTTTGAGCTTAAAAGGGACCTCGGGGATCACCTTCTTCTTGGCCACAACTTCATAGAAGTGGTCTTGATGCACCTTTGAGAGGAATCTCTCCATCTCTCATGACTCGGAGGTGAAAGCTTTTGCCTTCCCTTTTGACGTCGAGATTTTTGCCAGTAAAGAATGTCATAAAAACAGTCGCGTTGTAGATATAGTCTCTAAACCGACAAAAATCCCTTCGTACAAATGTGTTGGTTGTCACAAGTAACAAACCCCTTTTAAAATTGATAACCGAGTATTTAAACCTCGGGTCGTCTTCTCAAGGAACTGCGAGGAGGTGTGTTCTTACTATTGGTTATAAAGGTTGTGATCGGGGTTTAGAAGGTGAGAAGCAAGTAATTTAAATGACGAGTGAATCAAATGGCAAGTAAAAATAAATAATAACTGTAAAACAACTTTTGGTAAGATAAGGGAAATTAGAAGTCCAACTTAGTTATCCTTCTCAACAATAATGAAAGTTGTATCTTAATTCCACTTGGTCAACCTTTACCAGAGCAAAGGAAAGTCAAGGGACTAATTAAATTGACCTTTGGATCCTAATTATTTCCCAAGGAAAGGTTGGGATTATTTAAGTTCAACTCAATTAGCAAGATAACGATTATCAATTATGTTAAGTTTAATAACTATTGAGTTACTGAATTCTTAACCAAAACCAAAAAGGGAAAAAAGTAAATTGCTGAAATAATAAAAGTGTCCTTAGATGGGAAGTAATGGCAACTTAAATCAAAGAGAACAATCATAAACTGAAAATACCTCAAATTATCATTAATTCAATTAGAAATCTGTAACATGGAATAATTCATAAATTATAATAATCAATTCAAATGTTGGAATAAATAAATAAAAGTAAAACTAAAAGAACATTAAACTTGGATCCGGAGTTACTCTTAAAACAAGAAGAAATCCTAAATCCTAAAAGAGAGAGAGAGAAGATCTCCCTCTCAACTAAATCTAGATCATTGAAAGGTAAAAATATGCGATCTCTCTTTGAATGGAAGCATTCCCACACTTTATAACCTCTGGTCTATGCTGTCTGTACTTGGATCTGGGCCAAAAAGGGCTTCAGAATTCGCTGGGGGCGTATTCTGTAATTTCTGGTGCGTGGCCTCTGTCACGCGTCCGCGAGGGTCACGCGGTCGCTCATTTGGAGCTTTTCCTTGCCACGCGGTCGCGTCAGTCATGTGACCGCGTCATATGTATTCTGCTTAAGGCGCGCGGTCGCGTCAGTCATGCGGCTGCGTCGCTGCTGATTTGTGCTTGGCACGCGATCGCGTCATCCATGCGATCGCGTGGATACCAGTTTCCTTAAAGCTCCGTTTTGCTTCTTCCTTCCATTCTAGTATGTTTCCTTTTTCATCCTTTAAGTCATTCTATATACAAGGTGTGGGTTATTTTGATTCTGTTAAAGTTTCTACTTTACTTCCTTTTTATATTTTTCTATTTAAACTATACTATCTTATGCTAAAAAGGGTAAACTATACTAATTAATCCACTAATAAATTAGAATTGCAAACTAAACTAAACAACTAAAATAAACCAAATGGCTAAAGTATGAACTAAAGATGCAAAATGTAGCACATAGAGTAAAATACACAAGTAGCAATGTATAAGTACTCAGAAAATAACAATAAAAGAAAAAGAGAAAAATACAGAAAAATATCCAAAATAAAAGAAAAAGTATGTAGTGGTTCACCAAAATAAACGCCAGAGATGGCGACCTCCCCACACTTAAAATGAAGCATCGTCCTCGATGCCCAAATAAGACTGGTGTGAAGGAGTGTCATTGATGATTGGATTTTTGATGGTTTAGAATTTCACAAATGAATTCTCATTGCAAGTATAGTTCCTAAACCAAACAATAATCCTTTCATACAAAAGATTGTTTGTCACAAGTAACAAACCCCTAAATTCTATAAACCGAAGTATTTAAACCTCGGGTCGTTCTCCCTAGGAATTACAATGAAGTGTCTTGTTATTGGTTATAGATTGTATTTTGGGGTTTTGGGATAAGAGACATGAAATGTAAATGACAATGAAAATAAACTAACAACTAAAAAGCACTTGGCAAGGTTGTGAGAATTAGAAGTCCTATCCTAGTTATCCTCCTCGATTGTGACCACAATTGTCCATTGCTACCACTTAGTTAACCTCTAATAATGGAGGAAAGTCAAGTGGATGAATCAATTTGATTCCACAAGTCCTAGCCAACTCCCAAGGGAAGGACTAGCTTTAGCGGTATCTAAATCAATTAGCAACTTCTAATTATCAATCAACAAAGACATTAGATAACTCAAGCGTCACTAATTACTCTACCATAGCCGAGAGGAACAAAATCTATATTAAAATCCAACCAAGCATTTCATCAAACACTTGGAAGGCATAAAAGGAAAGCATAGTAAAATTGCAAGAAAAGTAAATCTACAAATAAATATGGGTAAAAGGTGATAAAATCCCCAAAAATCAATACGAGATAAACCCTACAAATGGGGTTTGTCAACCTCCCCACACTTAAACCAAGCATGTCCTCATGCTTAAACCAAGAGAAGGCAAAGGGGTATCAACATTTATTCAATGAAATCTAACTAAATGCAACCTAAACTATATGCAATTATCTACATGAATGCAAGTGCTTGGTCAAAATAAATCAATTCCCAAGATGCATATATGCACAAGGGCTAAAGGTATTAACAACCATGCCAATTCACAATTGAATTGAGCTATTAAATATTTTTTTACAAACTTGCATGAAGAATGATGATCATAGGTGAAAACATGTAATTGAGCATCAAACCCTCACCGGATGTGTTTGCACTCTATTCGCTCAAGTGTTTAGGGTTGATTCACTCAATTCTCTCCTAATCATGCTTTCTAAGATTTGTTCTTCTTCTAACAATCAACATATATTTCATGCATGCATACATCTATCATGAGGTCTTTTTCTTAGGTTGTAATGGGGTTAGGGTCAAGGTAGGATGCATATTTGGTCAAGTGAGCTTAAAATTTGAATCTTTGATAAACTTAGACTTCCCACCTAACCTATGACATCCTATACAATTAAGTTCTAATCTAGCTACCCATTCTTCACTTTTTCACATACTCATGCATTCTCTTTTTCATTTCACAACACTTATGCATTGATTTTATTGGACCTTGCCTTGGGGCATTTTGTCCCCTTTTTATTATTTTTTTTCTTCTTTTTTTTTCTATTTTTTTTTCTTTTCCATATTATTTTTCTTTTCTTTTTCTTTTGTTTTTCTCAATTTTTTTTCTTTCTATATACAAGAGCATCAATGCATAAGGTTTTACATTTGATCGATACATGAGTATATACCCAATTCCCAATATTTTCAATAACAATACAAAATACCCTTTTATTCACCCAATGTCCCAAGGTTCCCACACTTGAATGATATACACACACACTAGCCTAAGCTAATCAAAGATCCAAATAAGGACATTTATTGTTTTTCGCTTTAAGGCTTGTAATGTGCTAAATTAAAGAATAAATGGGTTAAAAAACTAACTAATTAACTAACCAACTAACTAATTAACTAACTAAAATAAATGGTTATTCATGGTGTTTGGAAGTGTTGGAAGAGTGGTAGAAGGAGGGAAGAAGAAAGGAGAAGGAAAGAAATGGAAAGAGGAAAAGAAAAGAAATGGATGGAAGAAAGGGCATCCACGCGTACGCACACATGGCGCGCGCGCGTTGTTGGCTTATTTCAAGAGTGGCGCGTACGCGTCATGGGCGCGTGTGCGCAAGTAGGTTTGTGCCAAAGGCACAACGTTGGCGCGGCGCAGGCACAACTCTCTGGAAAATGTATGGAGGTTGGAACTTCTCAATCCACGCGTACGCATGCATGGCACGCTCACGTGGATGGTCCAAAACGCTTGATGCACGCGTACGCACGCAGTGCGCGTATGCGTGGATGGTGCTCTGTTTTTCAAAAATTTTTTTCTATGTTTTTGCACCAATCCATGCATTCCAAACCTCCAAACAGCTACCAAAACACCATAAAACCTTATTTAACATACTTAAACTACCAAACATACTCAACTAACTAAACAAAACATGAAATTAAACTAATTCTACCAATATATACAAAAGAGAAAATGAAAGGATTTTACCATGGTGGGTTGTCTCCCACCTAGCACTTTTGTTTATTGTCCTTAAGTTGGACTTATGGAGGGCTCCTCTCAAGGTGGCTTGTGCTTGAATTCATCTTGGAACTCCCACCAATGCTTGGTTCTCCATTGTGCCCCAAGATTCTTCATGGATTGAGCCAAGTCTTGATGGAGTTCTTCACAAGCTTGGGGCTCCCAAAGTTGATCCTCTTCTTGTAATCCGGGATCCCACACTTTGTTTTCATACCCGTCTTAGATATGAGTATTCTTCCATGGGAGGTTGTGGTGGAAAGTAGTATTCATCTTGTGGTTGAAAATTTTCATATATTGGAGGTGGTTCATCTTGGTAATAATGTGGAGGAGGTGGCTCTTGAAAATGTTGATGTTGGCGTGGTGGTGGCTCTATGTGTGGTTCATATTGCTCATATGGTTTTTGGTAGGATGGATATGGATTAGGGTCATATGAAGATGGTTGGTAAGAAGGGGCTTGTGAGTATGGTTGGGAGTTATGTTGAGGGTATGAATCATAGGCATATGGTGGTGGTTCTTGAAAGTCCCAAGGTGAGTCACCATAGCCATTGGATTGGTATGCATCATAGAATGGCTCTTCTTCATAGTGCAATGGTGGAGGTTGTTGCCATGAAGATTGATCATATGCATATGGCTCCTCCCACCTTTGCTCATCCCATTCTTGATACACATCTTCATTATAGTCCTCATTTCCTACAACATGTTGATAACCAAACTCATAGCCAAGGTGAGAATTCATGATAGCAAGAAGAAAATGAAAACAAAATCAAATAAGAAGCAAGAAAATTAAATCCCAAAACTAGCAAGAGCTAACAAAAGCAAACATATTCACAATATTCACATATATACAATAACCAATAACATAACACCATTGCAACATCCCCGGCAACGGCGCCATTTTTGACGATTGGATTTTTGATGGTTTAGAATTTCACAAATGAATTCTCGTTGCAAGTATAGTTCCTAAACCAAACAATAATCCTTTCATACAAAAGATTGTTTGTCACAAGTAACAAACCCCTAAATTCTATAAACCGAAGTATTTAAACCTCGGGTCGTTCTCCGTAGGAATTACAATGAAGTGTCTTGTTATTGGTTATGGATTGTATTTTGGGGTTTTGGGATAAGAGACATGAAATGTAAATGACAATGAAAATAAACTAACAACTAAAAAGCACTTGGCAAGGTTGTGAGAATTAGAAGTCCTATCCTAGTTATCCTCCTCGATTGTGACCACAATTGTCCATTGCTACCACTTAGTTAACCTCTAATAATGGAGGAAAGTCAAGTGGATGAATCAACTTGATTCCACAAGTCCTAGCCAACTCCCAAGGGAAGGACTAGCTTTAGTGGTATCTAAATCAATTAGCAACTTCTAATTATCAATCAACAAAGACATTAGATAACTCAAGCGTCACTAATTACTCTACCATAGCCAAGAGGAACAAAATCTATACTAAAATCCAACCAAGCATTTCATCAAACACTTGGAAGGCATAAAAGGAAAGCATAGTAAAATTGCAAGAAAAGTAAATCTACACTACTCAATTTGCAAGGAATTAAACAACAACAAATCAAATGAACACAATTATTATGATTTACCTTGAATTGAATTGAAAGAGAAAGGAAGGAACAAAAGTAGATCTACAACAAAATGCAAGAACAACATAAAGGGAATTACAACAAGAGGATGGAAGAAGAATGAATGTAACAACAAGGAATTGAGAAGATAGAAGTAGAAGAAGATGAATTAAAATCTAGATCTAAGAACTAAACCTAATCTTAATTCTAGAGAGAAGTGAGAGCTTCTCTCTCTAGAAACTAAAACTCACTACTAAACTAAGCTAAAACTAAACTAATGGTTACTAATACATGTTTCCCTCTTCACTCCTTGGGTTAAATAGCATCAGAAATGAGTTGGATTGGGCCCACAAGGCTTTAGAATTCGTTGGCCACGTTTTGCTTTAAGTGAACTAGGTGGCAGCAACGGCGCGTGCGCGTACTTTGCGCGTGCGCGCCACCATACGTGTAGCAACTATGGCAAATCTTATATCGTTTCGAAGCCCCGGATGTTAGCTTTCCAACCCAACTAAAACCGCATCATTGGATCTCTGTAGCTCAAGTTATGGTCGTTTAAGTGCAAAGAGGTCGGCTTGACAGCTTTCCGGTTCTTCCATTTCTTCATGAGTTCTCCAACTTTTCATGCTTTCTTTCTTCATTCCCTTGATCCAATCTTTTCCTCCTAAACCTTAAATCACTTAACAAACATATCAAGGCATCTAATAGAATCAAGGTGAATTAAATTTAGCTATTTTAAGTCCTAAAAAGCATGTTTTCACATTCAAGCACAATTAAAGGAGAATATACAAAACCATGCTATTTCTTGAATAAATATGGGTAAAAGGTGATAAAATCCCCAAAAATCAATACGAGATAAACCCTACAAATGGGGTTTGTCAGTCATCAATGGTAGGGATGGTAGCTGGGGTCTCCGTGGCGGTGGTGGGCTGAGGGTCTGACTGCTGTGGAGGTGGTACGGACTGGAGCGGGATCTCCAGATTTGCAGCCTGTATCTGGGGCATAACCTCCTGATGCGGGGCAGCCTGCTCTGTGGCTGCCTGCTGATGAGTCTCTGCCTGAGAATGAGGCTCCTCCTCGTGCTCATCCTCCTCCTCGTGCTCATCCTCTGATGGCTCTGAAGGGGTGTCGGGCTCGGAGGGGATGTCGGTGCCCTGTCTGATCATCAGCTTCAGATGGGAATAGCGTCGCCTGCTGCGGCGCTCTAATCTCTCATACCGGCGCCTGTTACGATGCTCCATCTGATCAAGCTGGCGGAATAGACGGTGCACGAGGCGATAGACCGGCTCAGAGGCGGGTGGAGGTGCAGTGGTGGCAGTAGGGGCAGCTGGGGATGAAGAGGGTCCAGCAGATGGAGGGGCTATCTCATCAGTAGCAGTGACAGATGGTGGTCTGTAGCCCAAAGCAAGGAAGTTCCTGCTGTGCGGGATGATCTTCCTGCAGTCCGCTGCTGGTGGTCTCTCATCGGCATCCTCCCAAGGCACATCAGCCTGACGGCCTAGCCGTGTAACCAGGTAAGGAAAGGGGAGGGTGCCTCGTACATGGGCCCTAGCCATATAATGCCGGATAAAACGAGGTAAGTATATGTCCTTACCCTCCAGCACACACCAAAGGAGGGTGATCATGGTAGTCGGGATCTCCGTCTCGTGAGTACTCGGCATCACAAAATTACTCAAGATCTGATGCCATAGCCGAGCCTCATCGTTCAAGTACACTCTCTTGATTCCTCTAGGCATAGTGGTGTTCTGACCCATCTCCCAAGGAACAGCAGGGTCGAGAGCTATCTGTGCCTTTACGGCATCCCAATCAAACTGCATCTGGCCCATGTCCTCCTCAGCCTGTGCAAAACCATCTGGTTGATCGGACTTGGCTGGGAGCTAGAGAATGGTCTCTATGGCTTCCTCTGTGACCAGAATTTGCTTTCCCCACAGGTTCACTGCATCAAGGGTAGTAAGGTAGTAGTTGCAATAGAATTCCCTGACCCAAGATGCATTGACCTCTGTCAGTGGTCTCTCTAGAAAGAACCAGCCCCTTTGCTTGATTTGCTCAGTAGTGTATTGCTGGAGGGCCTCTGGAATCTTCAAGGTACGTTCCAGGTATAGATTTCTAGAGTTTGCAAAAGCCGGGTACTTCAACTCACAGTACCAGTTTGCAAATTTTATAGGATCGTTTGCAGGAAGCAGCTGGTTAGCTTTCTCCTGCGGTGTGAAGTTCTTCTCCCGCCATGATGAATCGTGCATTAGAGCAATGATGGACTGGGAGGATTCTCCTCTTTTGCGCTTGCCAGTGGCTTTGCCTTTACCTTTCCTCTGTGAGGTAGACATCCTGAAAAACAGAAAATCAGGAATGGATAAAAAAATAGGAAAGCAAATAGGCAATTAAACAAAGGAAACTCAAAGCGGTAAGGGAGAAATAGAATAAGGAAAATGAGTAATTGAAATGTGATTGAATGAATGTTAAATGGAAAGAAAATAAGCAATATGCCATGGTTAGAAAGTTAGAGGAAAGTGAAAATAATCAGAAAAGAGACCAAAAGGGTTAGTATGGTTAGGATTTGAAAAAGAAATTAGTAAATTAAAATCAGTGAGTTAGGAAGGTAAGTAGCATAGAAAAATTCCATATAATAAGGATTCACAGGTAAGAATAGAAGTACTCATAATTGAACAAGCAGTTTATGAACCAGGAAATCAAAAAGGATGAGAAGATCTGCCATAGCATTCATGTAGTGGTTTGGGTAAAGCAGAGTAAAACAAATTTCAGAAATGCCAAACCAAAACATGAATGAAAACAAAATTAAAAAAAAAAATTTGGGCAGCATTCCGGCTAAAATTGGATTGTCCCGGAAAATAAACAGCAATTTAATCAGTTCATATGAATTTAAAAAAATCAAGCTGCATGTACATAGATATAAAATAAACATAAAAACTCAATGTAAATAGCAGCAACATACAAGAAAGCCGATTGCGTGGGGTGCGCGATCGCATGAGAGGGGGGAAAGAAGGGTGACGCGATCGCATGGGTCGCGCGATCGCGTCGCTGGAAGTCGTGCTAAACGCACGACTCCAGCGCCGTTTCAGCGCAACTCTCTGTCTCCTTTTGGGGCGATGTGCAATCCATGCGACGCGATAGCGTCGCTCACGCGGTCGCGTGGGATTGGTATTGGGTAAGTGACGCGATCGCATGGGGCATGCGATCGCGTGGGCCAATTTGTGCGAAACGCACAAGGGCCGCACGATTCCAGCCCAACTTTCTGTTCGTTGGATCCTTACGCCGATATATATATCACGCGGCCGCGTGGGTCACGCGGTCGCATGGTTGGTGTTTTTTGCGATATGACGCGATCGCATGGGGCACGCGGTCGCGTCGTGCAACCTTTTTTTTTTATATATATATGCATGAAAAATGCAGAATGCAATGTCTATCATGAATGCTTATGCATGATTCCAGGTTTAATAAATAAAAAGGAAAAATGAAAGCAATTAACAAGAAATAAGTTGAAAAAGAAGCAACCATACCATGGTGGATTGTCTCCCACCTAGCACTTTTAGTTAAAGTCCTTAAGTTGGACATTGGAAAAGTATCCTGTTATGGTGGCTTGTGTTTTAATTCGTCCAAAAATCTCCACCAATGCTTGGAATGCCAATAGCCTTCGGGGTCCCAAACTAGGCATGTAAAGCTTCTGCGCAGCTCTGAACAGATATCCAGCCTCCCGGGATGACGAATGTCAGAACATAATCCATGATCCCAAGCTGTGTTTTTAGATCCGCCTCTGTTAGTACGAATTCATTCTCTGTCTTGTCCACTGGAGTCTCTAGTATTTCTTTCATGCTACGCTCTTCATTGGGCTGTCCACATAGGGCTGTGGTTGATCCTTGTATATTTAAGCGCCTAGTGGCCCATTGAATTAGTGCTTGCTCCAGTTGTTGAATGGTTGTTTGAAATTTAGTTACTATTTCTTTTAGGCGATCCTTTGCTTCACGGTTTGCTAGACTTGGACATGATACAAAGGAAAGTGGTGATGATTGGGAATGATTGGATTGGTATTGGGGTAAGGAAGGATCATATGATGGCGAATGGTGAAGAGAAGCTTGTGAGTGTGGTGGTTCGAGGTTATATTGAAAGGATGGTTCATATGCATGGGATGGGGCTTGTTGGTAGTTACAAGGTTGTCCACCATGTCTTACAGCTGGGTATGCACGGTAGAATGGTCTTTGTCCAGGATATCTCGGAGGGTGTTGCTGCCTAAAGGGTTGATTAGATCCTCTTGGCCCCATCCATCCTTGATTGGTCTGACCTTGATGCACATTCC
>NC_029793.2:46800371-46801878 GCF_000816755.2 Arachis ipaensis | reverse complement strand
AGGGTGTTGTTGCCTAAAGGGTTGATCAAGTCCTCGTGGCTCCATCCATCTTTGATTGTTCTGACCTTGATGCATGTTCCTGCTATAACTTCTATTTCCTTCAACAATATTAGAACCAAACTCAAAGCGAGAGGGGTGAGAGTTCATAGTAGCAAATAAAGAGAAAAAGAAAAAACAACAATAAATAAACAAGCAAAAGAAAAAATATTTACAATAACCAATAATAAGGCACACGTTAGCAGTTCCCCGGCAACGGCGCCATTTTTGACGTCGAGATTTTTGCCAGTAAAGAATGTCATAAAAATAGTCGCGTTGTAGATATAGTCTCTAAACTGACAAAAATCCCTTCGTACAAACGTGTTGGTTGTCACAAGTAACAAACCCCTTTTAAAATTGATAACCGAGTATTTAAACCTCGGGTCGTCTTCTCAAGGAACTGCGAGAAGGTGTGTTCTTACTATTGGTTATAAAGGTTGTGATCGGGGTTTAGAAGGTGAGAAGCAAGTATTTTAAATGACGAGTGAATCAAATGGCAAGTAAAAATAAATAATAACTGTAAAACAACTTTTGGTAAGATAAGGGAAATTAGAAGTCCAACTTAGTTATCCTTCTCAACAATAATGAAAGTTGTATCTTAATTCCACTTGGTCAACCTTTACCAGAGCAAAGGAAAGTCAAGGGACTAATTAAATTGACCTTTGGATCCTAATTATTTCCTAAGAAAAGGTTGGGATTATTTAAGTTCAACTCAATTAGCAAGATAACGATTATCAATTATGTTAAGTTTAATAACTGTTGAGTTACTGAATTCTTAACCAAAACCAAAAAGGGGAAAAAGTAAATTGCTGAAATAATAAAAGTGTCCTTAGATGGGAAGTAATGGCAACTTAAATCAAAGAGAACAATCATAAACTGAAAATACCTCAAATTATCATTAATTCAATTAGAAATCTGTAACATGGAATAATTCATAAATTATAATAATCAATTCAAATGTTGGAATAAATAAATAAAAGTAAAACTAAAAGAACATTAAACCTGGATCCGGAGTTACTCTTAAAACAAGAAGAAATCCTAAATCCTAAAAGAGAGAGAGAGAAGATCTCCCTCTCAACTAAATCTAGATCATTGAAAGGTAAAAATATGCGAGCTCTCTTTGAATGGAAGTATTTCCACACTTTATAACCTCTGGTCTATACTGTCTGTACTTGGATCTGGGCCAAAGAGGGCTTCAGAATTTGCTGGGCGCGTATTCTGTAATTTCTGGTGCGTGGCCTCTGTCACGCGTCCGCGTGGGTCACGCGGTCGCGTCATTTGGAGCTTTTCCTTGCCACGCGGTCGCGTCAGTCATGCGACCGCATCATATGTATTCTGCTTAAGGCGCGCGGTCACGTCAGTCATGCGGCCGCGTCGCTGCTGATTTGTGCTTGGCACGCGATCGCGTCATCCATGCGATCGCGTGGATACCAGTTCTTTAAAGCTCCGTTTTGCTTTCTCCTTCCATTTT
>NC_029793.2:46795606-46799903 GCF_000816755.2 Arachis ipaensis | reverse complement strand
TTACCACACCAAACTTAGAAGGTTGCTCGTCCTCGAGCAAAAGAAGAAAGAAGAGAGTAGAAGAAGAAGAAATAGAGGAGATGGAGAGGGGGGTATGGTTTGGCCATTATGGGTGGGTTTGGGTGGGAAAGTGGTTTGAATTTGAATGGTGAGGTAGGTGGGGTTTTATGAAGGATGGATGTGAGTGGTGAAGAGAATGGTGGGATTTGATAGGTGAGGGGTTTTAGGGAAGAGGTATTGAGGTGATTGGTGAATGGGTGAAGAAGAGAGAGAAAGGTGGGGTAGGTAGGGATCCTGTGGGGTCCATAGATCCTGAGGTGTCAAGGATTTCTCATCCCTACACCATGTGGCGTGCAAAACGCCCATTGCTGCCAATCCTAGCGTTAAACGCCAGGCTGCTGCCCATTTCTGACATTTAACGCTAGCTTCTTTCCCATTCCTGGCGTTAAACGCCACTTTGGTGCCCATTTCTGGCGTTAAACGCCCAGAATGGTGCCAGACTGGGCGTTTAACGCCCATTCTGCTACCCTTACTGGCGTTTAAACGCCAGTAAATTTCTCCTCCAGGGTGTTCTATTTTTCATTCTATTTTTCCTTCTGTTTTTAATTTTTCAATTGTTTTTGTGACTTCACATGATCATCAACCTATAGAAAACATAAAATAACAAAAGAAAATAGAAATTTAACATAGATAATTAAAGATTGGGTTGCCTCCCAATAAGCGCTTCTTTAATGTCAATAGCTTGA
Source organism: Arachis ipaensis (assembly GCF_000816755.2). Taxonomy (NCBI): domain Eukaryota; kingdom Viridiplantae; phylum Streptophyta; class Magnoliopsida; order Fabales; family Fabaceae; genus Arachis; species Arachis ipaensis. The sequence continues at coordinate 46,799,157 of NC_029793.2, read as the reverse complement.
CAGTGGGCTCTCATGGAGCCTCACAGATGTTCAGAGCAATGTTGGAACCTCCCAACACCAAACTTAGAGTTTTAATGTGGGGGTTCAAAACCAAACTTAGAGTTTGGTTTTGGCCTCCCAACACCAAACTTAGAGTTTGACTGTGGGAGCTCTATTTGACTCTGTATTGAGAGAAGCTCTTCATGCTTCCTCTCCATGGTTACAGAGGGATATCCTTGAGCTTTAAACACAAGGGAGTCTTCATTCACTTGAATGATCAATTCTCCTTTGTCAACATCAATCACAGCCTTTGCTGTGGCTAGGAAGGGTCTGCCAAGGATGATGGATTCATCCATACCCTTCCCAGTTTCTAGGATTATGAAATCAGCAGGGATGTAATGGTCTTCAAACTTTACCAAGACATCCTCTACAAGTTCATAAGCCTGTTTCTTTGAATTGTCTGCCATCTCTAGTGAGATTTTTACAGCTTGTACCTTAATGATCCCTAGCTTCTCCATTACAGAGAGAGGCATAAGGTTTATGCTTGACCCTAGGTCACACAGAGCCTTCTCAAAGGTCATGGTGCCTATGGTACAAGGGATTGAGAACTTTTCAGGGTCTTGTCTCTTTTGAGGTAATCTCTGCCTAGTCAAGTCATCTAGTTCTTTGATGAGCAATGGAGGTTCATCCTCCCAAGTCTCATTACCAAACAACTTGGTATTTAGCTTCATGATTGCTCTAAGGTACTTAGCAACTTGCTCTTCAGTGACATCTTCATCCTCTTCAGAGGAAGAATACTCATCAGAGCTCATGAATGGTAAAACTAAATTTAATTAAATCTCTATGGTCTCAGTATGAGCCTCAGATTCCCATGGTTCTTCATTAGGGAACTCCTTGGAGGTCAGTGGACGTCCATTGAGGTCTTCCTCAGTGGAGATTACTGCCTTTTCCTCCTCTCCAGGTTCGGCCATGTGAGACGTGTTTATGGCCTTGCACTCTCTCTTTGGATTCTCTTCTGTATTACTTGGGAGAGTACTAGGAGGGAGTTCAGTAATTTTCTTACTCAGCTGACCCACTTGTGCCTCCAAATTTCTAATGAAGGACCTTGTTTCAGTCATGAAACTTTGAGTGGTTTTAGTTAGATCAGAGATTATGGTTGCTAAGGTTTCAGAAGTGTACATGAATTAGTTATTTGCAACCATTTCAATGAGTTCTTGAGCTTCTGCAGGCGTCTTCTTCAAATAAAGAGATCATCTAGCAGAGCTATCCAATGACATCTTGGATAGTTCAGACAGATCATCATAGGAAATTCCTATGATGCTCCATTCAAAAAGCATGTCAGAAGGACATCTTCTGATCAATTGCTTGTATCTTTCCCAAGCTTCATAGAGGGATTCACCTTCCTTCTGTCTGAAGGTTTGGACTTCCACTCTAAGCTTGCTCAATTTTTAAGGTGGAAAGAACTTTGCCAGGAAGGCATTGACTAGCTTTTCCCAAGAGTTCAGGCTTTCCTTAGGTTGTGAATCCAACCATGTTCTAGCTCTGTCTCTTACAGCAAAAGGAAAGAGCATAAGTCTGTAGACTTCAGGGTTAACCCCATTGGTCTTGACAGTGTCACAGATTTGCAAGAACTCATCTAAGAACTGATGAGGATCTTCCAATGGAAGTCCATGAAACTTGCAATTCTATTGTATTAGAGAAACTAATTGAGGCTTAAGCTCAAAGTTGTTTGCTCCAATGGCAGGGATAGAGATGCTTCTCCCATAGAAATCAGGAGTAGGTGCAGTAAAGTCACCAAGCACCTTCCTTGCATTGTTGGCATTGTTGTTGTTTTCGGCTGCCATGGTTTCTTTTTCCTTGAAGAGCTCTGTTAGTCCTTCTAAAGAGAATTGTTCTTTAGCTTCTCTTAGCTTTCTCTTCAAGGTCCTTTCAGGTTCAGGATCAGCTTGAACAAGTATGCCTTTATCTTTGCTTCTGCTCATATGAAAGAGAAGAGAACAAGAAAGTATGGAATCATCTACGTCACAGTATAGAGATTCCTTGAAGTGTCAGAAGAAAAGAAGAATAGAAGGAGAGGATAGAGATGAGAGAATTCGAACTTACTAAAGAATTAGGGTTCGAATTGCACCTTGAGGAGGAGTGTTAGTCCCTTAAATAGAAGGATGTGAGAAGAGGGGAAGAAATTTTCGAAATTAAAGTAAGAGATTTTGAAAATTTGGTAATTGGTTTTCGAAAACTAAGATTGAGAAAGAAATCAAGTGATTTTTGAAAAAGATTTTAAAATCAGAAATTAAAAAGATATGATTGAAAATTAATTTTGAAAAAGGGTGTGATTAAAAAGATATGATTGAGAAGATATGATTAAAAATCAAATTAAAAAGAGAAAGTTTTAAAACTAAAGTTGATTACTTGACTAACAAGAAATTAAAAGATATGATTCTAAAAATTTAAAATTTTGATCCTTTCTTAATAGGCAAGTAACAACTTGAAACTTTTTGAAGTAAATCTTGAATTGAAGCAAGGATTTTTGAAAACAGTAAAAATAAATATAAAATGGAAAGAAATTGATTTTGAAAGAGATATGATTGAAAAGATATGATTTGAAAAAGATTTGATTTTGAAAAATTATGAAAACTTGAAAAAAATGTGAATTAAAAACAAAATCTTCCCTCTAGTGTCATCCTGGCATTAAACGCCCAGCCAGGTACCCTGGCTGGCGTTTAAACGCCAGTTTTCCTTCTTTACTGGGCGTTTTGAACGCCCAGCTTTTTCTGTTTGATTCCTCTGCTGAATGTTCTGATTCTTCAATTCTCTGTATTATTGACTTGAAAAGACATAGTTTTAAAAAATATTTTTGAATTTTTGATGATGGGAATCAATAAAAATGCAACTAAGATCAAATAAACAATGCATGCAAGACACCAAACTTAAAAGTTTGTATACTAAGGACTATAACAATAAAAAAAATGCATATGAAAAACAACAAAACACACTAAACAAGAGGAAAAGATACCTAATCTAAGCAACAAGATGAACCGTCAGTTGTCCAAACTCGAACAATCCCCGGCAACGGCGCCAAAAACTTGATGTTGTTGCCGGACCAAACTTGGCATTGTTGTTGCCGGAAACAAATGTGAAATTATTGTTCGTTCATTCGTTCGATCCCTGGCAACGGCGCCAAAAACTTGGTGCATGAAATTGTGATCATCAACAATGGTGCCAAAGGACTTGGAGCTCTCAAACGTGAATCACACTTTGTCACAATTCCGCACAACTAACCAGCAAGTGCACTGGGTCTTCCAAGTAATAAACCTTACGTGAGTAAGGGTCGATCCCACGGAGACTGTCGGTTTGAAGCAAGCTATGGTCACCTTGTAAATCTCAGTCAGGCTAATTCAGATGGTTATGGAGTTTGAGGTGATGAAAATAAACATAAAATAAAGATAGAGATACTTATGTAATTCATTGGTGGATTTCAGATAAGCGTATGAAGATGCTTTGTTCCCCTTGAACCTCTACTTTCCTATTGCCTTCTTCCAATCATTCATACTCCTTTCCATGGCAAGCTTTAT
>NC_029793.2:46793079-46794417 GCF_000816755.2 Arachis ipaensis | reverse complement strand
TAAAATACAATGGTAAAAGGTCCTATTTATAGAAAACTAGTAGCCTAGGGTTACAGAAATAAGTAATTAATGCAGAAATCTTCTTCCGGGCCCACTTGGTGTGTGCTTGGGCTGAGCATTGAAGCTTCCATGTGTAGAGACTTTTCTTGGAGTTAAACGCCAGCTTTTGTGCCAGTTTGGGCGTTTAACTCCAGCTTTTGTGCCAGTTTTGGAGTTAAACGCCAGAATTCTTGAGCTGAATTGGAACGCCAGTTTGGGCCATCAAATCTCGGGAAAAGTATGAACTATTATATATTGCTGGAAAGCCTAGGATGTCTACTTTCCAACGCAATTAAGAGCGCGCCAATTGGGCTTATGTAGCTCCAGAAAATCCACTTTGAGTGCAGGGAGGTCAGAATCCAACAACATCTGCAGTCCTTTTTCAGCCTCTGAATCAGATTTTTGCTCAAGTCCCTCAATTTCAGCCAGAAAATACCTGAAATTATAGAAAAACACACAAACTCATAGTAAAGTCCAGAAGAATGATTTTTATTTAAAAACTAATAGAAATATAATAAAAACTAATTAAAATATACTAAAAATAATGCCAAAAAGCGTATAAATTATCCGCTAATCACTTTTCCTTTTTCTTTCTCTTTTTTTTTATTTATATTTTTTTTCGCAAGCTTTGTCATTCACTGCTTTTTCTTGCTTCAAGAATCAATTTTATGATTTTTCAGATTATGATGCCAAGGCATTTTGGCCAGTTTCACTGACCTTTTCTTTATTGTTTTTAGGGTAGTTTCATGCATTTTCTTAGAAAATAAGCTCTTTTTGGGTAGATATTCACTTACATCTTGATTCAAGCATACATTGTGCACTTTACATGATTTCACGAGGATTTTGCATGAATTTAATGACAAATTGGATGTTGCATTTCCCATGAATTGGATTAGAACTTTGATGCACTTTATTGCTTGATTTCAGGACAAAAGAAGCAAGGAAGAACCACGTTAGCAGCCACGTTAATCTAACTAACGTGACCTCTAACGTGGAATGGGAGCTAACTTGCAAAGTTAATGAGAAAAATAATTGCCAATAACGCCCTCGAAGCCATCATAGCCCACGTTAAGAGTCACGTTAACTTAGTTAACGTGAACTCTAACGTGGAAGAAGACAATAAGGCCAACGTTAGTGACACTCCCCTTTGTCACTAACGTTGGACCAAGCTCATAAGTGGCCACGTTAACTTATAGACCAAGCGCCACGTTAGTTGCCACGTCAACTTAGTTAACATGGCTTCTAACGTTAAGAAGCAAAAGGGAAGCCAACGTTAGTGACATTAGTGACATTCACTAA
>NC_029793.2:46782214-46791750 GCF_000816755.2 Arachis ipaensis | reverse complement strand
AGAGTTATGAACAACTAAACCCCTTTCATTTGGTTAGGGAGCTCTGTTGTAATTTGATGGATCAATTTTAGTTTTCATTCTCCTTCTTCTATCTTTTCTCTTGATTTTACTAGAAAGCTTTAGATCTTCATCCAATTGGGTAGTTATCTTGGAAAAGAAGCTATTCATACTTGGATCTCTTCTGAACCTTGAAAGAGGAATGAAGAGATCATGCTAGAAATTCTTTCTCATGCTGGAGCAAATTGGGTGTGGATGGATATGTGACTATAATCCTTCAAACACTTGATTTGGGAAATGCATGTGGTATAATCAGTGACCATACTTCATCTCTTCTCATGAGCAATTGACCAAGGAATTGGCTATTGATCAAGATTTGAGAGATTGAATTACAAGGAATTGTAATTCGATCACTTAAGATTGCCAAGGAGATCAATAAATGCATTGATTGAGGAAGAGATGAAAATGAGCTTGATCCGGAGAATGCAACATCTCCTGAGCCCAATGAACTCCCCATTTCTGATCTTACCCATTCTCTTTAATTTCTGCCATTTACTTTTATGAGCAATTGCCCCATCCCCAGTTATGATTCTGAAATTTACTTTCCGCCATTTACATTCAGCTCTTTATTTCCAGCATTTACTGTTTCCACTATTTACTTTCCCGCCATTTAATTTTCTGCAATTCCCAACTCAAATTCTGGTTCGCTCAACTAGGACATTCCTTTAATTAAAGTTGCTTGATCAATCAATCTCTGTGGGATTCGACCTCACTCTATTGTGAGTTTTTACTTGACGATGAAATCGGTACACTTGCCGAAGGAAATTTGTTGCAAGACAAGTTTTCCGCGTATCAGATTATCAATAACATTTCTCCTTTTCCATCATTCTTTCAAGAGCCAACAGTTTTAACATTCATAAACAACAAATTCAAAAGACATAAGCACTGTTCACGCCTTCATTCAGAAAACAAAAAATATTGTTACCACATCAAAATAATTAAACTAGTTTCAAGGATGAATTTGAAATCATGTACTTCTTGTTCTTCCACCCTTAGTTGTCCCATGTTGGAACTTAATTCTCCTAGGGAGGTGTTAATCTGCTCCCAATAGTTTTGTGGAGGAAAGTGCATCCCTTGAGGCATTAGTGGTTATGAAAAAAAAAAGCAATGCTTTTTCCATACCAAACTTAAAATGTTTGCTCGTCCTCGAGCAAAAGAAGGAGGAAAGGGGGAGAAGAAGGTGTGTGGTGGGTTCGGCCAAGGGAGGGGGAAGTGTGTATGAAAAGGTGTGGCAGGTGGGGATCCTGTGGGATCCATAGATCCTGAGGGGTCAAGGACTTATCATCCCTACTCCATTGAGGCGTGCAAAAACGCCCTTAGTGTGCAATCCTGGCATTTAATGCCAGACTACTGCTTGTTTCTGGCGTTAAACGCCAGCTTTTCTCCCTTTCTTGGCATTAAATGCCAACTTGATGCTCTGTTCTGGCATTAAACACCAGTCTGGTGCTTGTTTCTGGTATTTAATGCTAGCTTGATGCTTCTTTCTGGCGTTAAACGCCAGTCTGATGCTTCTTACTGGTGTTTAAACGCCAGTAAGCTCTTCTTCTAGGGTGAGCTATTTTTAATGCTATTTTTCATTCCGTTTTTTATTTTTCAGTTGTTTTTGTGACTTCACATGATCATCAACCTAAAGAAAACATAAAATAGCAATAGAAAATAAATAGATATAATTAAATAACATTGGGTTGCCTCCCAACAAGCGCTTCATTAATGTCAATAGCTTGACAGTAAGCTCTCATGGAGCCTCACAGATAATCAGAGCAGGGTTGGGGCCTCTCAACACCAAACTTAGAGTTTGGTTGTGGCCTCCCAACACCAAACTTAGAGTTTGAATGTGGGGGTTTTGTTTGACTCTGTATTGAGAGAAGCTTTTCATGCTTCCTCTCCATGGTTATAGAAGGAGAACCTTGAGTTTTATAGTTTGCAATGTTTGCAAACCACAGAGCTTCCTGAATAGCAAACAATTGCTCATCCGAAAAGGTTTCAGAGATCTCAGTAGGAGGGAGGGATGCTCCTGCTACTGGTACTATCCAGGACAGGTGATCAGCTACTTTATTCTCTGTCCCTTTTCTATCTCTTATTTCTATATCAAACTCTTGCAGAAGCAAGACCCATCTTATGAGCCTGGGCTTTGAATCCTGCTTTGTGAGTAGATATTTAAGAACAGCATGGTCAATGTACACAATCACTTTTGATCCTACTAAGTATGATCTAAACTTGTCAATGGCATAAACCACTGCAAGCAGCTCTTTTTCTGTGGTTGTGTAATTTTTTTGTGCATCATTTAAAACACGGCTAGTATAATAAATAACATGCAGAAGCTTGTTATGCCTCTGTCCCAATATTGCACCAATGGCATGGTCACTGGAATCACACATTAGTTCGAATGGTAATGTCCAATCTGGTGCAGAAATAACTGGTGCTGTGACCAGCTTAGCTTTCAGAGTTTCAAATGCCTGCACACACTCTGTGTCAAACACAAATGGCGTGTCAGCAGCTAGCAGATTACTCAGAGGTTTTGCGCTTTTTGAAAAATCCTTTATAAACCTCCTATAGAATCCTGCATGCCCCAGAAAGCTTCTGATTGCCTTAACATTGGTGGGTGGTGGTAATTTTTCAATTACCTCTACCTTAGCTTGATCGACCTCTATTCCCTTGTTCGAAATTTTATGCCCAAGGACAATTCCTTCAGTCACCATAAAGTGACATTTTTCCCAATTTAAAACCAGGTTAGTCTCTTGGCATCTTTTCAAAACAAGTGCTAGATGGTTGAGATAGGAGCTAAATGAGTCTCCAAATACTGAGAAGTCATCCATGAAGACTTCCAGAAATTTCTCTACCATATCAGAGAAGATAGAGAGTATGCACCTCTGAAAGGTTGCAGGTGCATTGCACAGACCAAAAGGCATTCTTCTGTATGCAAATACTCCAGATGGACATGTGAATGATGTTTTCTCTTGGTCCTGAGGATCTACTGTAATTTGGTTGTAACCTGAATAACCATCCAAAAAGTAATAGTATTCATGACCTGCTAGTCTTTCTAGCATCTGGTCTATGAATGGTAAAGGGAAGTGATCCTTCCCGGTGGCTGTATTGAGCCTTCTGTAGTCAATACACATACGCCACCCTGTAACTGTTCTTGTAGGAACCAGTTCATTTTTTTTATTATGAACCACTGTCATACCTCCCTTCTTAGGGACAACATAGACAGGGCTCACCCAGGGGCTATCAGAAATAGGATAAATAATCCCAGCCTCTAGTAACTTAGTGACCTCTTTCTGCACCACCTCTTTCATAGCGGGATTTAGTCGCCTCTGTGGTTGAACCACTGGCTTAGCGTCATCCTCCAATAGGATCTTGTGCATGCATCTGGCTGGGCTAATGCCCTTAAGATCACTTATGGACCACCCAAGAGCTGTCTTGTGTGTCCTTAGCACCTGAATTAGTACTTTCTCTTCTTGTGGCTCTAAAGCAGAGCTTATGATTACAGGAAAAGTGTCACCTTCTCCCAGAAATGCATATTTCAGGGATGGTGGTAGTGGTTTGAGCTCGGGTTTAGGAGGTTTCTCCTCTTCCTAAGGAGTTTTTAGAGGTTCTTTTATTTCCTCTGGTTCCTCTAGATCAGGCTGAACATCTTTAAAAATGTCTTCTAGCTCTGATTCGAGACTCTCAGTCATATTGACCTCTTCCACCAGGGAGTCAATAATATCAACGCTCAGGCAGTCTTCTGATGTGTCTGGATGCTGCATAGCTTTGACAACATTCAACTTAAACTCATCCTCATTGACTCTTAGGGTTATCTCTCCTTTTTGGACGTCAATGAGGGTTCGTCCAGTTGCTAGGAATGGTCTTCCTAGAATGAGAGTTGCACTCTTGTGCTCCTCCATTTCCAGCACTACAAAGTCAGTAGGGAAGGCAAATAGCCCAACCTTGACAATCATGTCCTCAATTATGCCTGATGGGTATTTAATGGAGCCATCAGCAAGTTGAAGACAGATCCGGGTTAGTTTGACCTCTTTAGTCAAGCCAAGCTTTCTGATAGTGGATGCAGGAATTAGGTTGATGCTTGCCCCAATATCACATAGAGCTGTCTTAGTACAAGCACCCTCTAATGTGCATGGTATCATAAAGCTTCCGGGATCCTTAAGCTTTTCTGGTAAGCTTGTTAGAATGACTGCACTGCATTCTTCAGTGAGGAAAACTCTTTCAGTTTCTCTCCAATCCTTCTTATGACTCAAAATATCTTTCATGAACTTGGCATAAGAGGGTATTTGCTCAAGTGCCTCAGCAAACGGAATCTTTATTTCAAAAGTCCTGAGATAGTCTGCAAAGCGGGCAAAAAAGCTTCCGGGATCCTTAAGCTTTTCTGGTAAGCTTGTTAGAATGACTGCACTGCATTCTTCAGTGAGAATAACTTTTTCTGTTTCTCTCCAATCCTTCTTATGACTTAAGATCTCTTTCATGAACTTAGCATAAGGGGGTATTTGCTCAAGTGCCTCTGCAAACGGAATCTTTATTTCAAGAGTCCTGAGATAGTCTGCAAAGCGGGCAAATTGTTTATCCTGTTTCGCTTGGCGGAGTTTCTGAGGATAAGGCATTTTGGCTTTATATTCTTCAACCTTAGTTGCTGCAGGTTTATTTTCTACAGAGGCAGGTTGAGAAGCCTTCTTGAGGGAGTTATTATCAGCACTTGCAGGTGTCTAATCCCTCACTGGCGTTTGAACGCCAGAACTGAACATGGATTGGGTGTTTAACGCCAGTTTTTCACCCTTTTCTAGCGTTTGAACGCCAGACTTATTCCTCTCTGGGCTCTTACTGTACTCAGAGGGATTTTGGATAGCAGGTTGCTCATCCTCTATCATCTATTCTTTTCTTGGCTTTCTGCTGCTTTGAGTTGAGGTATTTAATGTTTTTCCACTTCTTAATTGAACTGCTTGGCACTCCTCTGTTATCTGTTTTGATAACTGCTGTTTTGTCTGATTCAATTGTGATTCCATATCCTTGTTAGCATTTTTGGTTTCTTGTAGCATCTCCTTAACTTCTGCTAACTGCCTTGTTATAGAAGACAGTTGCTGATTGAGTTCCACAACTTGTTCCTGAGGACTAAAGTCAGTTGATACTGCGTTAGCTTCTTCTTTCATGGAGGACTCATTACTTATGTACAGATGCTGATTTCTAGCAACTATATCAATAAGCTCTTGATCCTCTTCAATAGTCTTTCTCATGTGTATAGATCCACCAGCTGAGTGGTCTAGAGATATCTGAGCTTTTTCTGTAAGCCCATAGTAGAAGATGTCTAATTGCACCCACTCTGAAAACATTTCAAAGGGGCATTTCCTTAACATCCCTCTGTACCTCTCCTAGGCATTATAAAGGGATTCATCATCCTCTTGTTTAAAGCCTTGGATGTCCAGCCTTAGCTGTGTCATCCTTTTTGGAGGGAAATATTGATTCAGAAATTTGTCTGATAACTGTTTCTATGTTCTTATGCAAATAAATGAAAACCGAAAAAATGAAAAATTGACTATAATTTCAAAAATTAGAAGAAAAGGAAATAAAAGAAAATTGAAAACTAAATTAATTAATTAAAAAGATTTGAAAAAATGTGGGTGAGAATTTTCGAAAAAATGAAAAGAGAGAAATTGGTTAGGAAGTTTAAAAAAAGATATGTCTTAAAATTAAGGATACTTGTAAGAAAATAAAATAAAATAAATAAAAAAAAGAAAAGATATGAAAAAGATTTGATTTTAAGATTTGAGATTAGAAAAGATAAGATAAGCTAGTTAAGAGAAGATAAGGAATTTAAATTAAAATATTTTGAAATTTAAATTTTAAATTTGAAAATTAAATTTTGAAATTTGAAATTTGAAATTTTAAATTTTGAATTTTGAATTTTCAGAAAAGTCAACAATATAAGATAAGAATTTGAAAAAGATTTAAATTTTGAAAAGATTTTATTTTTAAATTTGAAAATTAAATTTTGAATTTTAAATTTTGAAATTTGAATTTTGAAATTTGAAATTTGAAATTTGAATTTTGAATTTTGGAAGTTGAAATTTGAAATTTGAAATAAGATAAGATAAGTTTTTGAAAAAAGATATGATTTTTTGAAAAAGATTTGAATTTCGAAATTTTTAAAACTAAGATAGGATAAAATAGAAATTTTAAAATAAGAATATGAAATTCTTATGTAAATTTCGAAAATTACTTAAAATAAAGAGAAAAGATATTTTTTTGAATTTAATGAGGAAAGAGAAAAACAATAAAATGACACCAAACTTAGAATTTTTAGATCAAAACAAAGAAAACAAATAAGAAAACTTTGAATGTCAAGATGAACACCAAGAACAAATTTTAAAATTTTTTAAGAAAATAGAAATACAAAGGACACCAAACCTAAAAATTTTTATATTTTGGACACTAATAGTTCGAAAATGTATAAGATAAACAACAACAAACACCAAACAGGAAATTTTAAAGAAAACCAAAAATAAATTTTAAAAAATTTAATAAAAACTAACAAGAAAATACCAAACTTAAAACTTGACACGAGATTTAATCAAAGAAAAATTATTTTTGAAAAGATTTTAGAAAGAAAGACTCAAAGGAGAAACTATTCACAAGAATATAGACACATTCAACAAATGCAAGGATTAAACAGAGAAAAACTATTTTTTTTTATGACAAAAACACAAAGGATACCAAACTTAAAACATGCAACTAGACTCAAACAGAAAACTCTAAAGATTAATAAAGAAAAATAATAAATTTTTGGAAAATTTTTGAAAAGAAAATAAAAGACTCTGACCCAAAAGACAAAATTTTCCTAATCTAAGCAACAATATGAACCGTCAGTTGTTCAAACTCGAACAATCCCTGGCAACGGTGCCAAAAACTTGGTGCACGAATTGTAAATCACACTTTTCACACCAGCAAGTGCACTGGGTCGTCCAAGTAATACCTTACGTGAGTAAGGGTCGATCCCACAGAGATTGTCGGCTTGAAGCAAGCTATGGTTATTTTGTAATTCTTAGTCAGAAAATCAATGATAAGAGTGATTATATTTATGAAGAGTAAAAAGCATAAATTAAATAGTACTTGTTATGCAGTAATGGAGAACAGATTGAGGTTTTGGAGATGCTCTGTCTTCTGAAACTCTGCTTTCCTACTGTCTTCTTCTTCACGCACACAGGTCTCCTTCCATGGCAAGCTGTATGTTGGTGGATCACCGTTATCAATGGCTACCATCCATCCTCTCAGTGAAAATGGTCCAAATGCGCTGTCACCGCACGGCTAATCATCTGTCGGTTCTCACTCATGTTGGAATAGGATCCATTGATCCTTTTGCGTTTGTCACTACGCCCAGCACTTGTGAGTTTGAAGCTCGTCACAGTCATCCCATCCCAGATCCTACTCGGAATACCACAGACAAGGTTTAGACTTTTCGGATCTCAGGAATGGCGGCCAATAATCCTAGTCTATACCACGAAGACTCTGATCATGAACCAAGAGGCTAAGAGATATACACCCAATCTAAGGTAGAACGGAAGTGGTTGTCAGGCATGCGTTCATAGGTTGAGAATGATGATGAGTGTCACGGATCATCACATTCATCACGGTTAAGTACAAGCGAGTATCTTAGAATAGAAACAAGCGTGATTGAATAGAAAACAGAAGTAATTGCATAAATTCATCGAGACACAGCAGAGCTCCTCACCCCCAACCATGGGGTTTAGAGACTCATGCCGTCAGAAATATAATATGAAATGTGTAAAATGTCATGAGGTGCATAGTAAGTCTCTAAAAGTTGTTTTTATACTAAACTAGTAGCTAGGGTTACAGAAAATAAGTAACTAAGTGCAGATAGTGCAGAAATCCACTTCTGGGACCCACTTGGTGTGTGCTTGGGCTGAGAATTGAGCTTTACACGAGTAGAGGCTTCTCTTGGAATTAAACGCCAGGTTGTAGCCTGTTTCTGGCGTTTAACTCTGGTTTGCAACCTGTTTCTGGCGTTTAACGCCAGAATAGGGTAAAGACTTGGCGTTAAACGCCAATTTGCATCGTCAAAACTTGGGCAAAGTATGGACTATTATATATTGCTGGAAAGCCCTGGATGTCTACTTTCCAACGCAATTGAGAGCGCACCAATTGGTCTTCTATAGCTCCAAAAAATCCATTTCGAGTGTAGGGAGGTCAAAATCCAACAGCATCTGCAGTCCTTTTTCAGCCTCTGAATCAGATTTTTGCTCAGGTCCCTCAATTTCAGCCAGAAAATACCTGAAATCATAGAAAAATACACAAACTCATATTAAAGTCCAGAATTGTGATTTTTGCATAAAAACTAATAAAAACATAGTAAAAACTAACTAAATTATACTAAAAACTACTAGAAAACAATGCCAAAAAGCGTATAAATTATCCGCTTAACACACAGCCTGTGCGCGCACACACCAATGAGGTTTTACAACCTGTGCGCACGCATAGCCCTGTGTGCCGCACACGTTGGGAAGGTCATTCTATTGGGAGTGCTAGCACAGCTTGTGAGAGTGAACAGACTTGTGAATTTTCGTACCTGTGCGTACGCACATCACTTTAAAATCTTCCTGGGCGTGTGCACGCACACCCCTTTGCGTACTCACACGCCCTGTTTCTCAAATTTAAAACTTGTTGTCAACTATTTGACCTTCCCAGCAAGCTTGTAAGTTTTTGTGACACCATTTTAAGACTCTTGGGCTCAATTTTGGTTATTGAAACATGGGAAAGGTCCTAGGAGGTTTAATTTGGGTTTTACTTTGAAAAGTTAGTAAACGGAGGTTTAGGTTTCCGGTGTATTGAGGATGAGTTAGTTGAGAGAGAAGGAAGAGTGGTGAATATGGTGATTATTGACAACGGATGTGAGAAATTGGTGAATTGATGAGTTCGGAATAGAACTGCTTATGATGAGTTTGGGAAATATGAATGTTTAAGGATGTTAATGGAAGGATGATCTTGATAAATGTTGAGAGTGTACCAGGCACTATATCCTTGGAATGTTGAGAGTTGATAATTGGAAGTGATTTGAAATGAGAAATGATGATGAATTGAGGCTGATGGAGTTGTGGATATGAATAGTGAGCCAGGCACTATATCCTTGGAATGATAGTATGCCAGACATTATATCCTTAGAATGATTTGTGATGAATTATATGCTGTTGTTGTTTTCCTTCTTTGCTGCAAGAGTGTGCCAGGCACTATATCCTTGGAACGGTAGTGTGTCAGCTGATGACATGTCACCATGTCATGTTTTTCTATGCTTTTTCATTTGTTTTCAATAGGTTTTATGCACTTTCTTGAGCCATAAGCAAGCCAATTGGGTAGATTTTCATGATTCCTTTGATTTAATCAACCATGTATGAATTAATGTAATTTCATGAGATTTTATGCTATAATTGTCATATATTATGAAAGAATAACAAACTCATGATTTTGAGCAAAGCTTT
>NC_029793.2:46766035-46780661 GCF_000816755.2 Arachis ipaensis | reverse complement strand
AGCATTGATAATTAAAATTGGATTGAGATGAGAAATGGTGATGACTGGTAATGATTTGAGGTGGATGGACTTGTTGGACATGAAAAGTGTGCCAAGCACTATATCCTCGGAATGATAGTGTTTGAAAGAGAGTGGGCTAGGCACTATATCCTTGGAATGAATTGTGATGAGTTATATGTAATTGTTGTTTTCCTTTTCTGCCGCAAGAGTGGGTTAGGCACTATATCTTCGGATTGAGCATGCAAATGTGCCAGGCACTATATCCTTGGAACGGTAGTGTGCCAGGCACTATATCCTCGGAACAAAAGCGTGCTAGGCGCTATATCCTCGGAAGTGGCAGAAAGGCGACATCCGAAAGGATGTGTCGGGTTGGCATTCATAGACCGACATGTGATATCACGAGCCAATAGGATAGACCTTCATCATATGCATCTCTTATGTGCTTGATTGCTTTGATTACTTGAGTTTGCCTTATTGTATAACATGCCTACTTGCTTCTTGAATTACTTGCTGTATATGAAAACTATCTGTGTTTTACTTGCTTGCATTAATTGTGATTGTCTAGTGTTGAGGAGGTTAGGTAGGCAGTGGCGATGGGATCGCACGGAGGTTAGGTTGGTGAAGGCTGTGGGATATAGCGGTGTGAATAGTATTAGTTAGAAATCCCCTAAATTTAGATAACCCGATTTATGGTTTAAGTTCTTTAGATATTTATTTATTTTGTTCTAAGCTTGAATATCCGTATGTGATGTGAAGTTCTAGGAATGCCTTCGGCGTCCCGGAGCCTTACATCTTACATCATTGGGCACTGTTACCATACTGAGAACCTCCAGTTCTTATTCCATACTTTGTTGTTATTTTTCAAATTCAGGTCGTAATCTACTTCGGTGAGATTGCGGATATGGTGACAGAGCGGAGTATGGTTCGTTCCTTGTTTATTTTTGTTTTACTTTCGTCATAGTATTCTCTCACCTTTTGTATATTTATCTTTATGGCCTTAGAGGCTTGTTTGAGAGATAGGTTGTATAAGCTGTTTTAATTCATAAACTCTGCATCTTTCTATTTGTAACTAGTCGGCTTAAACTCCGCAAGCTGCGGCTAGTTCTCTATGATTATTATATTCTTATATTTATATATGTTTTATTCTCTTATATCTATACCTTGTATCTTATGCGTTAGCTTCGTGTGAATGTTTCACGCTTTTGCAATTCTGTCTTTGAGCTTAATCCTTCATCAAGCTTCTAGAATATATCATTTCCTTATATATATAAATATGTATAAGCCTTAGGACTGTTGTAACCTCTGATTAACCTTTGTTTTCCGGCTAGAGGTAAGGCTTAGG
This sequence comes from Arachis ipaensis, assembly GCF_000816755.2. NCBI lineage: Eukaryota > Viridiplantae > Streptophyta > Magnoliopsida > Fabales > Fabaceae > Arachis > Arachis ipaensis. Next base: position 46,779,319 of record NC_029793.2, on the reverse strand, counting down.
GTAATTGGGGTATTACATTCAACGCCCCAATGATGAGGAAGCTGGCATTGAATGTCAGCCAGGGAGCAGAGGCTGGGCGTTAAATGCCCTATATGGAGTGGAAAGCTGGCGTTAAACGCCAGCCAGGAAGCAGAGGCTGGGCATTTAACGCCCTATATGGAGCAGGAAGCTGGCATTGAACGCCAGCCAGGGAGCAAGGGCTGGGCATTCAACACCTACAAGGGGGCAGGAAATTCGAATTCCCTAGCCTCTCAGGATCAGTGGGTCCCACAGAATCTCCACCTACCCCACATTCTTCTCTCTCTTACTTTCCCTCTTCTCCACATACACTCTTCCCCGTACACCCTCAACCAATCACATCCACATCACCTTTTTCTCTTTCCGACACCCTTCATCACTACCAATCAACCATTCCCACCAACCCCACCCACTTCAAATTCAAAATATTTTCCTCTCAATTACCCCATCGATAACCGAACCCTAACACAAAACCCCCTATAAATACCCCCTCCATCACCCCTTCATACCCACACATACACAACCCTCATACACCATATACTCCCCACTTGGCCGAATCTCGCTCTCCTTCTATCTCCACTATTTCTCTTCTTCTTCTACTCTATTCTTTCCTTTTGTTAATATTTGCTCGAGGAAGAGCAAATATTTTAAGTTTAGTGTTGGAAAAGCCTTACTTTTGGATTTCCAATCACACTTATGGCACCCAAAGTCGGAGAATCCTCTAGAAAGAGGAAAGGAAAAGCCATAGCTTCCACCTCCGAACCTTGGAAAAAGGAGAGATTCCTTACTAAGACTCATCAAGACCACTTCTATGAAGTAGTGTCAAAGAAGAGGGTGATTCTTGAAGTCCCCTTTAGACTAAAAAAGGAATGAGTACCCAGAGATCCAACAAAAAATCCAAAGAAGAGGTTAGGAAATTCTGACCAACCCTATCCCGGAAGTTGGAATCTTAATGGTTCAAGAGTTCTATGCCAATGCTTGGGTCACTAAAAATCTTGACACTAGTGTGAACTCACACCCCAAAAATTGGCACACCATGGTCCGAGGGCGTCTCTTGGATTTCAGCCCGAAAAATGTAAGGTTGGCACTCCACTTACCATTAATGCAAGGAGACCCACACCTCTACACTAGAAAAGTCATTTTCAATCAGAGGCTGGACCATGTCCTTTCAGACATTTGTGTGGAAGGAGCTCAGTGGAAGAGGAATACTCAAGGCAAGCCTATCTAACTAAGAAGGCTTGACCTTAAGCCCGTAGCTAGAGGATGGTTGGAATTCATCCAATGCTCTATCATTCCTACTAGCAACCGGTCCAAAGTGACAATTGACCGAGCCATCATGATTCATTGCATCATGCTTAGGGATGAGGTGGAGGTACATGAGGTGATACCTCAAGAGCTATACAAGGTGGCAGAAAAGACCTCCACCCAAGCAAGGTTGGCATTCCCTCACCTCATATATCACGTATGCAATTCAGCTGGAATTTTCATAGAGGGAGACATCCCCATAGAAGAGGACAATCCTATCACTAAAAGAAGGATGGAGCATGTTAGAGAGCCAGCACATGAACCACAGCAAGAGCATGTGGAGCTGCCTTAACAAGAAATTCCTGAGATGCCTCAAGGGATGTGTTTCCCTCCTCAAGGATATTAGGATCAACTTGATAAACCGCATTTGTAGGGTTTATTTTGTGCTTAATTTAGGGGATTTTATGACCTTTTACCCACATTTATTCAATAAAATAGCATGGTTTCATGATTGTCTCCTAATTTGTGCTTAAGTATGAAAATATGCTTTTTAGGCCCTTAATTGTTTAATCTTGATTTATCTTTGATTCCATTAGATGCCTTGATATTTTTGTTAATTGATTTCAAATTTAGGAGACAAAGATTGGATCAAGGGAATGAAGGAAAAGCATGAAAAAATGGAGAACTCATGAAGAAATGAAGGAATCGCAAAAATTGTCAACCCAACCTCTTCGCACTTAATCGACCATAACTTGAGCTACAGAGGTCCAAATGATGCAGTTCTAGTTGCGTTGGAAAGATAACATCTAGGTCTTCGAAATGATATAAGATTTGCATAGTTGCATCGTGCATAGGGGCACACACGCACACTATACGCATACACGCCGATGGGTGCAGATGATTCACTTAATGCAACTCGTGCCCAGCGATTTTAGAAGCCTTGTGGGCCCAATCCAACTCATTTCTGATGCTATTTAAGCCAAGGATTGAAGGGAAATTAATATACTTTTGATCATTAGTCATAGTTTAAGTTTTAGAAGTAGCTAGAGTTAGTTTCTAGAGAGAGAAGCTCTCACTTCTCTCTAGAATTAGGATTAGGTTTTAGATCTAGATCTACTTCTTCTTCTCTTCTAATTTTCCTTTCTCTTTCCCTAATTGTTCTCTTGTAGTTGTAAAATTCTTCTTCTCTTGTAATTCCTTTGTATTGTTAGTTGTAGTTTATGAACTTTCTTTTGTAGATCTACATTTCTTCTTCAATGCAATTGGTAAGTTCTTTGTTGTTTCATATTGTTTTCCCTTTCTATTGTTGATCTCTTGCTATTCTAGTTAGATCTCTCTTTAATTCTTGCAATTCATGTTGTTTCCTTTTATGCCTTCCAAGTGCTTGATAAAATGCTTGGTTGGATTTTAGAGTAGATTTTAGTGCTCTTGGCTTGGGAAGGTAACTTAGGAACTATTGAGTTACTAATATCCAAGTGATTGACGATTGGGAGCCATTAACTCTAGATCTCACTAATTGATTTGGTGGGGAACTAGGACTTATGGACTTGGATTGATATAGCTCACTTGACTTTCCTCTACTATTAGTTAGGGGTTGACTTAGTGGGATTGATCCTTGTCAATTCTCATGTTGTGGTTAGTGATAAGGATAGAGATCCTTGACCACCAACCTTTGCCAAGACCTTTGTAGTTGTTAGTTTATTTAGATTGTCATTTACATTTCATGCCTCTTATCAAAAACCCCAAACATACCTCATAACTAATAACAAGGACACTTTATTGCAATTCTTAGGGAGAACAACTCGAGATTTAATACTTCGGTTTATAAATTTAGGGATTTGTTTTAGTGACAAACAATCTTTTGTATGAAAGGATTATTGTTGGTTTAGGAACTATATTGCAACGAGATTTCATTTGTGAATTCTAAACTGCCAAGAAATCCGTTCATCACAACTGAATACTTCTCTAGGAGAATTAAGCTCCAACATGGATCAGCTGAGGATGGGACACCAAGAACATTCCACCATCCTCTATGAAATAAGAGAAGATCAAAGAGCTATGAGGGATGATGTGCAGATAATTTATACTCTTTTTGGCAGTATTTTTACATAGTTTTCAGTATGATTTGATTAGTTTTTAATATATTTTTATTAGTTTTTAAATAAAAATCATATTTCTGGACTTTACTATGAGTTTGTGTGATTTTCTGTGATTTCAGGTAATTTCTGGCTGAAATTGAGGGACTTGAGCAAAAATCAGATTCAGAGGTTGAAGAAGGACTGCAGATGCTGTTGGATTCTGACCTCCCTGCACTCAAAGTGGATTTTCTGGAGCTCCAAGAGTCCAAATGGAGCCCTCTCAATTGCGTTGGAAAGTAGACATCCAGGGCTTTCCAGAAATATATAATAGTCCATACTTTGTTCGAGTTTAGATGACGCAATCTGGCGTTCAACATCAGCTCTCTGCCCTATTCTGGAGTTAAACGCCAGAAACAGGTTGCAAAGCAGAGTTAAACGCCAGAAACAAGTTACAAACTGGCGTTTAACTCCAAGAAAGACCTCTACACATGAAACCTTCAATGCTCAGCCCAAGCACACACCAAGTGGGCCTGGAAGTGGATTTCTGCATCATTTACTCATTTCTGTAAACCCTAGTAACTAGTTTAGTGTAAATAGGACTTTTTATGATTGTATTTACATCTGGGGGGACATCTTTTGATCATCTTGGGATTATCTTTTGATCCTTTGATCACATTTTGGAGGCTGGCCTCACGGCCATGTCTAGACCTTGTTCTTATGTATTTTCAACGGTAGAGTTTCTACACACCATAGATTAAGGTGTGGAGCTCTGCTGTTCCTCATGAATTAATGCAAAGTACTATTGTTTTTCTATTCAACTCAAGCCTATTTCTTCTCTAAGATATTCATTCGCACACAAGAACATGATGAATGTGATGATTATGTGACGCTCATCATCATTCTCACTTATGAACGCGTGCCTGACAAACACTTCCGTTCTACATGAAAGCAAGCTTGAATGCATATCTCTTAGCCTTCTGATCGTGAGATCAGAGTCATCGTAGTATAGGCTAGAATTATTGGCGGCCATTCTTGAGATCCGAAAAGTCTAAACCTTGTCTGTGGTATTCCGAGTAGGATCCGGGAAGCGATGGCTGTGACGAACTTCAAACTTGTGAGTGCTGGGCATAGTGACAGACGCAAAAGGATTACTGAGTCCTATTCAAGTATGATCGAGAACCGACAGATGAATAGCCGTGCGGTGACAGTGCATTTTGGACCATTTTCACTGAGAGAACGGGATGTAGCCATTGACGACGGTGATGCCCTACATACAGCTTGCCATGGAAAGGAGTAGGAATGATTGGATGAAGACAGCAAAAAAGCAGAGGTTCAGGAGGAACAAAAGCATCTCTATACGCTTATCTGAAATTCTCACCAAGGAATTACATAAGTATCTCTATCCTATTTTATATTTTAATTATATTTTAATTATCAATTCACCATAACCATTTGAATTCGCCTGACTGAGATTTACAAAGTGACCATAGCTTGCTTCAAGCCGACAATCTCCGTGGGATCGACCCTTACTCACGTAAGGTTTATTACTTGGACGACCCAGTGCACTTGCTGGTTAGTTGTGCGAAGTTGTGACAAGGAATTAATATTATGAACGTGTGTATTAAGTTTTCAGCGCCGTTACCAAGGAATGAACGATCACGATTTCTGCGCACCAAGTTTTTGGCACCGTTGCCGGGGATTGTTCGAGTTTGGACAACTGACGGTTCATCTTGTTGCTCAGATTAGGTAATTTTATTTTAATTTTAAACTTTTTATTTCTTATTTTCGAAAGATACAAAAATTTTTCTTCTTTTTTGTTCTTCCCAAAGTAATTTTCGAAAAATCCAAAAAAATTAATAAAATCATAAAAACCAAAAATAATTTTATGTTTCTTGTTTGAGTATAGTGTCAATTCTTAAGTTTGGTGTCAATTGCATGCTTTTATAATTTTCTTTAATTTTCGAAAATTCATCATATGTTCTTCATGATCTTCAAGTTGTTCTTGATGAATTTCTTTGCTTGATCTTTAAATTTCTCTTGTTTGGTGTCTTTTCTTGTTTTTAATATGCATTTTCAATTTGTTAGTGTCTAATGTTTAAAAATTTCTAAGTTTGGTGTCTTGCATGTTTTTCTTTTCTTAAAAAGTTTCAAAAATAAGTTTTGATGTTCATCTTGATCTTCAAAGTGTTCTTGGTGTTCATCTTGACATTCAAAGTGTTCTTGCATGCATTAGTTGTTTTGATTCATAATTTCTATGTTTTGTGTCAATTTTGTGTTTTTCTCTCTCCTCATTAAAAATTCAAAAATAAAAAATATATCTTTCCTTGTTTTACTCATAAATTTCAATTTCAAAATTCTATCTTTTCAAATCTTTTTCAAAAATCAAATCTTTTTCATTTATTTTTATATATTTTCGAAATATTTTTTAAAATTTGATTTTCAAAATCTTTTTCCTATTCCTACTTCATATTTTCGAGAATCTCACTAACATTTAATTTTTAGATTAAAAAATTTCAAGTTGTTACTTGCCTATTAAGAAAGGTTCAATCTTTAAATTTTAAAATCATATCTTTTTGTTTCTTGTTAGTCAAGTAATCAACTTTAATTTTCAAAATCATATCTTTTCAATCATATATTTTTTTTAATAAATTGCAATCATATCTTCTCAATCAAATCTTTTTCAAAATAATGTCAATCATTTTAATCATATCTTTTTCAAAAATCAATTTTCAAAATCTTTTCTAACTTCCTATCTTTTCAAATTTAATTTTCAAAATTTTTTTTATTAACTACCTGACTTTCTATTTGATTTAAAAAAAAATTTCAATTTCAATCATATCTTTTTCAAAACCACCTTACTAATTTTCTCTCTCTAATTTTCGAAAACTCCTTCCCCCTTTTTCAAATTTTTTTAACTAACAAATTGTTTTAAATTTTAATCTAATTTTATTTTTCTTTTTTTTAATTTTGGAATTCTAATTCAAAATAAAAACAAAAATATTTTTATTTTATTTTAATTAATTTTCGAATCTTTCTCTTCTCCTTCTTCTATTCTCCTCTTTTTCTACTCACATAAAGGAATCTCTATACTGTAACATAGAGAATTCCATATTTTCTTTTCTGTTTTCTTCATTTTCATATGAGCAGGAACAAGGATAAGAACATTCTTGTTGAGGTTGATCCTGAACCTGAAAGGACTCTGAAGAGGAAGCTAAGGGAAGCTAAAGCATAACTCTCTGGAGAAAATCTGACAGAAATTTTCGAAAAAGAAGGAGACATGGCCGAAAATAACAACAATGCAAGGAAGATGCTTGGTGACTTTACTACACCAAATTCCAATTTACATGGAAGAAGTATCTCAATCACTGCCATTGGAGCAAACAATTTTGAGCTAAAGCCTCAATTAGTTTCTCTGATGCAACAGAATTGCAAGTTTCATGGACTTCCATCTGAAGATCCTTTTCAGTTCTTAACTGAATTCTTGCAGATCTGTGATACTGTTAAGACTAATGGGGTTGACTCCGAGGTTTACAGGCTTATGCTTTTCCCGTTTGCTGTAAGAGACTGAGATAGAATATGGTTGGACTCTCAACCTAAAGATAGCCTGAACTCTTGGGATAAGCTGGTCGCGGCTTTCTTAGCCAAGTTCTTTCCTCCTCAAAAGCTTAGCAAGCTTAGAGTGGATGTTCAAATCTTCAAACAGAAAGAAGGTGAATCCCTCTATAAAGCTTGGGAGAGATATAAGCAACTGACCAAAAAGTGTCCTTCTGACATGCTTTCAGAATGGACCATCCTGGATATATTCTATGATGGTCTGTTTGAATTATCTAAGATGTCATTGGACCATTCTGCAGGTGGATCCATTCACCTAAAGAAAACGCCTACAGAAGCTCAGGAACTCATTGACATGGTTGCAAATAACAAGTTCATGTACATTTCTGAAAGGAATCCTGTGAGTAATGGGACGCCTCAGAGGAAGGGAGTTCTTGAAATTGATACTCTGAATGCCATATTGGATCAGAATAAAATATTAACTCAGCAACTCAATATGATTTCTCAGAGTCTAAATGGATTGCAAGCTGCATCCAATAGTACTCAAAAGGCATCTTCTGAAGAAGAAGCTTATGATCCTGAGAACCCTGCAATAGCAGAGGTGAATTACATGGGGGAACCCTATGGAAATACCTATAATCCCTCATGGAGAAATCATCCAAATTTCTCATGGAAGGATCAACAAAAGCCTCAACAAGGCTTTAATAATGGTGGAAGAAACAGGTTTAGCAATAGCAAGCCTTTTCCATCATCCACTCAGCAACAGACAGAGAATTCTGAGTAGAATCCATCTAGCTTAGCAAATATAGTTTCTGATCTATCTAAGGCCACTTTAAGTTTCATGAATAAAACAAGGTCCTCCATTAGAAATTTGGAGGCACAAGTGGTTCAGCTGAGTAAAAGGGTCACTGAAACTCCTCCTAGTAATTTATACGCTTTTTGGCATTATTTTTAGGTAGTTTTTAATATGTTTTACTCACTTTTTATTATATTTTTATTAGTTTTTAAACAAAATTCATATTTCTGGACTTTACTATGAGTTTGTGTGTTTTTCTGTAATTTCAGGTATTTTCTGGCTGAAATTGAGGGAGCTGAGCAAAAATCTGATTCAGGCTGAAAAAGGACTGCTGATGTTGTTGGATTCTAACCTCTCTGCACTCGGAATAGATTTTCTGGAGCTACAGAAGTCCAATTGGTGCGCTCTCAATTGCGTTGGAAATTTGACATCCAGGGCTTTCCAGCAATATATAATAGTTCATACTTTGCTCAAGGATAGATGACGTAAACTGGCGTTCAACGTCAGTTCCATGTTGCAGTCTGGCGTCAAACGCCAGAAACAGGTTACAAATGGGAGTTGAACGCCAAAAACAGGTTACAACTTGGCATTTAACTCCAGAAACAACCTAGGCACGTGAGAAGCTTAAGTCTCAGCCCCAGCACACACCAAGTGGGCCCCAGAAGTGGATTTATGCACCATCTATCATAGTTTATTCATTTTCTGTAAACCTAGGTTACTAGTTTAGTATTTAAACAACTTTTAGAGATTTATTTTGTACCTCATGACATTTTAGATCTGAACTTTGTACTCTTTGACGGCATGAGTCTCTGAACTCCATTGTTGGGGGTGAGGAGCTCTGCTGTGTTTCGATGAATTAATGCAACTATTTCTATTTTCTATTCAAATACGCTTGTTTCTATCTAAGATGTTTATTCGCACTTTAATATAATGGATGTGATGATCCGTGACACTCATCATCATCCTCAACCTATGAATGCATGCCTGACAACCACCTCCGTTCTACCTTCGATTGAATGAATATCTCTTGGATTCCTTAATCAGAATCTTCGTGGTATAAGCTAGAATCCATTGGCAGAATTCTTGAGAATCCAGAAAGTCTAAACCTTGTCTGTGGTATTCCGAGTAGGATTCAGGGATTGAATGACTGTGACGAGCTTCAAACTCACAAGGGCTGGGCGTAGTGACAGATGAAAAAGGATCAGTGGATCCTATTCCAGCATGAGTGAGAACCGACAGATGATTAGCCGTGCGGTGACAGCGCACCTGGACCTTTTTCACTGAGAGGACGGATGGTAGCCATTGACAATGGTGATCCACCAACACACAGCTTGCCATAGGAGAAACCTTGCGTGCGTGAAGAAGAAGACAGGGAGAAAGCAGAGATTCAGAAGACAAAGCATCTCCAAAACTCTAACATATTCTCCATTACTGCAGAACAAGTATTTAATCCATGCTCTTTTATTCTTTGCAATTCATACTGATAATTATAATTGATTTCCTGACTAAGATTTACAAGATAACCATAGATTGTTTCAAACCAACAATCTCCGTGGGATCGACCCTTACTCACGTAAGGTATTACTTGGACGACCCAGTGCACTTACTGGTTAGTGGTACGAGTTGTGAAAAGTGTGATTCGCAATTCATGCACCAAGTTTTTGGCGCCGTTGCCGGGGATTGTTCGAGTTTGAACAACTGACGGTTCATCCTATTGCTTAGATTAGGAAGATTTTGTCTATTGGGTCAGAGTCTTTTACTTTCTTTTCAAAAATCTTTCAAAAATTTTTATTTTTCTTTATTGATCTGTGATTTGTCTTTGAGTCTTTTATTATTGTTCTTGTTAAAATTTTAGAATCCTTATTTTCTTTTTCAAAAATTTTTTGAAACTTTATTTTTTTTATTTTATTTTATTTTATTTTTATTTTTACTAATAATTGAGTTTTTCTGTTTGAGTTTAGTTTTATATTTTAAGTTTGGTGTCAATTGCATGTTTGTATTTTCCTTTAAATTTTTGAAATTTGTGTTCTTTGTTCTTTCTTTATCTTCAAGTTGTTTGATGAGCGGATAATTTATACGCTTTTTGACATTGTTTTTAGTATGTTTTTAGTAGGATCTAGTTACTTTTAGGGATGTTTTCATTAGTTTTTATGTTAAATTCACATTTCTGGACTTTACTATGAGTTTGTGTGTTTTTCTGTGATTTCAGGTATTTTCTGGCTGAAATTGAGGGACTTGAGCAGAAATCAGATTCAGAGGTTGAAGAAGGACTGCTGATGCTGTTGGATTCTGACCTCCCTGCACTCAAAGTGAATTTTCTGGAGCTACAGAACTCGAAATGGCGCGCTTCCAATTGCGTTGGAAAGTAGACATCCAGGGCTTTCCAGCAATATATAATAGTCTATACTTTGGCCAAGAATAGACGACGTATACTGGCGTTCAACGCCAGCTTTCTGCCCAAATCTGGCGTCCAGCGCCAGAAAAGGATCCAAAACCAGAGTTGAACGCCCAAACTGGCACAAATACTGGCGTTCAACTCCACAAATGGCCTCTGCACGTGGAAAGCTAAAGCTCAGCCCAAGCACACACCAAGTGGGCTCCGAAAGTGAATTTATGCATCAATTACTTACTCATGTAAACCCTAGTAGCTAGTTTATTATAAATAGGATCTTTTACTAGTCTTTTAAACATCTTTGGTCTCAGTTTTAATCCATTGTTCATCTTAGGAGACTATTGATCATGCTTTAGGGGGCTGGCCATCTCGGCCATGCCTGGACCTTCACTTATGTATTTTTAACGGTAGAGTTTCTACACTCCATAGATTAAGGTGTGGAGCTCTGCTGTTCCTCAAAGATTAATGCAAAGTACTACTGTTTTCTATTCAATTCATCTTATTTCGCTTCTAAGATATCCATTCGCACCCAAGAACGTGATGAAGGTGATGATTATGTGTGACACTCATCACCATTCTCCCCTATGAACGCGTGCCTCACAAACACTTCCGTTCTACATGAAATAAGCTAGAATGAATATCTCTTAGATCTCTTAATCAGAATCTTCGTGGTGTAAGCTAGAATGATGGCGGCATTCAAGAGAATCTAGAAAGTCTAAACCTTGTCTGTGGTATTCCGAGTAGGATTCAATGATTGAATGACTGTGACGAGCTTCAAACTCGCGAGTGCTGGGCGTTAGTGACAGATGCAAAAGGAGGGTGAATCCTATTCCAGCAGGATCGAGAACCGACAGATGATTAGCCGTGCTGTGACAGAGCATGTGAGCATATTTTTCACTGAGAGGAGGGGATGTAGCCACTGACAACGGTGATGCCCTTGCATAGAATCCTTATTTTTCCTTTTTTCAATTAATTTTCGAAAAAATACAAAAAAATTTAGAAAATCATAAAAATAAAAAAATATTTTTGTGTTTCTTGTTTGAGTCTTGAGTCATATCATAAGTTTGGTGTCACTAGCATATGCATATTGCATTTTTCGAAAATTCATGCATTCATAGTGTTCTTCATGATCTTCAAATTGTTCTTGGTAAATCTTCTTGTTTGATCTTGATTATTTTTTTGTTTTGTGTCTTTTCTTGTTTTTCATATGCATTCTTGAATTCTTAGTGCGTAAGCATTAAAGAATTCTAAGTTTGGTGTCTTGCATGTTTTCTTTGCATTAAAATTTTTTCAAAATTGTGTCTATGATGTTCATCTTGACATTCATAGTGTTCTTGGTGTTCATCTTGACATTCATAGCATTCTTGCATGCATTCATTGTTTTGATCTAAAAATTTCATGCATTGCATCTTTTTAGTGTTTTTCTCTTGCATCATAAAAATTCAAAAAATCAAAAAAATATATCTTTCCCTTTTTCTCCATCAAATTCGAAAATTTGAGTTGACTTTTTCAAAAAATTTTTAAAATCACGTTGTTTCTTATGAGTCAAATCAAATTTTCAATTTGAAAATCTTATCTTTTTTTCAAAATCTTTTTCAAAAATCAAATCTTTTTCAAAATTCTTAGTTATTTTCGAAAATTCCAAAAATATTTTTCTCAAAAATCTTTTTCTTATTTTTATATCAAATTTTCGAAAATAACATAATCAATTAATGTTTTGATTCAAAAATTTGAAGTTTGTTACTTGCTTGTTAAGAAAGATTCAAACTTTAAGTTCTAGAATCATATCTTGTGATTTTTTGTGAATCAAGTCATTAATTGTGATCTTAAAAATCAAATCTTTTTCAAAATTAATTCCTATCATATCTTTCTAAAATATCTTCTTATCTTACCTTTTTCAAAAAGTTGGTTTCAAAATATCTTTTCTAACCTCCTAACTTCTTATCTTTTCAAAATTTGTTTCAACTAACTAACTAACTTTTTGTTTGTTTTTTAACTTTTTCAAAACTACCTAACTAACTCTCTCTCTCTAATTTTCGAAAATATCTTCCCTCTTTTTCAAAAATTCTTTTTAATTAACTAATTATTTTATTTTTATTTTGAATTTTCGAAAAAAAAAAACTACTAACCTTTTTCAAAAACTATTTTCAAAAATCACTAACTCTTTTTCAAAATTTATTTTCGAAAATTCCTTCTCTCTCATCTCCTTCTAATTATTTATTCATTTACTAACATCTCATCTCACATCTCAACCCTCCTCACAGTTGTGTTTCTTCCATTACATTATATTCTTTGTCTCCCCCTCTTCTTCTACTCACATAGGGATCCCTATACTGTGGTATAAAGGATCTCTATTATTATTATTATTTTTCTGTGCCCTCTTCTTTGTCATATGAGCAGGAGCAAGGATAAGAACATTATTGTGGAAGCAGATCCAGAACCTGAAAGGACTCTAAAAAGGAAACTAAGAGAAGCTAAAATACAACAATCCAGAGATAACCTTTCAGAAATTTTCGAACAGGAAGAGGAGATGGCAGCCGAAAATAATAATAATGTAAGGAAGAATGCTTGGTAACTTTACTGCACCTAATTCTAATTTACATGGAAGAAGCATCTCCATTCCTGCCATTGGAGCAAACAACTTTGAGCTGAAACCTCAATTAGTTTCTCTGATGCAGCAGAACTGCAAGTTTCATGGACTTCCATCTGAAGATCATTTTCAGTTCTTAACTGAATTCTTGCATATATGTGATACTGTTAAGACTAATGGAGTAGATCCTGAAGTCTACAGGCTCATGCTTTTCCCTTTTGCTGTAAGAGACAGAGCTAGATTATGGTTGGATTCTCAACCCAAAGACAGCCTAAACTCTTGGGATAAGCTGGTCACTACTTTCTTAGCCAAGTACTTTCCTCCTCAAAAGCTGAGCAAGCTTAGAGCTGATGTTCAAACCTTCAGACAGAAAGAAGGTGAATCCCTCTATGAAGCTTGGGAAAGATACAAACAGTTGACCAAAAAGTGTCCTTCTGACATGCTTTCAGAATGGACCATCCTGGATATATTCTATGATGTTTTATCTGAGTTGCTGCTAAAATCTCATTAGAGATGGCAGACAGTTCAAGAAAACAGGCATATGGACAAGTAGAGGACGTGTTAGTAAAGGTTGGAGGCCTTTACATCCCTGCTGATTTCATAGTCCTGGATA
>NC_029793.2:46752949-46766002 GCF_000816755.2 Arachis ipaensis | reverse complement strand
TTAGGCGAAAAAAAAAATAGAAAGAAAAAGCAAGCAGAAAAAGCCAAAAGCTCTTAAAACCAAGAGGCAAGAGCAAAAAGCCAATAACCCTTAAAACCAAAAGGCAAGGGTAATAAAAAGGATCCCAAGGTTTTGAGCATCAGTGGATAGGAGGGCCTAAAGGAATAAAATCCTGGTCTAAGCGGCTAAACCAAGCTGTCCCTAACCATGTGCTTGTGGCGTGTAGGTGTCAAGTGAAAACTTGAGACTAAGCAGTTAAAGTCAAGGTCCAAAGAAAAAAAAAAAGAGTGTGCTTAAGAACCCTGGACACCTCTAATTGGGGACTTTAGCAAAGCTGAGTCACGATCTGAAAAGGTTCAGGATTCAATGATTGAATGACTGTGACGAGCTTCAAACTCGCGAGTGCTGGGCGTTAGTGACAGACGCAAAAGGTGGGTGAATCCTATTCCAGCACGATCGAGAACCGACAGATGATTAGCCGTGCTGTGACAGAGCATGTGAGCATATTTTTCACTGAGAGGAGGGGATGTAGTCACTGACAACAGTGATGCCCTTGCATAAAGCCAGCCATGGAAAGGAGTAAGACTGATTGGATGAAGATAGCAGGAAAGCAGAGGTTCAGAGGAACGAAAGCATCTCCATTCGCTTATCTGAAATTCTNNTTCATGCATTCATAGTGTTCTTCATGATCTTCAAGTTGTTCTTGGTAAGTCTTCTTGTTTGATCTTGATGATTTTTTTTGTTTTGTGTCTTTTCTTGTTTTTCATATGCATTCTTGAATTCTTAGTGCGTAAGCATTAAAGAATTCTAAGTTTGGTGTCTTGCATGTTTTCTTTGCATTAAAAATTTTTCAAAATTGTGTCTATGATGTTCATCTTGACATTCATAGTGTTCTTGGTGTTCATCTTGACATTCATAGCATTCTTGCATGCATTCATTGTTTTGATCTAAAAATTTCATGCATTGCATCTTTTTAGTGTTTTTCTCTTGCATCATAAAAATTCAAAAAATCAAAAAAATATATCTTTCCCTTTTTCTCTCATCAAATTCGAAAATTTGAGTTGACTTTTTCAAAAAATTTTTAAAATCAAGTTGTTTCTTATGAGTCAAATCAAATTTTCAATTTGAAAATCTTATCTTTTTTTCAAAATCTTTTTCAAAAATCAAATCTTTTTCAAAATTCTTAGTTATTTTCGAAAATTCTAAAAATATTTTTCTCAAAAATCTTTTTCTTATTTTTATATCAAATTTTCGAAAATAACATAATCAATTAATGTTTTGATTCAAAAATTTGAAGTTTGTTACTTGCTTGTTAAGAAAGATTCAAACTTTAAGTTCTAGAATCATATCTTGTGATTTTTTGTGTTCTTCAAAGTGTTCTTGAGTCTTCCTTGTGTTTTGATCTTAAAATTTTTAAGTTTGGTGTTCCTTGGTGTTTTTCCTCTAAATTTTCGAAAATAAGGAGCACTAGATCTAAAAAATTTTAAGTTTTGTGTCTTTTTATTGTTTTTCTCTTTCCTTATTGAATTCAAAAATATCTTTTTCCTTTATTTTAATTGATTTTTCGAATTTTCCTTTTAAAAATTCAGATTTTATTTTAAAATTTCTTTTTTTATCTTATCTTAGTTTTAAATTTTCAAAATTCATATCTTTTTCAAAATCTTATCTTATCTTATTTCAAATTTCAAATTTCAAAAATTCAAAAAAATTCAAAACTTAAAATTTCAAAGTTCAAATTTCAAAATTCAAAATTCAAATTTCAAAATTCAAAATTTAATTTTCAAAACTTTTTAATTTAAAGTCCTTATCTTCTCTTACCTAGCTTATCTTATCTTTTCTAATCTCAAATCTTAAAATCAAATCTTTTTCATATCTTTTCTTTTTTTTATTTATTTTTATTTTCTTATAAGTATCTTTAATTTTAAGACATATCTTTTTCAAAACTTCCTAACCAATTTCTCTCTCTTCATTTTTTCGAAAACCCTCACCCACATTTTTTTCAAATCTTTTTAATTAATTAATTTAGTTTTCAATTTTCTTTTATTTATTTTTCTTCTAATTTTCAAAATTATAGTCAATTTTTCATTTATTTTATTTTAATTTCAGTTTTCAAAAAAAATTATTTTATTTGCAATTCACATCATCTCCCTTTCTCTGTCATGGATGTAAGTGGAAATGAACAGTCCAGAAGGACTCTGGGGTCATATGCTAACCCCACTACTGCTTCATATGGGAGCAGTATCTGTATACCCTCCATTGGAGTCAGTAGCTTTGAGTTGAATCCTCAGCTCATTATCATGGTGCAGCAAAGTTGCCAGTATTCCGGTCTTCCACAGGAAGAACCTACAGAGTTTCTGGCACAGTTTTTACAAATTGCTGACACAGTACATGATAAGGAAGTATATCAGGATGTCTATAGATTATTACTGTTTCTATTTGCTATAAAAGACCAAGCTAAGAGATGGTTAAATAACCAACCTAAGGCTAGCATAAGGACATGGAAACAACTGTCAGAAAAATTCCTGAATCAATACTTCCCTCCAAAACGGATGACACAGCTAAGGCTGGACATCCAAGGCTTTAAACAAGGAGATAATGAATCTCTTTATGATGCCTGGGAGAGATACAGAGAGATGCTAAGAAAATGTCCCTCTGAAATGTTTTCAGACTGGTGCAATTAGACATCTTCTATTATGGGCTTACAGAGAAAGCTCAAATTTCTCTAGATCACTCAGCTGGTGGATCTATACACATGAGAAAGACCATTGAAGAGGCTCAAGAGCTTATTGATACAGTTGCCAGAAATCAGCATCTGTACCTAAATAGTGAATCTTCCATGAAAGAAGAGGCTAAAACAGTAACTGCTGAACTCAGTCCTGCAGAACAAATTACTGAATTCAATCAGCAATTAGACTTTCTAACAAAACAGCTGGCCGAATTCAAGGAGATACTACAAGACACAAGAATAGCTAATCTGAATATGGAAGTACAGTTGAAGCAAACAGAATAGCAGCTATCAAAACAAATAACGGAAGAGTGCCAAGCAATTTAATTAAGAAATGGGAAAACATTAAATACCTCACTTCAAGACAGCAGGAAGCCAAGAAATGAACAACCTGCTATCCAAAATCCATCTGAGGACAGTAAGAGCCCAGAGAGGAATAAGTCTGGCGTTCAAACACAAGAAACAGGCAAGGATTTGGCGTCAAACACCCAATGGAAGCTCAGTTCTGGCGTTCAAACGCCAGGAACAAGTAAGGAGTTGGCGTCCAACGCCACTCCAGCTTCTAACCCTAGCATTCAAATGCCACTGAGGGATCAGACACACACAAGTGCTGATAACAACCCCTCTAAAAAGACTTCTGCAACCACCTCTGTAGGAAATAAACCTGCAGCACTAAGGTTGAGGAATATAAAGCCAAGATACCTTATCCTCAAAAACTCTGCCAAGAGGAGCAGGATAAGCAATTTGCTCGCTTTGCAGATTATCTCAGGACTCTTGAAATAAAGATTTCGTTCACAGAGGCACTTGAGCAAATACCTTCTTATGCCAAGTTCATGAAGGAGATCTTGAGTCATAAGAAGGATTGGAGAGAAACTGAAAGAGTTCTCCTCACTGAAGAATGCAGTGCAGTCATTCTGAAAAGCTTTCCAGAAAAGCTTAAAGATCCCGGAAGCTTTCTAATACCATGCATATTAGAGGGTAATTGCACCAAGACAACTTTATGTGATCTTGGGGCAAGCATCAACCTAATACCTGCATCCACTATCAGAAAGCTTGGTTTAACTGAAGAAGTTAAACCAACCCGGATATGTCTCCAACTTGCTGATGGCTCTATTAAATACCCATCAGGCGTGATTGAGGACATGATTGTCAGGGTTGGGCCATTCGCCTTTCCCACTGACTTTGTAGTGCTGGAAATAGAGGAGCACAAGAGTGCTACTCTCATTCTAGGAAGACCTTTCCTAGCAACTGGATGAACTCTCATTGATGTCCAAAAGGGGGAGGTAACCCTGAGAATCAATGAGGATGAGTTTAAGTTGAATGCTGTCAAGGCCATGCAGCATTCAGACACACCAAAAGACTGCATGAAAGTTGATCTCATTGACTCTTTGGTAGAGGAGGTCAACATGGCTGAGAGTCTCGAATCAGAGCTGGAAGACATCTTTAAAGACGTTCAGCCTGATTTGGAGGGTTCAAAGGAACTGAAAGAGCCTCTGAGATTTCCTCAGGAAGAGGAAAAACCTCCTAAACCCGAGCTCAAGCCATTACCACCATCCCTGAAATATGCATTTCTGGGAGAAGGTGACACTTTTCCAGTGATCATTAGCTCTGCTTTAAACCCACTGGAAGAGGAAGCACTAATTCAAGTGCTGAGGACACACAAGACAGCTCTTGGGTGGTCCATAAACGACCTTAAGGGCATAAGCCCAGCTAGATGCATGCACAAAATCCTATTAGAGGATGATGCTAAGCCAGTGGTTCAACCACAGAGGCGGCTAAATCCAGCCATGAAGGCGGTGGTACAGAAAGAGGTCACCAAATTACTGGAGGCTGGGATTATTTACCCTATTTCTGATAGCCCCTGGGTGAGCCTTGTTCAAGTTGTTCCCAAGAAGGGAGGCATGACAGTGGTTCATAATGAAAAAAAATGAACTGGTTCCTACAAGAACAATTACAGGGTGGCGCATGTGTATTGACTACAGAAGGCTCAACACAGCCACCAAAAAGGATCATTTTCCTTTACCATTCATAGACCAGATGCTAGAGAGACTAGCAGGTCATGAATATTACTGCTTTTTGGATGGCTATTCAGGTTACAACCAAATTGCAGTAGATCCTCAAGACCAAGAGAAAACAACATTCACATGTCCTTCTGGAGTATTTGCTTATAGAAGAATGCCTTTTGGTCTGTGCAATGCACCTGCAACCTTTCAGAGGTGCATGCTCTCTATCTTCTCTGATATGGTAGAGAAATTTCTGGAAGTCTTCATGGATGACTTTTTAGTATTTGGAGACTCATTCAGCTCCTGCCTTAACTATTTAGCACTTGTTCTGAAAAGATGCCAAGAGACCAACCTAGTTTTAAACTGGGAAAAATGTCACTTTATGGTGACTGAAGGAATTGTCCTTGGGCATAAAATTTCAAACAAGGGAATAGAGGTGGATCAAGCTAAAGTGGAAGTAATTGAAAAATTACCATCACTTGCTAATGTTAAGGCAATTAGAAGCTTTCTGGGGCATGCAGGATTCTACAGGAAGTTTATAAAGGATTTTTCAAAAATCGCAAAACCCCTGAGCAATCTGCTAGCTGCTGACACGCCATTTGTGTTTGACACAGAGTGTCTGCAAGCGTTTGAGACCCTGAAAGCTAAGCTGGTCACAGCACCAGTCATTTCTGCACCAAACTGGACATTACCATTTGAACTAATGTGTGATGCCAGTGACCACGCCATTGGTGCAGTACTGGGGCAAAGGCATGACAAGCTTCTGCATGTCATTTATTATGCTAGCCGTGTTTTAAATGATGCCCAAAAAAATTACAACAACCACAGAAAAGGAATTACTTGTAGTGGTTTATGCCATTGACAAGTTTAGATCTTACTTAGTGGGATCAAAAGTGATTGTTTACACTGACCACGCTGCTCTTAAATATCTACTCACAAAGCAGGATTCAAAACCCAGGCTCATAAGATGGGTGTTGCTTCTACAAGAGTTTGATATAGAAATAAGAGACAGAAAAGGGACAGAGAACCAAGTGGCTGATCATCTGTTCCGGATAGAGCCAGTAGAAGGGGCGTCTCCCCCCTCTTTTGAGATCTCTGAAACCTTTCCGGATGAGCATTTGTTTGCCATTCAGGAAACACCATGGTTTGCAGACATTGCAAACTATAAAGCTGCAAGATTCATACCCAAGGAGTACAGCAGGCAACAACAGAAAAAGTTAATCACTGATGCGAAGTACTACTTGTGGGATGAACCCTATCTCTTTAAGAGATGTGTGACGTCGAGATTCTTGCCAGTAAAGAATGTCATAAAAACAGTCGCGTTGTAGATATAGTCTCTAAACCGACAAAAATCCCTTCGTACAAACGTGTTGGTTGTCACAAGTAACAAACCCCTTTTAAAATTGATAACCGAGTATTTAAATCTCGGGTCGTCTTCTCAAGGAACTGCGAGGAGGTGTGTTCTTACTATTGGTTATTGGTGCACGAATTGTGAATCACACTTTTCACAACTCGTACCACTAACCAGCAAGTGCACTGGGTCGTCCAAGTAATACCTTACGTGCGTAAGGGTCGAATCCCACGGAGATTGTTGGTATGAAGCAAGCTATGGTCACCTTGTAAATCTCAGTCAGGCAGATATAAAGTGATAATGGTGTTTTCGAATATTATATAGTAAAATAGGGATAGAGATACTTATGTAATTCATTGGTAGGAATTTCAGACAAGCGAATGGAGATGCTTTTTGTTCCTCTGAACCTCTGCTTTCTTGCTATCTTCATCCAATCAGTCTTACTCCTTTCCACGGTTGGCTGTATGCAAGGGCATCACCGTTGTCAGTGGCTACATCCCCTCCTCTCAGTGAAAGATATGCTCACATGCTCTGTTACAGCACGGCCAATCATGTGTCGGTTCTCGATCATGCTGGAATAGGATTCACCCTCCTTTTGCGTCTGTCACTAACGCCCAGCACTCGCGAGTTTGAAGCTCGTCACAGTCATTCAATCATAGAATCCTACTCAGAATACCACAGACAAGGTTTAGACCTTCCGGATTCTCTTGAATGCCGCCATCATAAATACAATAGTAAGAGGTCCTATTTATAATAAACTAGTCACTAGGGTTTACAAAAGTAAGTAATTGATGCATAAATCCACTTCCGGGGCCCACTTGGTGTGTGCTTGGGCTGGGCTTTAAGTGTTGCACGTGCAGAGGTCCTCCTTGGAGTTGAACGCCAGCTTTTGTGCCAGTTTGGGCGTTCAACTCTAGTTTTGGCTCCTTTTCTGGCGCTGGACGCCAGATTTGGGTAGAAAGCTGGCGTTGAACGCCAGTTTACGTCTTCTATTCTTGGCCAAAGTATGAACTATTATATATTGCTGGAAAGCCCTGGATGTCTACTTTCCAACGCAATTGGAAGCGCGCCATTTCGAGTTCTGTAGCTCCAGAAAATCCACTTTGAGTGCAGGGAGGTCAGAATCCAACAGCATCAGCAGTCCTTTTTCAACCTTTGAATCTGATTTCTGCTCAAGTCCCTCAATTTCAGCTAGAAAATACCTGAAATCACAGAAAAACACACAAACTCAAAGTAAAGTCCAGAAATGTGAATTTAACACAAACTCTATTAAAAATATCCCTAAAAGTAACTAGATCCTATTAAAAACATACTAAAAACAATGTCAAAAAGCGTATAAATTATCCGCTCATCCGTTATAAAGGTTGTGATCAGGGTTTAGAAGGTGAGAAGCAAGTAATTTAAATGACGAGTGAATCAAATGGCAAGTAAAAATAAATAATAACTGTAAAACAACTTTTGGCAAGATAACGGAAATTAGAAGTCCAACTTAGTTATCCTTCTCAACAATAATGAAAGTTGTATCTTAATTCCACTTGGTCAACCTTTACCAGAGCAAGGGAAAGTCAAGGGACTAATTAAATTGACCTTCGAATCCTAATTATTTCCTAAGAAAAGGTTGGGATTATTTAAGTTCAACTCAATTAGCAAGATAACGATTATCAATTATGTTGAGTTTAATAACTGTTGAGTTACTGAATTCTTAACCAAAACCAAAAAGGGGAAAAAGTAAATTGCTGAAATAATAAAAGTGTCCTTAGATGGGAAGTAATGGCAACTTAAATCAAAGAGAACAATCATAAACTGAAAATACCTCAAATTATCATTAATTCAATTAGAAATCTGTAACATGGAATAATTCATAAATTATAATAATCAATTCAAATGTTGGAATAAATAAATAAAAGTAAATCTAAAAGAACATTAAACCTGGATCCAGAGTTACTCTTAAAACAAGAAGAAATCCTAAATCCTAAAAGAGAGAGAGAGAAGATCTCCCTCTCAACTAAATCTAGATCATTGAAAGGTAAAAATATGCGAGCTCTCTTTGAATGGAAGCATTCCCACACTTTATAACCTCTGGTCTATGCTGTCTGTACTTGGAACTGGGCCAAAAAGGGCTTCAGAAATCGCTGGGGGCGTATTCTGTAATTTCTGGTGCGTGGCCTCTGTCACACGTCCGTGTGGGTCACGCGGTCGCGTCATTTGGAGCTTTTTCTTGCCACGCGGTCGCGTCAGTCATGCGGCCGCGTCGCTGCTGATTTGTGCTTGGCACGCGATCTCGTCATCCATGCGATCGCGTGGATACCAATTTCCTTAAAGCTCCATTTTGCTTCTTCCTTCCATTCTAGTATGTTTTCTTTTTCATCCTTTAAGTCATTCTGCCTTTAGAAAATCTGAAACTACTCAACACACTAATCACGGCATCGAAAGGAAATAAAGGTAATTAAAATAATTAATTTTTAAAGCTTAGAAAATATGTTTTTCATTATATGACATAATGAGGAAGGGAAAGTAAAACTATGCAATTAATGTGAATAAGTAGGTGAAGAGGTGAATAAATCACTCTAATTAAGCACAAACGAACTCATGAAATATGGGTTTATCAACCTCCCCACACTTAAACACTAGCATGTCCTCATGCTAAATCCAAGGTAAATAGTTAAGGTTAAAGTGATGGGATGTTATGAAATGCAACCTATGCTAAATGCATCTACCTAATGAGTCATGCAATTCTAATTCATCCACTCATATAAAAAGCTTACATGTAGCTAAGTTAATTCACATTCTCAAGGAGTTGTGTATATATATATAGCAAACCCTTAAATAATAAAGCACTTTAGCAAATGAGATGGGAAAGAAAACATTATACAAACTTGCAAAACAATTAGTAAATTCTAAGCACAGATATATGTTGATGAGTTATTGAACCCTCACTGGATTTTGTGTTTACTCTCTAGTCACTCAGTGTTTATTGGGTTTATTCACTCTATTTTTCTTTTTATTCTTAATTTCTACAGCTTTGTTTTTCATCTAACCAATCAACAATTATAGAATATAGTCATACCAAAAAGTCATGAGGTCTTAATTAAGGTTGTAATGGGGTCAAGGTAAAGATAAGGATTTATGTATAGGTTTAAGTGAGCTAATAAGCGAATCCCTAATTAGACTAAGATCTCACCTAACATACACATCTAGTAAAATAAAATTTCTTTACCTAATTTCCCATAATTTCCCACTTATTGTTACATGCTCATGTTTCACTTTTTATTTTATTTTTTTATTCCATGTGCATTGTTTTCATTGGGGAATTTCCTTTTTGTATTCCCTTTTATTTAGATGCTAAAAAATAACTTTTTTTTAATGCACATGATGATTAAATCACTTAGATTTTCTCATGAGCATGCTTCCCAAATTTTTATTTTATTCCTTTTTACTTTTTTTCTACTCTTTTGTTTCTATTACCCATGTTCCCAAAAGGTCTCCCACATTTAACTCTATTCATAATTTTCTATCTTAAGCTAACTAAGGATTCACTTAGGATTTTCCTTTGTTTTTCTGCTTAAGGCTAGTAATTTGGCTAAATAGAATAAAGGGGTTTTAAAAAGGCTCAAGGGGGTTAACAAGGGTGATGTAAAAGGTAGGCTGATTTAGGGTGAGTGAGCTAAAATCAAATGATGGCCTCAATCATTCTCTTGGTATGTATCTATCCTATATTCTATAATTGGACATATAGATTAAAGCAAAGTAAAGAACTATAGAGTAAAATACACAAGTAGCAATGTATAAGTACTCAGAAAATAATAATAAAAGAAAAAGAGAAAAATACAGAAAAATATCCAAAATAAAAGAAAAAGTATGTAGTGGTTCACCAAAATAAACACCAGAGATGGCGACCTCCCCACACTTAAAATGAAGCATCGTCCTCGATGCCCAATCAAGACTGGTGTGAAGGAGTGTCATCAATGGTAGGGATGGTAGCTGGGGTCTCCGTGGCGGTGGTGGGCTGAGGGTCTGGCTGCTGTGGAGGTGGTACGGACTGGAGCGGGATCTCCAGATCTGTAGCCTCTATCTGGGGCATAACCTCCTGATGCGGGGCAGCCTGCTCTGTGGCTGCCTGCTGATGAGTCTCCGCCTGGGAATGAGACTCTTCCTCGTGCTCATCCTCTGATGGCTCTGAAGGGGTGTCGGGCTCGGAGGGGATGTCGGCGCCTTGTCTGATCATCAGCTTCAGATGGGAATAGCGTCGCCTGCTGCGGTGCTCTAATCTCTCATACCAGCGCCTGTTACGGCGCTCCATCTGATCAAGCTGGCGGAATAGACGGTGCACGAGGTGATAGACCGGCTCAGAAGCGGGTGGAGGTGCAGTGGTGGCAGCAGGGGCAGCTGGGGCAGCTGTGGATGAAGAGGGTCCAGCAGACGGAGGGTCTGTCTCATCAGTAGCGGTGACAGGTGGTGGTCTGTAGCCCAAAGCAAGGAAGTTCCTGCTGTGCGGGATGATCTTCCTGCAGTCCGCTGCTGGTGGTCTCTCATCGGCATCCTCCCAAGGCACATCAGCCTGACGGCCTAGCTGTGTAACCAGGTAAGGAAAGGGGAGAGTGCCTCGTACGTGGGCCCTGGCCATATAATGCCGGATAAAACGAGGTAAGTATATGTCCTTACCCTCCAGCACACACCAAAGGAGGGTGATCATGGTAGCCGGGATCTCTGTCTCGTGAGTACTCGGCATCACAAAATTACTCAAGATCTGATGCCATAGCCGAGCCTCATCGTTCAAGTACACTCTCTTGATTCCTCTAGGCATAGTGGTGTTCTGACCCATCTCCCAAGGAACAGCAGGGTCGAGAGCTATCCGTGCCTTTACGGCATCCCAATCAAACTGCATCTGGCCCATGTCCTCCTTAGACTGTGCAAAACCATCTGGCTGATCGGACTTGGCTGGGAGCTGGAGAATGGTCTCTATGGCTTCCTCTGTGACCAGAATTTGCTTTCCCCTCAGGTTCACTGCATCAAGGGTAGTAAGGTAGTAGTTGCAATAGAATTCCCTGACCCAAGATGCATTGACCTCTGTCAGTGGTCTCTCCAGAAAGAACCAGCCCCTTTGCTTGATTTTCTCAGTAGTGTATTGCTGGAGGGCCTCTGGAATCTTCAAGGTACGTTCCAGGTATATATTTCTGGAGTTTGCAAAAGCTGGGTACTTCAGCTCACAGTACCAGTTTGCAAATTTTATAGGATTGTTTGCAGGAAGAAGCTGGTTAGCTTTTTCCTGCGGCGTGAAGTTCTTCTCCCGCCATGATGAATCGTGCATTAGAGCAATGATGGACTGGGAGGATTTTCCTCTCTTGCGCTTGCCAGTGGCTTTGCCTTTACCTTTCCTCTGTGAGGTAGACATCCTGAAAACAGAAAATCAGGAATGGATAAAAAATAGGAAAGCAAATAGGCAATTAAACAAAGGAAACTCAAAGCGGTAAGGGAGAAATAGAATAAGGAAAATGAGTAATTGAAATGTGATTGAATGAATGTTAAATGGAAAGAAAATAAGCAATATGCCATGGTTAGAAAGTTAGAGGAAGGTGAAAATAATCAGAAAAGAGACCAAAAGGGTTAGTATGGTTAGGATTTGAAAAAGAAATTAGTAAATTAAAATCAGTGAGTAAGGAAGGTAAGTGGCATAGAAAAATTCCATATAACAAGGATTCACAGGTAAGAATAGAAGTACTCATAATTGAACAAGCAGTTTATGAACCAGGAAATAAAAAAGGATGAGAAGATCTGCCATAGCATTCATGTAGTGGTTTGGGTAAAGCAGAGTAAAACAAATTTCAGAAATGCCAAACCAAAACATGAATGAAAACAAAATTAAAAAAAAAATTGGGCAGCATTCCGGCTAAAATTAGATTGTCCCGAAAAATAAACAGCAATTTAATCAGTTCATATGAATTAAAAAAATCAAGCTGCATGTACATAGATATAAAATAAACATAAAAACTCAATGTAAACAGCAGCAACATACAAGAAAGCAGCATATGAATCATGATTATAGCAGCAACAGATTTGCACATAGGAAGGTTCGCGGGCTGGGGGGTTATATATTCGAATCCACGCGGCCGCGTGGGGCACGCGGTCGCGTGGTTGGGACGAGAATGGGAGTGACGCGATCGCGTGGGGTGCGCGATCGCATGAGAGGGGGGAAAGAAGGGTGACGCGATCGCATGGGTCGCGCGATCGCGTCGCTAGAAGTTGTGCTAAACGCACGACTCCAGCGCCGTTTTAGCGCAACTCTCTGTCTCCTTTTGGGGCGATGTGCAATCCATGCGACGCGATCGCGTCGCTCAAGCGGTCGCATGGGATTGGTATTGGGTAAGTGACGCGATCGCATGGGGCATGCGATCGCGTGGGCCAATTTGTGCGAAACGCAGAAGGGCCGCACGATTTTAGCCCAACTTTTTGTTCGTTGGATCCTTACGCCGATATATATATCACGCGGCCGCGTGGGTCACGCGGTCGCTTGGTTGGTGTTTTTCGCGATATGACGCGATCGCATGGGGCACGCGGTCGCGTCGTGCAACCTTTTTTTTATATATATATATGCATGAAAAATGCAGAATGCAATGACTATCATGAATGCTTATGCATGATTCCAGGTTTAATAAATAAAAAGGAAAAATGAAAGCAATTAACAAGAAATAAGTTGAAAAAGAAGCGACCATACCATGGTGGGTTGTCTCCCACCTAGCACTTTTAGTTAAAGTCCTTAAGTTGGACATTGGAAGAGTATCCTGTTATGGTGGCTTGTGTTTTAATTCGTCCAAAAATCTCCACCAGTGCTTGGAATGCCAATAGCCTCCGGGGTCCCAAACTAGGCATGTAAAGCTTCTGCGCAGCTCTGAACAGATATCCAGCCTCCCGGGATGACGAATGTCAGAACATAATCCATGATCCCAAGCTGTGTTTTTAGATCCGCCTCCGTTTTG
>NC_029793.2:46714920-46752890 GCF_000816755.2 Arachis ipaensis | reverse complement strand
TCTTCCTCATCACTCGAGTCGTAGATTGGAGGTTGAGAGAAATCTACCTCCGCATCATCTTCATATTCACTTGGGGAAGATTCTTCGATCTCAGAGAATTTACTTGCAGACGCAAGTTCATCACTAGGAGAACTAGACTTGTGACTATCATCATCAAGGAAATTTACTTCTTGGATTATTCCGTCTGATTCTTCATAAACGACTTGTCTTGTAGATTGTACGGTATCCTCCTTAGCATCAACTGTGGCATCTCGGACGGAGTTTTCCTCGATTCTGGATTCCCAAGGAAGTTCAGCATCGCCTAGATCTTCAACCAACTCTTCTTCTTGAACAATGACAGCTTCTTCCACTTGTTCTAGTACGAATTCATTCTCTGTCTTGTCCACTGGAGTCTCTAGTATTTCTTTCATGCTATGCTCTTCATTGGGCTGTCCACATGGGGCTGTGGTTGATCCTTGTATATTTGAGCGCCTAGTGGCCTATTGAATTAGCGGTTGCTCCAGTTGTTGAATGGTTGTTTGAAATTTAGTTACTATTTCTTTTAGGCGATCCTTTGCTTCGCGGTTTGCTAGACTTGGACATAATACAAAGGAAAGTGGTGATGATTGGGAATGATTGGATTGGTAATGGGGTAAGGAAGGATCATATGATGGAGAATGGTGAAGAGAAGCTTGTGAGTGTGGTGGTTCGAGGTTATGTTGAAAGGATGTTTCATATGCACGGGGTGGGGCTTGTTGGTAGTTACAAGGTTGTCCACCATGTCTTACAGCTGGGTATGCACGGTAGAAAGGTCTTTGTCCAGGATATCTCGGAGGGTGTTGCTGCCTAAAGGGTTGATTAGATCTTCTTGGCCCCATCCATCCTTGATTGGTCTGACCTTGATGCACATTCCTGTTGTGGCTTCTATTTCCTTCAACAAAGTTAGAACCAAACTCAAAGCGAGAAGGGTGAGAGTTCATAGTAGCAAATAAAGAGAAAAAGGAAAAACAACAATAAATAAACAAGCAGAAGAAAAAATATTTACAATAACCAATAATAAGGCACACGTTAGCAGTTCCCCGGCAACGGCGCCATTTTTTGACGTCGAGATTCTTGCCAGTAAAGAATGTCATAAAAACAGTCGCGTTGTAGATATAGTCTCTAAACTGACAAAAATCCCTTCGTACAAACGTGTTGGTTGTCACAAGTAACAAACCCCTTTTAAAATTGATAACCGAGTATTTAAACCTCGGGTCGTCTTCTCAAATATCTGCGAGGAGGTGTGTTCTTACTATTGGTTATAAAGGTTGTGATCGGGGTTTAGAAGGTGAGAAGCAAGTAATTTAAATGACGAGTGAATCAAATGGCAAGTAAAAATAAATAATAACTGTAAAACAACTTTTGGCAAGATAAGGGAAATTAGAAGTCCAACTTAGTTATCCTTCTCAACAATAATGAAAGTTGTATCTTAATTCCACTTGGTCAACCTTTACCAGAGCAAGGGAAAGTCAAGGGACTAATTAAATTGACCTTTGAATGAGAAGATCTCCCTCTCAAATAAATCTAGATCATTGGAAGGTGAAAATATGCGAGCTCTCTTTGAATGGAAGCATTCCCACACTTTATAACCTCTGGTCTATGCTGTCTGTACTTGGAACTGGGCCAAAAAGGGCTTCAGAAATTGCTGGGGGCGTATTCTGTAATTTCTGGTGCGTGGCCTCTGTCACGCGTCCGTGTGGGTCACGCGGTCGCGTCATTTGGAGCTTTTCCTTGCCACGCGGTCGCGTCAGTCATGTGACCGCGTCATATGTATTCTGCTTAAGGCGCGCGGTCGCGTCAGTCATGCGGCCGCGTCGCTGCTGATTTGTGCTTGGCACGCGATCGCGTCATCCATGCGATCGCGTGGATACCAATTTCGTTAAAGCTCCATTTTGCTTCTTCCTTCCATTCTAGTATGTTTCCTTTTTCATCCTTTAAGTCATTCTGCCTTTAGAAAATCTGAAACTACTCAACACACTAATCACGGCATCGAATGGAAATAAAGGTAATTAAAATAATTAATTTTTAAAGCTTAGAAAACATGTTTTTCATTATATGACATAATGAGGAAGGGAAAGTAAAACTATGCAATTAATGTGAATAAGTAGGTGAAGAGGTGAATAAATCACTCTAATTAAGCACAAAAGAACTCATGAAATATGGGTTTATCAATGTGCAGACGGAATAATCCGTAGGTGTGTGCCTAGAGAAGAAGCACAGAAGATCTTATGGCGTTGCCATGGATCACAATATGGAGGACATTTCGGAGGTGAGCGAACAGCCACCAAGGTCCTCCAATGTGGCTTCTACTGGCCTACCCTCTATAGAGATTCCCGAGAGTTTGTACGTAACTGTGACAGTTGCCAAAGAGCTGGTAATCTGCCTCATGGTTACACCATGCCTCAACAAGGGATCTTGGAGATTGAGTTGTTTGACGTATGGGGAATTGACTTCATGGGCGCTTTCCCACCATCATACTCAAACACTTACATTCTGGTGGCAGTCGACTATGTATCCAAATGGGTAGAGGCCATTGCTACACCCACTAATGATACTAAGACAGTGCTGAAGTTCCTCTAGAAACATATCTTCAGCAGGTTTGGTGTCCCTAGAGTACTAATTAGTGATGGGGGCACTCACTTTTGCAACAAACAGCTTTACTCTGCCATGGTCCGGTATGGAATTAGCCACAAGGTGGCAACTCCATATAATCCACAGACAAATGAGCAAGATGAAGTCTCTAACAGAGAACTAAAAAGAATCCTGGAACGGACTGTAAGTACCCGTAGAAAGGGTTGGGCAAGAAGCTTGGATGATGCTCTGTGGGCTTACAGAACAGCATTCAAGACTCCTATAGGGACCTCTCCATACCAGCTTGTGTATGGTAAGGCCTGTCATCTGCCTGTGGAACTGGAACATAAGGCCTACTGGGCAACCAGATTCCTGAACTTTGATGCCAAATTAGCCGGAAAAAAAAAGATTACTCCAGCTAAATGAGCTAGAGGAATTTAGACTCACTGCTTTCGAAAATGCCAAGCTTTATAAGGAGAAATAAAAAAGGTGGCATGACAGAAAGCTGTCATCAAGAGTCTCTGAACCAGGACAAAAGGTTCTGTTGTTTAACTCTAGGCTCAGGCTATTCCCTGGGAAACTGAAATCCCGGTGGAGGGGACCATATGTGATTACAAGTGTATCACCATATGGTTATGTGGAGCTTCAAGACATTGATTTTGATAAGAAGTTCATTGTTAATGGACAGAGAATCAAACACTTTCTTGAAGGCAATGTTGAGCAAGAGTGCTCAAGGCTGAGGCTAGTTTAAAAGCTTAGCAAAGTCCAGCTAAAGACAATAAAGAAGCGCTTGCTGGGAGGCAACCCAGCCATTGGCAAAACTCTTTCTGTTATTTTGCCCTATTCTTCATTTTATTTATTTTTTTTAAAGCATATAAGTTCAATGTTAATAAGGTAAAGAGTCAATTGCATAGGTTCACAAGGTTACAGAAGGATTTAGCACACAAAATAGAGAAAAAGAGCTCACTGGCAAGAAAACGCCAGTAAGAGGCACAACTGGGCGTTAAACGCCAGTAAAGGAGCATCTACTGGGTGTTTAACGCCAGTAAAGATAGCCATCTGGGCGTTAAACGCCAGAAAGAAGCAGCTTCTGGGTGTTTAACGCCAGATTGACAGCATCCTGGGCGTTCAGAAAAACGCCCAGTGACAAAGGGATTTCTGGCGTTTAACGCCAGCTAGAAGCAACAGCTGGGCGTTAAACGCCCAAACCAAGCAGCAACTGGGCGTTAAATGCCCAAAACATGTAGCAGTTGAG
This sequence comes from Arachis ipaensis, assembly GCF_000816755.2. Classification (NCBI taxonomy): domain Eukaryota; kingdom Viridiplantae; phylum Streptophyta; class Magnoliopsida; order Fabales; family Fabaceae; genus Arachis; species Arachis ipaensis. Next base: position 46,749,046 of record NC_029793.2, on the reverse strand, counting down.
CGTTTAACGCCAGGATTATGGGGAGTAGGCAATTTCGTTTTCAATTCAAATTTTTTCCATTTTTTATGTTTCAATTCATGATTTCTTTCACAAACATGTTACAAATCCTAATTTTTCAAATCCTTTTTCAAAAGATATCAAATGTATCTTAATTCATAAACCCTTTTTCTTAATCCCCTTCAAATTATTTTCAAATTCTTTTCAAAATAAATCTTTTCAACTCATCAATATCTTTTTTAAATCTTCACATCATCTTTTTCAAAATTCAGATTTATCTTTTTCAAATATCTTTCATATCTTTCCAATTTTAAATCACATCTTTTACTATCATACTTATCTTTTTCAAATCACTTTTTCTATCATATCTTTTTCAAATAATTTTCGAAACCCACCCATTCACACACCTCCATCTCCTCCATCATCTCCACTTCTTTCTTCTTTTGCTCGAGGACGAGCAAACCTTTTTAGTTTGGTGTGGTAAAAGCATAGCTTTTTGTTTTTCCATAATTCAGTGGTAGAGCAATTGACTGCAGATCAAAGAGCTGTGAGGGAGGAGCAAAAAAGGCAAGGAAGAGACATAGAGGAGCTCAAGAGCACCATTGGTTCTTCAAGAAGAGGAAGACGCCACCCTTATTAAGGTGGACCCATTCCTTAATCTCCTTGTTCTTATTTTCCTGTTTTTCATTTACTATGCTTCATGTTTAATTATATTTGTGTCCTTACTATATGATCACTAGTATCTAAGTGTCTATGTCTTAAAGATATGAATGTCCTATGAATCCATCACCTTTCTTAAATGAAAATTGTTTTCTGAAAAAGAAAAAGAAGTACATGAATTTCAAATTTTAAAATAGTTTAATTATGTTGATGTGGTGGCAATACTTTTTGTTTTCTGAATAAATGCTTGAACAGTGCATATGTCTTTTGAATTTGTTGTTTATGAATGTTAAAATTGTTGGCTCTTGAAAGAATAATGAAAAGGAGAAAATGTTATTTGATAATCTAAAAAATCATAAAAATGATTCTTGAAGCAAGAAAAAGCAGTGAAGAACAAAGCTTGTAAAAAAAATGCGAAAAAAAAGAGAGCAAGAAAAAGAAAAAGCAAGCAGAAAAAGCCAAAAGCTCTTTAAACCAAAAGGCAAGAGCAAAAAGCCAATAGCCCTTAAAACCAAAAGGCAAGGGTAATAAAAAGGATCCAAGGCTTTGAGCATCAGTGGATAGGAGGGCCTAAAGGAATAAAATCCTGGCCTAAGCGGCTAAACCAAGCTGTCCCTAACCATGTGCTTGTGGCGTGAAGGTGTCAAGTGAAAACTTGAGACTGAGTGGTTAAACTCGAGGTCCAAAGCAAAAAACAGAGTGTGCTTAAGAACCCTGGACACCTCTAATTGGGGACTTTAGCAAAGCTGAGTCACAATCTGAAAAGGTTCACCCAGTTATGTGTCTGTGGCATGTATGTATCCGGTGGTAATACTGGAAAACAGAGTGCTCAGGGCCACGGCCAAGACTCATAAAGTAGTTGTGTTCAAGAATCAACATACTGAACTAGGAGAATCAATAACACTATATGAATTCTGAGTTCCTATAGATACCAATCATTCTGAACTTCAAAGGATAAAGTGAGATGCCAAAACTGTTCAGAAGCAAAAAGCTAATAGCCCCGCTCATGTAACTAAGACTGATCTTCATAGATGTTTTTGGAATTCATTGTATATTCTCTTCTTTTTATCCTACTTTGTTTTTAGTTGCTTGGGGACAAGCAACAATTTAAGTTTGGTGTTGTGATGAGCGGATAATTTATACGATTTTTGGCATTGTTTTTAGGTAGTTTTTAATATGTTTTAGTCACTTTTTATTATATTTTTATTAGTTTTTAAACAAAATTCATATTTCTGGACTTTACTATGAGTTTGTGTATTTTTCTGTAATTTTAGGTATTTTCTGGCTAAAATTGAGGGAGCTGAGCAAAAATCTGATTCAGGCTGAAAAAGAACTGCTGATATTGTTGCATTCTGACCTCTCTGCACTCGGAATGGATTTTCTGGAGCTATAGGAGTCCAATTAGCACGCTCTCAATTGCGTTGGAAAGTATACATCCAGGGCTTTCCGGAAATATATAATAGTCAATACTTTGCTCAAGGATAGATGACGTAAACTGGCGTTCAACGCCAGTTCCATGTTGTGACGCCAGAAACAGGTTACAAATGGGAGTTGAACGCCAGAAATAGGTTACAACTTGGCGTTTAACTCCAGAAATAGCCTAGGCACGTGAGAAGCTTAAGTCTCAGCCCCAGCACACACCAAGTAGGCCCCAGAAGTGGATTTCTGCACCATCTATCATAGTTTATTCATTTTCTGTAAACCTAGGTTACTAGTTTAGTATTTAAACAACTTTTAGAGATTTATTTTGTACCTCATGACATTTTAGATCTAAACTTTGTACTCTTTGACGGCATGAGTCTCTGAACTCCATTGTTGGGGGTGAGGAACTCTGCTGTGTTTTGATGAATTAATGCAACTATTTCTGTTTTCTATTCAAACACGCTTGTTTCTATCTAAGATGTTTATTCGCACTTCAATATGATGGATGTGATGATCCGTGACACTCATCATCATCCTCAACCTATGAACGCGTGCCTGACAACCACCTCCATTCTACCTTTGATTGAATGAATATCTCTTGGATTCCTTAATCAGAATCTTCGTGCTATAAGCTAGAATCCATTGGCAGCATTCTTGAGAATCCGGAAAGTCTAAACCTTGTCTGTGGTATTCCGAGTAGGATTCAGGGATTGAATGACTGTGATGAGCTTCAAACTCACAAGGGATGGGCGTAGTGACAGATGAAAAAGGATCAATGGAGCCTATTCCAGCATGAGTGAGAACCGACAGATGATTAGCCGTGCAGTGACAGCGCACCTGGACCTTTTTCACTGAGAGGACGGATGGTAGCCATTGACAACAGTGATCCACCAACACACAGCTTGCCATAGGAGAAACCTTGTGTGCGTGAAGAAGAAGACCGGGAGAAAGCAGAGATTCAGAAGACAAAGCATCTCCAAAACTCCAACATATTCTCTATTACTGCAGAACAAGCATTTAATCCATGCTCTTTTATTCTTCGCAATTCATATTGATAATTATAATTGATTTCCTGACTAAGATTTACAAGATAACCATAGATTGCTTCAAACCAACAATCTCCGTGGGATCGATCCTTACTCAGGTAAGGTATTACTTGGACGACCCAGTGCACTTGCTGGTTAGTGGTACGAGTTGTGAAAAGTGTGATTCGCAATTCGTGCACCACTCATCTGATTGGAGCTATGTTTCATTGATATTTTGGAATTTATAGTATATTCTCTTCTTTTTATCCTATTTGATTTTCAGTTGCTTGGGAACAAGCAACAATTTAAGTTTGGTGTTGTGATGAGCGGATAATTTATACGCTTTTTGGCAGTGTTTTTACATAGTTTTCAGTATGATTTGATTAGTTTCTAATATATTTTTATTAGATTTAAATAAAAATCACATTTCTGGACTTTACTATAAGTTTGTGTGTTTTTCTATGATTTCAGGTAATTTCTGGCTGAAATTGAGGGACTTAAGCAAAAATCAGATTCAGAGGTTGAAGAAGGACTACAGATGCTGTTAGATTCTGACCTCCCTACACTCAAAGTGGCTTTTCTGGAGCTACATGAGTCCAAATGGCACGCTCTCAATTGCGTTGGAAAGTAGACATCCAGGACTTTTCAGAAATATATAATAGTCCATACTTTGTCCGAGTTTAGATGATGCAAACTAGCGTTCAACGCCAGCTCTCTGCCCTATTCTGGAGTTAAACGCCAGAAACAGGTTGCAAAGCAGAGTTAAACGCCAAAAACAGGTTACAAACTGGCGTTTAACTCCAAGAAAGACCTCTACACGTGAAAGCTTCAATTCTCAGCCCAAGCAAACACTAAGTGGGCCCGAAAGTGGATTTCTGCATCATTTACTCATTTCTGTAAACCCTAGTAACTAGTTTAGTATAAATAGGACTTTTACGATTGTATTTATATCTGGGGGGACATCTTTTGATCATCTTGGGATTATCTTTTGATCCTTTGATCACGTTTTGGAGGCTGGCCTCACGGCCATGCCTAGACCTTGTTCTTATGTATTTTCAATGGTAGAGTTTCTACACACCATAGATTAAGGTGTGGAGCTCTGCTGTTCCTCATGAATTAATGCAAAGTAATATTGTTTTTCTATTCAACTCAAGCCTATTTCTTCTCTAAGATATTCATTCGCACACAAGAACATGATGAATGTGATGATTATGTGACGCTCATCATCATTCTCACTTATGAACGCGTGCCTGACAAACACTTCCGTTCTACATGAAAGTAAGCTTGAATGCATATCTCTTAGCCTTCTGATCGTGAGATCAGAGTCTTCGTGGTATAGGCTAGAATTATTGGCGGCCATTCTTAAAATCCGGAAAATCTAGACCTTGTCTGTGGTATTCCGAGTAGGATCTGGGAAGGGATGGCTGTGACAAGCTTCAAACTCGCGAGTGCTGGGCGTAGTGACAGACGCAAAAGGAATACTGAATCCTATTCCAGTATGATTGAGAACCGACAGATGAATAGCCGTGCGGTGACAGCGCATTTTGGACCATTTTCACTGAGAGGAGGGGATGTAGCCATTGACGACGGTGATGCCCTACATACAGCTTGCCATGGAAAGGAGTAGGAATGATTGGATGAAGACAGCAGGAAAGCAGAGGTTCAGGTGGAACAAAAGCATCTCTATACGCTTATCTGAAATTCTCACCAAGGAATTACATAAGTATCTCTATCCTATTTTATATTTTAATTATATTTTAATTATCAATTCACCATAACCATTTGAATTCGCCTGACTGAGATTTACAAAGTGACCATAGCTTGCTTCAAGCTGACAATCTCCGTGGGATCGACCCTTACTCACGTAAGGTTTATTACTTAGACGACCCAGTGTACTTGCTGGTTAGTTGTGCGAAGTTGTGACAAGGAATTAAGATTATGAACGTGCATATTAAGTTTTCAGCACCGTTACCAAGGAATGAACGATCACGATTTCTGTGCACTAAGGTAGGAGCAGTAGAGACAGGGGTGTGACATAGAAGAAATCAAGCGCTGCATTGGATTCTCTAGAGGAAGCATTAGCCGCCGTCACTAAGGTGGCCACGTTCCATATTCCCCTTTGTTTGTTTTATTTTTATGTTTTCCATTATTTCATTGTCTGTTTCCTGTTTCTAAGTGCATGATCATCCTTTGTTTTGTCTTAAGCTTTGAAATATTCCATGCATTTCTCACCATACTTAAAAGAAAAATTTTATTTGGAAAAGAGAAGTAAGATGCATGAACTCGAGTTATATAATAAGAACAGTCCAATTGTTTGATGTGGTGGCATTACTTTTACTTTCTGAATGCATGAATCAACAATGCATATTTGATGTTGGAGTAAAGAATGATGGTTCTTGAAAGAATGATGAAAAAGGTGAAGTATTATTAGTAATTTGAAAAATCCAATTATTGATTCGTGAAGCAAGAAAAAGTAGCAAAAAGAAAGAAACGAAAAAAAAAAGAGAAAAGAAAGAAAAAAAAGTCAATAGCTCTTTAAACCAAAAGGCAAGAGCAAGGAGTCCAAGGCTTTGAGCATCAATAGTTAGAAGGGCCTAAAAGAAACAAAATCTTGGCCTAAAAAGTTCAAATGAACTGCTTTCCCTAACTAAATGCTTGTGGCGTGAAGGTGTCAAGTGAAAAGCTTGAGATTAAGCAGTTAAAGTGGTGATTCCAAAAGAAAATGAGTGTGCCTAAAAACTCTAGACACTACTGGCTGGGGATTCTAGCAAAGCTGAATCACAATCCTAAGGGGTTCACCCAGCCAAGTGTCTATGGTGTTTATGTATGCGGTGGTAATACGGAGTGCTTAGGGTTACAGTCAGGCTCTAAAAGAAGCTGTGTTCAAGAATCAAAAAGAGCTAAACTAAGAGAGTAAAAAATATCATCCAGATTCCTAAAGACACCAACACTTCTGAGCTTCAAAGGATATTGAGATGCCAAAACTATTCAGAAGTAAATAGTTACTAGCCCCGCTCATTAATTGGAACTGAGCTTCATTGAAAAACTCTGAGATCCATTATATCCTTCTCTTCTTCCTGATCCTACTTTGTTTTTGGTTGTTTAGGGATAAGCAACAGTTTAAGTTTGGGGTTTTGATGAGCAGATAGTTTATACGCTTTTTGGCATCATTTTCATATTGTTTTACTTATGTTTTGTTTAAGTTTTATTAAGTTTTCATAGGTTTTAGTGAAAAATTCACATTTTTGGATTCTACTTTGAGCTGATGCGTTTTATGATGATTTCAGATAAATTCTGGCTAAAATTTAGGAGTTTTGGGAAAGTCTGATTTAGAGGCAAGGAAAGCATAGCAGATGTTGTCAGAATTTAACCTCCTTACACTCAAACGAGCATTTCTAGAGCTACAGAGGTGAAAATAATGCGCTCTTAATGGCGTTGGAAAGCTAACTTCTAGAGCTTTCCAAAAATATATAATAGCTATACTTTTCTTTGAAGGCGCTTGCCCATATTGAGCGTTGAACGCCAAGGAGCTACCCCCAGGCTGGCGTTCAACGACCCAAAGGATACCCAAAGCTGGCGTTGAATGCCAATCACCCCCCTTTTGGGCGTTTAACACCCACTAATACACAAGGCAGCGCCAATCACCCCCTAATGGGCGTTCAATTCCCATTCCTCAAAGTTAGACGCCAAGCTTAGCCCAAGTACTCAACCTAAATGGGCCCAAGGATGGATTTTGCACCTCTAGTCTATTCTATCATATTTTTGTACTTATTAGTTATTAGATTAGTATATATAGGAGAAGATCACCCATGTTTAGGATCTTTTGCCACATCTTTATCTTTTTACGTTTTACTTTCTGTAAAGCATGAGCAACTAAACCTCCTAAGTTAAGGTTAGGAGCTCTGCTGATTCTCATGAATTAATAATATTACTAGTTCTATTTCAATACATGATTGATTCCATTATCTTGTGCATTTTTGTCCTTCATATCATGAATTGAGGATGATCCATGACAATCATCCTTGTTCTACATGGATTCCGTGTGAGTCTTTGACGTGCAGGCAGAAGTCGGCTAATTAAGAAATCAATATAGAAAATGCGTTGAGAGTATAGTTCTTAACCAGCTAAGATCTGCCTTATCAATTTAGAAAAGTTGTCACAAAATCTAGAAATAAAAATACTGGGAGTATGAGTCCCAGGTCGTCTCCCAACGAGTTGCAGGAAGGAGTGCTAACTTATTAATCAGGAATTTTCAAAAGAGTTTGAGTTTGAATAATGAACAATAATTATAAATGAAAGCAATAAAACTAAGAATTATTATTAATATAAAAAGGCCTTGACTGGGGGAATGATTAATTGGAAGTGCTATCCTTGTTGGGATCTCTTAAGTGTAGTATTAAAAAGGTTGTTGTTTTCACTTAGTTAACCCTTACTAAATAAAGGAAAGTCAAGTGATTGAGCTAATCCTTATTCGCAAATCCTAGTTCTCTCCCTTGGGAAGGTCTAGCGTTAGTAAATACAGAACTAGCCAACAACTTCTAATTTTAACTAACAATTAAGCCTTCCAACTCAAGTGTCTCCTTTTAATCAACCCCATGTCAAGTTTGGAAATCTACTCCATTGACATTAATATAATACTCATAAAAATATAAGAAGACATAATAAATTAATTAAAATAAAATAGAGACTGAAAATTTATTAAAAGTAAAAGTAATCCTCTTCACTAACAATTCATGAAAATAATCCACTTAGAATTCTAAATAAAATAAATAAGGATATGGAAGAGTAAGGGACAAAGTAAACAAACTGGAATAATGTCTTCAACGGAGGTAATGATTCCTCAGTTTCCAAAATAAAAACAATGACTAGGAATGTAAAGTGAAACTAGAGGAAGAGTAATTCTCTCTAGATTCAGATCTAAAACTAAAAATAATCCTATTATCTATGTCTAAGATGTGTCTGTCAAGTTGCGTCTTGAGTCTCTGCATGTTCTCTGGCCTTATTTTGTGTTTTTGGGCCGAAAACTGGGTTAAAACACGGCCCGAAATCGCTCCCAGCATTTTCTGTTAATTCTTCAAATTGCGCAGATCACGCGTTCGTGTCGTCCACGCGATCGCGTCATTCAGCAATTTTCCTTGTCACGCGTATGCATCGTCCACGCGTTCGCGTCATTCGTGCAGACTCCAATCCACGCATTCGCGTCAGGCACACGCTCGCGTCACTGCGATTTTCTCTATTCCACGCATTCACGTGAGCCATGCTCTCGTGTCGCTGTGTGCTGGTTATCTCCTTAGTTTCTTGTGTTTCTTCCATTTTTGCAAGCTTCCTCTCTATTTTCTAAGCCATTCCTGCCCTATGAAGCCTGAAACAGTTAACATATGGATCACGGCATCGAATGGTATAAAGCAGAATTAAAATATACTAATTAAAGGTCTTTAGGAAGCAAGTTTTCAACCATAAAACAATACTAGGAAGGAATTATAAAATCATGCAATTAGTATGAATAAGTGGGTGAAGACTTGAAGAAACCATTCAATTAAACACAAGATAAACCATAAAATAGTGGTTTATCAACCTCCCCACACTTAAACATTAGCATGTCCTCATGCTTAGCTTAAGGAGATAAAATAAATGAGTAAGGAAAAGTAGGACTCATGCAATGCAATGCAACTTATGTATATGAATGCAACTATATGATTCTGTCTACTTGTTTAAAATAAATAAGTTCTTTAAGACAAAAATAAATCAAACTTCACTAATTCAAACTATACAGTAAAGACAAGTAAACTTGTAAGAAGACAGCTCATGAAAGCAGGGAACATAGAATTTAAGCATTGAACCCTCACATGTGGTGTATATGCACTCTAGTCTCTCTAGTGTATAGGGTAATCAGTCTACTCTTCTCTAATCATGCTTTCTAAATCTTTTTCTTCACCTAACTAATCAACAAATATTTAATGTACCAATGCAAACATCATGAGGTCTTTTCAGGTTGTAATGGGGTCAAGGTAAAGGTAAGGGTATATGTTCACACCCTGGTTCGAGCTATCCGATCCAGGATGATCAGCAATAAAGCAACCGACCTCTTCAGGTCAGGCTATCCGACCTCTTCTCAAAAGAAGTCGGTCAAATCGACAGAAAAGGCCAATAAAGGGCCCAAATAGAGGAACACGACCCAAATCCAAAGGCAGTACAAGCCTATAGAGATAAGGAAATAAGCTGACCACAACTCAAAGATAAAGATAAGATAAGATAACTAACTTATCTTATCTAGAAAGGTCACTCTACAACCACTATAAATACACTAGAGCACCCAGGTATAACTCATACTCTGATTCTACAATAAACCTGCTTAATACCCATGCTAACTTAAGTATCGGAGTCTTTTGCAGGTACCCCCCACCCTCCGGTGACCAAGGATCAGAAGTGCAGCCAGTCCAATAAGTCGGACACAACAGCTCCGGCCGCCACCAGCCAGCCGGACACGTCATCTCCGACCAGTACAGAAGATCTCATCCGAGATCGACCTACAGTTTCAGGTAACCCTCGGAACATTGGCGCCGTTGCCGGGGAACCTGGAAGTCAACCCATCCCCGTGGCAGACGACCATGACAACGACCACGATTCAGATATAGAGGACAGAACGCCGCACAAAAACACGGATGCTACACCAAAAGATACTCCAAAATCTAACAGAGACAAAAACTCATCAAATCCAGGAGTAATAGAAGCACTTCAAAATCATTTAAAGCAACTTGAAAAAGAAATCCAGCATCAACGAGAAGTTGGCAAGGATCTACAAAGAGAGGTAAGGCAACGTCGAGAGCTAGAAGATAAAATCCTACAACTCGAAGCCGATCTCAAAGCAAAGGCTACCGGACCACCCCTGAGGACAATTCACGCAAAGATCAAGATCCATTCACTTGGGACATCATGAAGACTAAAATTCTTAAGGACTTCAAACTCCCGAATATGACTCTGTATGATGGCACCACAGACCCCAACCATCACCTCAGCAACTTCAGAAGTAGAATGTACCTCACCGACGCCTCGGACGCTATTCGCTGCAAAGCTTTTCCAACGACCCTCACGAAGACAGCAATTAGATGGTTTGACAACTTACCTCCTAAGTCCATCTCAAGTTTTGATGACCTAGCCAAAAAATTCCTGGCCAGATTCTCCATCCAAAAAGACAAGGCCAAGCATGCCCCCAGTCTACTAGGAATCAAGCAAGGAGATCGGGAAAGTCTTCGCAACTACATGGAAAGATTCAATAAAACATGCCTAGACATACAAAGCTTGCCAACAGAGGCCGCCATCATGGGCCTCATCAATGCCCTACAAGAGGGACCTTTTAGCCAATCTATATCGAAGAAATATCCCACATCTCTGGATGAGGTGCAGGAGCGAGCGGAAAAATATATCAACATGGAAGAAAACTCTCGGTTGGGAGAAACCTCAAAATCTGGATTCTCCTACCGAGACAAAGATAAAGAATCCAAAAAGAAGGAAGATCGACAAGGGGAGAAAATTAAAAAATATCACAATTACACCCCTCTTAGGGTATCCCTGGTAGATGTTTACAAAGAAGTCTGCCATACGGAAAAGATACCCTCAGCTCGACCACTCAAAGGCAAAAGAGGAGGAGGAAATCGGAACGAATACTGTGAATATCACCGAGTCCGAGGGCATTCCACCAATGAATGCTTCGACTTAAAAAACATCATAAAAAATTAGTGAGAGAAGGAAAACTAGATCGGTTTCTGGCAGCCCGAGATGATGATCAAAGAAAGAGAAGAAGGGATGAAGATGTCGGATGAATCGAGCGATCACCTCGTATGCCAGAAAGACTTGTCCATATGATACACGGAGGATTTGCAGGAGGAGAAATCTCCAAATTATCCTGCAAAAGATACCTCAAAGAAGTATATCATGTCGAAGGAAAGGAGGAAGCACCCGACATCCCTGCAATCACATTCACCAAAGAAGACGCATCCAGTATCATCTCAGGACACGACGACCCCATGGTCATCACCATCATACTGGCAAACGCCAATCTCCACCGCACATTAATAGACCAAGGGAGCTCCACCGACATCTTATTCAAAACTGCCTTCGACAAGCTCGGCTTAGAAGAAAAGGAGCTTAGAGCATACCCTAACAGCCAGTTCGAACTGGGAGATACCCCAGTATAACCATTGGGATACGTGTCACTACATACAACCTTCGGAAAAGGGAACCAATCCAGAACACTCAAGATAGACTACATCGTGGTCGACGTGAGTTCAGCCTACAATGCCCTAATAGGTCGGACAACACTAAATCAACTCGGCGCAATAGTCTCAACTCCACATCTATGCATGAAATTCCCAACTACAGAAGGGATAGCTACGATAAAAGCAGATCAAAAGATGGCCCGCCACTGTCATAACGAAAGTCTAAACCTCATAGGCAGAAGAGAAGAGTTCCATACAATTGAGCTTGGTGGAGTTCAGAGACGAGAAGAACTCCGTCCACAGCCCGAAGGAGAAATAGAGAAAGTTCATATCGGAGATACCTCGGACAAAACAACTAATATTGGCATGATCCTGAAGGGAGACGCAAAAGAATTACTAGTACAGTTCTTACAAGATAATGTTGATCTCTTCGCATGGAAAGCTGCAGACATGCCAGGCATAGACCCCAAGCTAATGTGTCACAAGTTGGCGGTCTATCCAGGATCTCGGCCAGTACAGCAGAGACGAAGAAAACTTGGGCCAGAACGATCCCAAGCTGTGGAAGAACAGGTACAAGCACTACTGGAGGCAGGATTCATAATAGAAGTCAAGTACCCACTATGGCTAGCTAACGTCATCTTGGTGAAAAAATCAAATGGGAAATGACGAATGTGCACCGACTACACCGATCTCAACAAAGCCTACCCAAAAGATCCTTACCCACTCCCAAGTATCGACGCTCTGGTAGATGCTTCATCCGGATATAGATACCTCTCATTTATGAATGCATATTCCGGATACAACCAAATCCCCATGTATCCACCAGATCAAGAAAAGACCTCGTTTTTGACACCAAAAGCAAATTACAGCTACATTGTGATGCCTTTCGGTCTCAAGAATGCGGGAGCTACTTATCAAAGGCTAATGAATAAAGTCTTTTTAGATCATATCGGAAAAATCATGGAAGTCTACGTGGACGACATGTTAATAAAGACACAGAGCGAAGAGACATTACTGTCTGACCTGGCTCAAGTGTTCGACACTACAAGGAAGCATGACATGCGACTAAATCCCGCAAAATGCACCTTTGCAGTAGAAGCGGGCAAATTCTTAGGTTTCATGCTCACACAAAGAGGAATTGAAGCAAATCCGGACAAATGCCAGGCCATACTCAACATGAAGAGCCCAACTTGTGTCAGAGAGGTACAACAACTCAACGGGAGATTGGCAGCCTTATCTAGATTCTTAGCGGGATCAGCGATAAGATCTCTCCCCTTCTATGCCACTTTAAGGAAAGGAAAGAAGTTCGAATGGACAATGGAATGCGAGCAAGCCTTCCAGGATTTCAAAAATTTCCTGGGACGACCACCTATCCTAACTCGACCACGAGAGGAAGAACCATTCGTATTGTACCTTGCGGTAGGAAGTCAAGCAGTAGCCTCAGTACTGGTTTGAGAGGACGACAAAGGGCAACAACCTGTATACTTCATTAGTAAAGCGCTGCAGGGATCCGAGCTGAACTACCAAAAAATAGAAAAGTTCGCCTATACTCTTATACTGACATCTCGACGACTTCGCCTGTACTTCCAGGCTCACACCATTAAGGTTTGACCGACCAGCCCATAAAAGGGATACTGCAGAAAACAGATCTAGCAGGCAGAATTTTACAATGGGCAGTCGAGTTATCCGAGTTCGACCTCCAATATGAAGCTCGGACAGCCATCAAATCACAATACTTGGCCGACTTCATTACAGAATTCACAGATACCCTGGAAATCCCCACAGAATAGAATCTCTACGTGGACGGGTCTTCGAATAAGACTGGAAGCGGCGCAGGTGTGATAATAGAAAGCAACCAAGGAACCCAAGTTGAGCTTTCCCTCAAATTTGGGTTCCCGGCCTCAAACAACCAGACAGAATATGAAGCGTTACTAGCTGGTTTGAAGCTGGCTAAGGAGGTTGGAGCTCAAAAATTCAACATCTTCAGTGATTCACAAGTAGTCACCTCACAAATAACAGGGAGCTACCAAGCCAAAGATCCCACCATGAAAAAGTATTTGGATAAAACCAAGGAACAGCTCGGACAACTCGGGAAATATAAGATCTGCCACATACCCCGCGAACAAAATGTCCGAGCTGATGCACTCTCAAAATTAGCCAGCACCAAACCAGGGGGCAACAATAGAAGCCTCATCCAGGAAATGCTGCAGAACCCGTCAATCTCGGAAGAGGAAAAAGTCCTGGCCATAACAAGTCAGGATCAAGGATGGATGACCCCCATAATTAATTACCTCAAAAAAAAAAACACTCCCCACAAATGAGAAGGAAGCAAAGAGGTTAAAACGGGAGGCTCAGTACTACACAATCATAAACAACACCCTATATAAAAGAGGGATTTCAATACCACTACTAAAATGTGTGCCGACCTCCAACACAAGGGAAGTTTTAGAGGAAGTACACAGTGGCATTTGTGGTAATCATCTCGGAGCACAAGCTCTCACAAAAAAAGTACTCCGGGTGGGATTTTATTGGCCAACTCTACAAAAGGAAGCTACAGAGTTTGTAAGGACATGCCCACCATGCCAGAAACATGCCAACTTTCACATCGCTCTGCCAGAAGAGCTCATCAGCGTAACCTCGCCTTGGCCATTTGCAAAATGGGGACTCGATCTTCTCGGACCCTTTCCCCAGGGATCGGGACAAGTTAAATTCCTCATAGTCGGGGTAGACTACTTCACAAAGTGGATCGAGGCAGAGCCCCTATCCAACGCCACTGCTCAAAGGAGCCGGAAATTCCTATATAGGAATATTGTCACAAGGTTTGAGGTTCCATACTCCATCACTACAGACAATGGCACCCAATTCATAGACGCGGGCTTCAGAAATTTAGTAGCTGACTTAAACATAAAACACCAGTTCACCTCCGTTGAACATCCCCAAGCCAATGGACAAGCTGAAGCAGCCAACAAAGTCATATTGGCTGGGCTGAAACGGAGACTGCAAGATGCAAAGGGAGCCTGGGCCGAAGAACTTCCACAAGTCCTATGGGCATATCGAACAACGCCACATTCCACCACAAACGAATCACCATTTCGACTAGCATACGGAGTGGAGGAAATGATCCCAGTAGAGGTCGAGGAAAGGTCACCTAGAGTGGTCCATTACAATGAGGAAGCTAACTCCCAACTTCAAAGGGAAGAGATCGACCTACTTCCTGAAACCCAAGAAAAAGCTCAGATCAGGGAAGAAGCACTAAAACGTCGAATGGCTTCCAGATATAATCAAAAGGTAGTGCCGAGAGTTTTTGCTGAGAATGATCTCATCCTAATCCGAAATAATATTGGAACAACTCGACCCGGAGAAGGCAGCAAACTGGAAAGGACCCTACTGAGTCATAGAAGTACTTGGGAAGGGCTACTACAGACTGTCCGAACATGAGGGACGAGAACTTCCCAGATCATGGCACGCCTGCAACCTAAGAAGGTACTATAGCTAGAAAAAGTAAAAGATCTCATCATAGGATGCACGCTTTTTCCTGAAAAGGTTTTTTAATGAGGCACCAAGTTGAGATTCAGAAATTATCTGACTTAAAGGGATAAAAATCTCCAACATGTATATATTTGCATTTTCTTTTAAATAAAGCATATTTTAGATATTCTACAAATTCTCAAGACGCATTAATCTGAAGTATTCATCGTCCGATTATAAAGCAACAGATCGGCAGAAAAGTGAAAAACAGATTCACTGCACGATCACAATAAAGACCAATAGAGATGAAAACACGATTCATCTAAAGGTCGACCAAACAAATATAGAAACCACCTTCTACAAATTGGCAAAGATGAACACAAAATAATGCAAGAAGTTATCAAAAGTGATCCGGAAAAAGAACCTGACGAGGTCTTATGGATTGCTAAATAATAACTTAAAGACTAGCCGACGTTAAAAAGTCGGACCAAGTCAACCCAAGTTATCAGCAAATTCCTGGAAAGAGGTCTGGCCAACCCTATAAAAGAGGAATTGCTATAACTTAGAAGAGATCGGCATGACGAAGTCGGTCTCCTACGAAAAACAAGATATAAAAGTAATCCCTAAAAGAGACTTGACAAAGGTCCAAGAAAGAGGATTACAAAATAACTTAGAAGAGATCGACATAAAGAAGTCGGTCTCCTACAACGGACAAGTTATAAAAGTAATCCCTGAAAGAGACCTGACAAAGGTCCAAGAAAGAGGATTACAAAAATAACTTAGAAGAGATTGACATAAAGAAGTCGGTCTACTACAAACGAACAAGTTATAAAAGTAATCCCTGAAAGAGACCTGACATAGGTCCAAGAAAGAGGATTACAAAATAACTTATAAGAAATCGACATAAAGAAGTCGGTCTCCTGCAACAAACAAGTTATAAAAGTAGTCCCTGAAAGAGACCTAACAAAGGTCCAGAAAAGAGGACTACAAAAATAATTGGAAAGAGGACCACCGTAATGAAATCGGTTATGGATGGTGATGCTGGCAGAAATTGGCGAGTTAAGAATGATTATAAAATATGCGTTGCAAGTATAGTTCTCAACCAACCAGAAATCCGCTTATCAATTTAAAAGGGTGTCACAGAAATTAAAATTAAAATACTAGGAGTATGAATCCTAGGTCGTCTCCCAACAAGTTGCAGAAAAGTGTGCTATTTTATTAATCAGATGTTTTCAAAAAGGGTTGAGTTGAATGGCAGAAAATTAAATTAGAGAACTTATATAAATTTAAATAAAAGCCTTGACTGGGAGTTGATTAGCTGGAAGCCCTATTCTTGTTGGAGTACTCTCAAGATTAATTGACAATTGAGGGTTATTATGTTTAGTTGTCCCTTACTAAGTAAGGGAAAGTCAAACAAGCTGGAATGTTGTTTCTATCCACAAGTTCCAATCCGCTCTTGGGAGGATTGGTGTTAGTGACTAGAGAGCAATCCAAAAATAAACCCAATTACAATCTTTCTCTTGAGCATCCCAACTCAAGGGTTCCTTTCAATCAACTCCCCATCAAGTTAGGGAACTACTCGCTCATTGTAAATGAAGAACTCATAACATAAGACAGGGAATTAAAGAAAGACATGATAAATAATAATCAAAAGATTAATTAAAAATAAAAGTTATTCTTGTATTAATAAATGCTAAAATAATCCCAATAGTAAAATTAAGTAAATTAAGGAACATGGAAGAGTAAGAGACAAGTAAGGAGAACGAACTAGAATGTCGAAGTCTTGATGAGGCAATAACTCTTCTCAATATCCCAATGCAAAAACAATGAAAAATAACGAATCCTAAAAACTATGAATGTGTAGAGAGAAAACCTAGAGGAGGAGTAAAACTAGATCTAAAAACTAAAAACTATGCGGAATGAATGTTGTTTTTGGTTTCTGCATGTTCTCTGGCTTTAGTCTGCTTTTCTGGGCCGAAAACTGGGTCAAAATAAGGCCCGAAATCACCCCAGCGATTCTGCAGATTATGCAGATCGCGCATGTCACGCGGTCGCGTCATCCATGCGGCCGCGTCACTGCGATTTCCTTTCTTTCGCGCGGTCGCGTGATCCATACGGCCGCGTCACTTCTCGCTGGTCATCTCCTTAATTCCTTGTGTTCCTTCCATTTTTGCAAGCTTCCTCTCCAATCTCCAACTCATTCATGCCCTATAAAGCCTGAAACACTTAACACACAGATCACGGCATCGAATGGAATAAAGGAGAAATAAAATACATAATTAAAAGTCTCTAGGAAGCAAGTTTTCAATCATGCAATAACTTTAGGAATAAATTATAAATGCATGCTTATTTAATGAATAAGTGGGTAAAGATCATGATAAAACCACATAATTAAACACAATATAAATCATAAAATAGTGGTTTATCAACCTCCCCACACTTAAACATTAGCATGTCCTCATGCTTAGTTGAAGGAGATAACATAAATGAGTAAGAACATGTAAAACCCATGCAATGCAATGCAGCCTATATATGTGAATGCAACTATATGATTCTTGTCCACTTGATCAAAAGTAAGTAAGCTCTTCAAAACAATTACAAATCAAATTCCACTAACTCAATTCTTATACAGTAAGAACAGATAAAAATGCAAGAAGATAGCTCATGAAAGTAGGGAACATAGAAATTCAAGCATGGAATTCTCACTGATGATGTATGTACACTCTAGTCTCTCTAGTGTATAAGGTCATCACTCTATCCTTCTCTAATCATGCTCTCTAATTTTTGTTCTTCTCTTAACCAATCAACAACATTTAATATACCAATGCAAACATCATGAGGTCTTTTCAAGGTTGTAATGGGGCCAAGGCAAGGGTAAGGATGCATATATGGCTAAGTAAGCTTATAAATTGAATCTTTAATTAACCCAAGCTTTAACATAACCTATATATATTCTATGTAACTTTTAAAATTCATACCTAGCTACCCAGAAATTTCTTTTCACATTCCATACTCATGTTTCAATCTTTTATTTTGATTTTATCATACATGCATTGATCTTTGAATGCTTGACTTAGCATTGGGGTAATTTTGTCCCCTTATTTATTTGTTGAGTATATTTTTTATTTATTTATTTATTTATTTATTTATTTTATTTTTTTTATAAACATAGAAACATAAAAATAACAAAGCTTATCAATGCACGTAGATTTTTAATTCTTACAGTTTCACATGAGTAGGTATCCAAATTCCCATTATATTATCATGATTCATTCCCTTATTATCCTTTGTTCCCACAATTTCCCATTGACAGAGCACAGAAGTTGGTGAATTAAAAATTATTAAAATAGTTACGTTGTAAGTATAGTTCTTAACTCACCGAAAATCTGCCTATCAATTTAGAAATATGTCACAGAGAATTTAAAGTAAAAATTACTGGGAGTTTGAGTCCCAGGTTGTCTCCCAATGAGTTGCAGAAAAGTGTGCTATTTTATTAATCAGATGTTTCCAAAGAAATTGAGTTAAGTAGATGGAAAATTAAATTGAGAAAATTAAATAATATGAGTAAAAGCCTTGAGTGGGAGTTGATTAGTTGGAATCTCTATTATTGATGGAATGATTTCAAGATTAATTGATAATATAGTTGCAAGCATTCCTTCTATCCTGTTTAATTGATCTTGAAATTGTTGGTTCGGATTGGGTTGATGAGGTTGATTATCTTGGCTGTGATATGGTGGCTGGGGGTATGTGTTTTGTGTGGTATGATAGAGTCTTTGGTTGGAGTGTTGGTAGTGGTATGACTCTTGTGTGTAGTGGAATGAGTCAAAATAAAAGAAAAAGGCTAGTGAAACTAGCCTAAGATGCCTTGGCATCACGCATCACCCATGCGGACGCGTCATTCATGCTTTTCCTTGCCACGCATTCGCGTCGTCCATGCTACCGCGTTGCTTTAGCTTTTCCAATCCACGCGGCCGCATGAGCCATGCGGCCGCGTCACTGTGATTTGCTCTCCTTCGCGCGGTCGCGTGAGCCATGCGACCGCATCACTTCTCGTTGATTATCTCCTCAAATTCTTGTGTTCCTTCCATTTCTGCCAGCTTCCTTTCCAATCTCCAACTCATTCATGCCCTGTAAAGTGTGAAACACTCAACACACAGATCACGGCATCGAATGGAATAAAGGAGAATTAAAAATACATAATTAAATTCTCTAGGAAGCAGTTTTCAAACATGTAATAAATTCAGGAAGGAATTATAATTGCATGCTAATTTAATGAATAAGTGGGTAAGGATCATGATAAAACCACACAATTAAACACAATATAAACCATAAAATAGTGGTTTATCACCCATACTTGGATAACACACACAATTCTATCTTAAGCTAACCAAAGATTCAATTTGGGGTATATACTTATTTTTCCACTTAAGGCTAGTAATGTGGTAAAATATAGAACAAATGGGATTTAAAGGCTCAAAGTGGCTAACAAAGGTAATTGAAAGGGTAGGCTTTATTTGGATAAGTGAGCTAAACAAATAATGGCCTCAATCATATGCAAACATATAAATATACTAAACATTGGACATATAGGATGAAACAAAATATAGATTACAATCATAGAGAAGTAAACACACAAGAATAAAATAATTTTGGTTAATTAATGTAACCATTCATAAAGGCTCAAATCTCACAGGTTGTGTGTTCTTTAGCTCAAAAATCAAGTTCCAAATACAACTTCAAGCAAATTTAACGTAAAAGTTTTAATTAAAATTAGTGAAATTTTGTTCAAAGGATAGGGTCTTAGAAGAAACCTATTGTCTTTTCAATCAAGTAGAACATGCATGCAACTAACCTATTACTATGTAATTTATCCTATTCTACAAAAGAAAAATCTAACTAAGTATCCTAATTTATTGGTGCTAGGGAAGAGAAATTACCTCCGGAAGTCAGGTACTGACCAACCTCCCCACACTTAAAGCTTTGCACCGTCCTCGGTGCCATCTGTCAAGAACAAAGGTGGGCTCGTAGCAGTATCTCCACAGTCGGGACCATCATGGCTCCCTGTGCTGGTAAAAGAAGTGGAGTCCGGCGTGTCTGAGTCCTTGAATTTTCCCAGGATCAGCTCCTTGAGGTATGTGAATCGGCACTTGTTACGGCGCTCTCTCAGCTTAGCTTTCTGTTCCTGCCGATCCAATTTTTCAAGTATCTGATGGAGCAGTTGGGCTATTGTAGGTGCCTGTGGTGTTGAAGAATGAGTATCTTCAACTGGTTCAGTGAGATGACTGATAGTGGCTGCTGGAAATCTAAGGTACTTCCCGTTGGGGACAAACTGATCATCCCGTGGAAGTATGGCTTTGGTGTCCCCAGCTCTGTAGGAGACTCCGGCTGCTGTGACAAGATCTGAGACTAGGGCGGGAAAAGGTAACTTGCCCGCGATTTGTACGTGTCCCATGGCATTCCGGATATGTCTTGGTAGATTCAGAGGTTGGTCTGTAAGGATGCACCATAGTAGAACGGCCATGTCCGCAGTGAAGGAGGACTCGTGAGTGCTCGGAAAGACGTAATGGGACATAATCTGTGCCCATACGCGATCCTCCAAGGTAAGTGCTGAAGCCGAAATTCCCTTAGGGCGGGTACGATGGTATCCGTAGATCCATCGGCTGCCAGTTAGTGCGATAACTCTAAGAACGGCGTCCCAGTCAAATTGATACAGCTGGCGCTTGAGTGCGGCTTCTTAAAAGGCATCCAATCCTTCTGGAAAAGGGGGAAGACTTAGAACTTTTTGAATGGCCTCTTCTGTAATGGGGACTTATTTCTGACGGACATAGACAGACTGCAGGGTTGGCAGGTGGAAGTTGGAGTAGAACTCGACTACCCAAGAAAGATTGACCTGCCTTGGCTATCTCTGTAGGAAACCCCATTGTCTTCGGGCAATTTGTGGCTCAACAAAGGTAGCAATATTGGGCGGGAGAAGAAGAAGGTATTCGTTGTTGTAACTCCTTTCAGCCAGGATGGGGAACATCTGCTCACAGTAGCGATTGGGGAATCGCGCAGTGTCCTTTGCTGGGAAGGCTTTTTCTTTATCATCAACCTTTATGATCCTCTTAATTTTCTTTGTTTAGGGCTTTACCGCAGTTGAAGAGGGTTCTGCCACTAATGCTCTCTTTGTACCTCTTCTTGCTGGTTGTTTGGGAGTAGCTTTCTCTTTTCCTTTCTTGGTGGCCATCCTAAAAAAGGGAAGAGAAAGTAAATTAAATTTAAAGGGGTGAAGCAAGGAAGAGGGTGATGTAAGTGATAATTAATGCACATTAAAGAAGAATGACGTTAACACATGGTCCGGATTACATGTGAAAAGTTCATCAATAGAAATATAGCAAGTGCATATGGGGACAAATAAATGCAAGGGGTTTATTGGCATGCAGGCAAAGGCATGAGTAGCATATATCAAGCATTCAATGTCCAATTTAAATATGTTATCACTCGTAACTAACCATCACGTTTGTGTTGATAATTAAATTCAATGAATAAAATAGTAAAGGAAATTTGTGAAAAGCAAGCATTGAATATTAGAGTAGAAAAATGTAGAGAAGTTCATAATGCCATATGGGTTTTTTCACAAACACATAGCATGCATGTAGAAGAAGTTCTTGAAAATAAGAATTTGAACATGCAAGTAATCCCTTAAAAAGCAATATATAATTGTCAAACAAATTTACAACAATCCACAAGCATATAATAATAAATAATGACTCAATTAAATTGATAACACCAAGTAAAAAGGAAAAAGAAAGGAAGAAAAAGAAGATATGAGTAATGAAAGTAAAAAGAAAAGAAAAGAAGATAACATATAAAAATAAGAAGAATAATAGAAAAGTAAGGGGGAAGGAGAAAGAAAAAAAAGAAAAACCTTTTTAATGGGGGTGAGAGAGAGTAAAAAGTGAGAAAGAAGGAAGAAGGGAGGAAGGGAGGGAGAAGAAATAAGGAGGGAAAAAAGAAAATAGGATTTGGGGAGAAAAAGATATGATAATTGGCAAAATTAGGGAGGCTGTGCGGCGCAAGCGACGCGGTTGCGTGGAGCACGCGGTCGCGCGACTTGCGCTTAAACTGAATGATGTGGTCGTGTCGGTCACGCGGTCGCGTTACCCATTTTAGGCTAATGGCGCGAGGGTAGCCTCGCACTAGCACAACTCTCGATTCAAAATCATATAAGTGCCAAATTTTAAGTGACGCGATCGCGTGGGGCATGCGATCGCGTGAGTGGGCTTTAGAAGGATATGAAGCGGTCGCGTGGGTCATGCAGCCGTGTGGGAAGGATTATGCGTTCAGCACTAATCCAGCACCACTCTCGCACAACTTTCGGTCGTGCACCACTTTGACGTCGAAATCCTGGTCATGCAGCCGCGTGGGGCACGCGGTCGCGTGGGAGGCCATTATTCCTATATGATGCGGTCGCGTCGGTGACGCGGTCGCGTGGGGTGATTTGTGCCATTGGCACGCCTCCAGCCCTGCTCCTGCGTAATTCTCTGTTTATATTATTATTGTCTCCCATCTCCTTGCGACGCGGACGCGTCAATGAGGCGGTCGCGTCGCGTGATTTTTTTTAGTTAAAAATAAAAGTATGGAAATGCAGATGCACGAAATGTACTAATGAAGAGAAGAGTTATTGAATAAGAAAACTAAAAATAAAGAAAAGAACGATCATACCATGGTGGGTTGTCTCCCACCTAGCACTTTGCTTTAACGTCCAAAAGTTGGACGCTCCACTAGCTCAGTCTTCAGCTATGTGGGGATCTTCCAAGAGGAATATCTCAAGCTCCTTGTTTTTCTTCAGCTTCTCGCCATGGTACAACTTTAAACGATGTCCATTAACTTTGATAAGTTCAGAGTTTGAAGGATGGCTTAGGTGATAAACTCCGTACGGTTCGGCCTTCTCTACTCTGTATGGACCTTCCCATCTTGATCTCAACTTGCCTGGCATGAGCCTCAGTCGAGATTTATAAAGGAGGACTAAGTCCCTAGGTTGGAACTCTTTTCTCTTGATGTGCTGATCATGTACAGCCTTCATCTTCTCCTTGTATAGTCTTGAGTTCTCATAAGCTTCTAGGCGAAGGCTCTCCAGTTCCTGCAGTTGCAACTTCCTTTCAGCTCCGGCCTTTTCAATTCCCATGTTGCATTCCTTTACTGCCCAGAAGACCTTGTGCTGTACTTCAACAGGGAAATGATAAGCTTTTCCATAAACTAAGCGGAAAGGACTCATCCCAATGGGTGTTTTGTATGCTGTTCTGTATGCCCAGAGTGCATCTTGTAGCCTAGTGCTCTAGTCTCTTCTATGAGGTTTGACTATCTTCTGCAAGATATGCTTTATCTCTCTATTTGATACCTCGGCTTGCCCATTAGTCTGAGGATGGTAGGCTGTTGCAACTTTATGAATTATCCCATGCTTCTTCATTAGTCCTGTTAGTCTCATGTTACAAAAATGCGTGCGTTGATCGCTCACGATTGCTCGTGGTGATCCAAAGCGAAAAATAATATGGTTTCTCACAAAGAAAACAACAGTATTAGCATCATCATTGCGGGTAGGAATTGCTTCCACCCATTTGGAAACGTAATCCATAGCTAATAATATATAGAAATAACCATTAGAATTTGGAAATGGACCCATGAAGTCAATGCCCCAAACATCAAAAATTTCACAGAAAAGCATAATCTGTTGAGGCATCTCATCCCTCCTGGATATATTACCAAATTTCTGGCATGGGAAACAAGATCTACAAAATTCTGCAGCATCCCTAAAAAGAGTAGGCCACCAGAATCCACAGTCTAAGATTTTTCTAGTAGTTCTTTGAGGGCGAAAATGTCCTCCACTCTCAGATGAGTGACAGGCCTCTAAGATGGACTGGAATTCTGATGAGGTACACACCGTCTAATTATCTGGTCAGTGCCACATCTCCATAAATATTTAGACTCGCTTTTCAGCTTGTCTCTTTGATGCTTAGAAAAGTTCGGAGGGAAGGTGCGGCTAACTAGATAATTAGCTACATGTGCATACCAAGGGATTATCTCAGATACTGCTTGCAGGTTATCAAATGGGATATTATCAGCCATAGGAGTGGAATCATCTGTAATATGTTCAAGGCGACTCAAGTGGTCTGCCACTAAATTCTGGTTACCACTCCTGTCCTTAATTTCCAAATCAAATTCTTGTAATAGCAGTATCCAACGTATAAGCTTTGGTTTGGACTCCTTTTTAGCTAATAAATACTTTAGAGCTGCGTGGTCTGAATACACTACTACTTTAGTACCAAGTAAATAGGCTCGGAATTTATCCAGAGCGAAAACAATAGCAAGAAGCTCTTTCTCAGTAGTAGTGTAATTTGACTGAGCGGCATCTAAGGTTTTAGACGCGTAAGCAATAACAAAAGGATCCTTACCTTCACGATGAGCCAGTGCTGCTCCTACGGCATGATTGGAAGCATCACACATTATTTCAAATGGTTGGCTCCAGTCTGGTCCTCTCACAATTGGAGCTTGAGTCAGGGCGGTTTTCAGCTTATCAAACGCTTGTTTGCAATTTGCACTGAACTCGAACTCAATATCTTTCTGCAGTAGCCTGGATAAGGGAAGTGCTACCTTACTGAAATCCTTAATGAATCTCCTGTAGAAACCTGCATGGCCAAGGAACGAACGGACTTTCCTCATAGAAGAGGGCTAAGGTAAACTAGAAATAACATCTACCTTTGCTGGATCTACAAAAATGCCAGTATTAGACACATGTCCTAGTACAATCCCTTGTTTAACCATAAAGTGACATTTTTCAAAATTTAATACCAGGTTTGTACTAACACATCTATCTAATACTCTAGATAATCCAGCTAAGCAAAGGCTAAAGGAATCGCCATAAACACTAAAATCATCCATAAAAACCTCCATACAGTCCTCAATAAGATCAGAGAAAAGACTCATCATGCACCTCTGGAAAGTAGCTGGTGCATTGCACAAGCCAAATGGCATTCTCTTGTAAGCATAAGTCCCAAAAGGACATGCAAAAGTGGTATTTTCCTTATCCTCAGGAGCTATATGAATCTGGAAATAACCTGTGTAACCATCTAAAAAACAATAATGCGATTTACCTGACAGGCAATCCAGTATTTGATCAATGAATGGAAGAGGATAGTGATCCTTACGGGTTGCTTGGTTGAGGCGTCTGTAGTCAATGCAGACCCTCCAGGCGTTCTGAACTCTGGTTGTTAGGAGCCCTCCATGCTCATTCTTCACTGTAGTGACTCCAGACTTCTTTGGCATCACTTGTACTGGGCTTACCCATTCACTGTTTGAGATGGGATAGATGATGTCTGCCTCTAGTAGTCTGGTCACTTCCTTTTTGACAACCTCTAGGATAGTGGGGTTCAGTCTTCTCTGGGGTTGACGAACAGGTCTTGCTCCCTCTTCTAAAAATATTTTATGCTCACAGACTTGAGGGTTTATGCCTACTATGTCTGCCAAACTCTAACCAATTGCCTTCTTGTGCCTCATCAGCACACCAAGTAGCTGCTCTTCCTGTTGAGAAGTGAGTTCCCTTGCAATGATAACCGGAAACTTCTGCCCGTCTTCAAGGTAAGCATATTTGAGGTGTGGAGGAAGGGGTTTTAATTCCAACTTCTGATCTTGTTCAGGCTCTGGGTTGTCTGGAGCTGGTAATAGTGGTAAGGCACTGTCATTGTCCTCTGAGAATGTCCCCACACTTGGACCTTGTCCTGTGTGCTTCTCTTCAAATTCTTCCTGGTGAACTTCAGCCACGGTTTCATCTATAATGTTACACTGGAGGATAGAATGATCCTCTGGAGGATGCTTTATAACTCAATTCAGATTGAAGATCACTACTCGGCCATCTATTTCAAAAGAGTATGTTCCTAAGAAAGCATCTAATTTAAACCTTGAGGTCTTCAAGAATGGTCTTCCAAGTAAGATTGATGATGGCTTGTCTGAGTCATTTTGGGGCATTTCCAGGATATAAAAATCAGTGGGGAACGTGAGTCCCTTAATGCCCACTAAGACATCTTCAACAACTCCAACCACTGTAATAATGCTTTTATCTGCTAACACAAAATGAGCTGCCAACCTTTTTAAGGGAGGGAGCCTCAAAATATCATATATAGACAAAGGCATTATACTCACACATGCTCCTAAATCACACATGCAATCAGAAATTATCACACCACCAATAGTACAATTAACTATACAAGGACCTGGGTCACTACACTTTTCAGGTAAACCTCCCATTAAAGCAGATATGGAACTTCCTAAAGGAATAGTTTCTAATTCATTAATTTTGTCTTTATGTATACATAAATCTTTTAGAAACTTTGCATACTTAAGTACCTGTTGAATAACATCAAATAGAGGAACAGTTACCTCAACCTTTTTGAATATCTCTACCGTTTTTGGATCAGGTTCCAGCTGCTTCCTGAGCTTCCTTGCAAGTTGTGGAAATGGAATAGGAGTGGCGTTTTCTGCAGTGTCTGCACCTTTTAGTGCTTTCTCTTGTGGTTGCACTTCTTCTTTTTCAGCTATGTCCTGTATGTCTTCTTGCTCTTCAACATCTTCTATTTCCACTACCTCTTTAGCTGAGGCGTGTTCTGGTGAGCTTGGCTCCTTCTGGTTCCTCTCTTGCAGTGTGGTTCCGGATCTTAGGGTGATGGCATTAATACCACCCTTGGGATTGGGTAATGGTTGAGAGGGAATTCTACTGGAGCTCAAAGGTTGATTATTGGAGTTACTCATTGAACCAATCTGTGAGACAAGAGCCTGTAAAGTAGCGGTAAGACCATTTAGAGTGGCATTAATGTTATTTTTCATGGTCTGTTGTCTCCGATCAATAGATTGTAGTAAGTCATCATTGGCAGATGCAGAAGGATGGGTAATTTGAGAGGTTTACTATAGGGTATTCTGTGGTCCTTGGGATTGCCTTAGGTGAGGTGCTCTATAAGGCTGATTCTGATTCTGCTGCCTGTTGTTGTTATTATTCCACCTCTGATTTTCCTGATTATTTCTGCCTCCTCTGTTATTGTTGTCTCTCCAATTCTGGTTAGAATTGTCTTGCCATCTGTGGTTGTAATTGCCACCTTGATTGTACCCTTGGTTGCGGCGATCATAGAAGTTATGAGTGGCTGTCGCGGTGTTGTCTTCCTGCTAGAGCTGCGGACATTCGTCAGTATAATGCCTATAATCAGCGCAGATTCCGCAAACTCTCTGTGGGACTAACTTTGGTTTTGCTGTGGTGGAGAAGGTTGAGCATGCTGAACTTGTTGTTGATTCAATTGCATCTGCTTTAGCAAGTTGGTCATTTCACAGATACTCTGAGTTAAAGCAGTAGTCTCTCTGCTAGAGGATACTTTTGCAACGGCTTTTGCACGGCCTTGTTTTTGCCTGTGATTCCTAGTAGATTCAACTAAGTCACTGATCAATTGCCATGCCTCATCAGTGGTCTTGTACTTTTTCATAGACCCATTGCTAGCACTTTCCAATGTGGTCTTATCTTGGGGCCTCATGCCCTGTGTGACATAACCAAGTAACACTATCTTGTCAATCATATGGTGGGGGCAAGCTTCCAGAAGATTATTGAAGCGCTCCCAGTACTCATAAAGAGTTTCAGAATCATCCTGAACAATCATGGAAATATCTTTCCTCAGTTTATCAGTAACTTCAGCTGGAAAGAACTTTTCCAAGAATTCTCTTCTCAGTGTATCCCAGTTGGATATAAAACACCAGTTCACCTCCGTTGAACATCCCCAAGCCAATGGACAAGCCGAAGAGGCCAACAAAGTCATATTGGCTGGGCTGAAACGGAGACTGCAAGATGCAAAGGGAGCCTGGGCCGAAGAACTTCCACAAGTCCTATGGGCATATCGAACAACACCACATTCCACCACAAACGAATCACCATTTCGACTAGCATACGAAGTGGAGGCAATGATCCCAGTAGAGGTCGAGGAAAGGTCACCTAGAGTGGTTCATTACAATGAGGAAGCCAACTCCCAACTTCAAAGGGAAGATATCGACCTACTTCCTGAAACCCAAGAAAAAGCTTGGATTAGGGAAGAAGCACTAAAACGTCGAATGGCTTCTAGATATAATCAAAAGGTAGTGCCGAGAGTTTTTGCTGAGAATGATCTCATCCTAATCCAAAATGATATTGGAACAACTCGACCCGGAGGAGGCAACAAACTAAAAAGGACCCTACCGAGTCATAGAAGTACTTGGGAAGGGCTACTACAGACTGTCCGAACTCGAGGGACGAGAGCTTCCCAGATCATGGCACGCCTACAACCTAAGAAGGTACTATAGCTAGAAAAAGAAAAAGATCTCATCATAAGATGCACTCTTTTTCCTGAAAAGGTTTTTTAATGAGGCACCAAGTTGAGATTCAGAAATTATCCGACTTAAAGGGATAAAAATCTCCCACATGTATATATTTGCATTTTCTTTTAAATAAAGCATATTTAAGATATTCTACAAATTCTCAAGACGCATTAATCTGAAGCATTCATTGTCCGATTATAAAGCAACAGATCGGCAGAAAAGTGAAAAACAGATTCACTACACGATCACGATAAAGACCAATAGAGATGAAAACGCGATTCATCTAAAGGTCGACCAAACAAAGATAGAAACCACCTTCTACAAATTGGCAAAGATGAACACAGAATAATGCAAGAAGTTATCAAAAGTGATCCGGAAAAAGAACCTGACGAGGTCTTATGGATTGCTAAATAATAACTTAAAGACTGGCCGACGTTAAAAAGTCAGACCAAGTCAACCCAAGTTATCAGCAAATCCCTGGAAAGAGGTCTGGCCAACCCTATAAAAGAGGAATTGCTATAACTTAGAAGAGATCGCCATGACGAAGTCGGTCTCCTACGAAAAACAAGTTATAAAAGTAATCCCTGAAAGAGACTTGACAAAGGTCCAATAAAGAGGATTACAAAATAACTTAGAAGAGATTGACATAAAGAAGACGGTCTCCTACAACGGACAAGTTATAAAAGTAATCCCTGAAAGAGACCTGACAAAGGTCCAAGAAAGAGGATTACAAAAATAACTTAGAAGAAATCGACATAAAGAAGTTGGTCTCCTACAAACGAACAAGTTATAAAAGTAATCCCTGAAAGAGACCTGACAAAGGTCCAAGAAAGAGGATTACAAAATAACTTATAAGAAATCGACATAAAGAAGTCGGTCTCCTACAACAAACAAGTTATAAAAGTAGTCCCTGAAAGAGACCTAACAAAGGTCCAAAAAAGAGGACTACAAAAATAACTGGAAAGAGGACCAACGTAAAGAAATCGGTTATGGATGGTGATGCTGGCGAAAATTGGCGAGTTAAGAATGATTATAAAATATGCATTGCAAGTATAGTTCTCAATCAACCAGAAAATCCGCTTATCAATTTAGAAGGGTGTCACAGAAATTAAAATTAAAATACTGGGAGTATGAATCACAGGTCGTCTCCCAACGAGTTGCAGAAAAGTGTGCTATTTTATTAATCATATGTTTTTAAAAAGGGTTGAGTTGAATGGCAGAAGATTAAATTAGAGAATTTATATAAATTTAAATAAAAGCCTTGACTGGGAGTTGATTAGCTGGAAGCCCTATTCTTGTTGGAGTACTCTCAAGATTAATTGACAATTGAGGGTTATTATGTTTAGTTGTCCCTTACTAAGTAAGGGAAAGTCAAACAAGCTGGAATGCTGTTTCTATTCACAAGTTCCAATCCGCTCTTGGGAGGATTGGTGTTAGTGACTAGAGAGCAATCCAACAATAAACCCAATTACAATCTTTCTCTTGAGCATCCCAACTCAAGGGCTCCTTTCAATCAACTCCCCATCAAGTTAGGGAACTACTCGCTCATTGTAAATGAAGAACTCATAACATAAGAAAGGGAATTAAAGAAAGACATGATAAATAATAATCAAAAGATTAATTAAAAATAAAAGTGATTCTTGTATTAATAAATGCTAAAATAATTCCAATAGTAAAATTAAGTAAATTAAGGAACATGGAAGAGTAAGAGACAAGTAAGGAGAACGAACTAAAATGTCGAAGTCTTGATGAGGCAATAACTCTTCTCAATATCCCAATGCAAAAACAATGAAAAATAACGAATCCTAAAAACTATGAATGTGTAGAGAGAAAACCTAGAGGAGGAGTAAAACTAGATCTAAAAACTAAAAACTATGCGGAATGAATGTTGTTATTGGTTTCTGTATTTCTCTGGCTCTAGTCTGCTTTTTTGGGCCAAAAACTGGGTCAAAATAAGGCCCGAAATCGCCCCCAGCGATTCTGCAGATTATGCAGATCGCGCATGTCACGCGGTCGCGTCATCCATGCGGCTGCGTCATTCGGCTTTTCGCTTTGCCACGCAGTCGCATCATCCATGCGGCCGCGTCACTACGATTTCCTTTCTTTCGCGCTGTCGCGTGATCCATGCGGCCACGTCACTTCTCGCTGGTCATCTCCTCAATTCCTTGTGTTCCTTCCATTTTTGCAAGATTCCTCTCCAATCTCCAACTCATTCATGCCCTATAAAGCCTGAAACACTTAACACACAGATCACGGCATTGAATGGAATAAAGGAGAAATAAATACATAATTAAAAGTCTCTAGGAAGCAAGTTTTCAATCATGCAATAACTTTAGGAAGGAATTATAAATGCATGTTTATTTAATGAATAAGGCGGTAAAGATCATGATAAAACCACATAATTAAACACAATATAAACCATAAAATAGTGGTTTATCAGATGGCCAGAAATAAATACAAGTAAGAGTTAGAAAACTGAAATACAAGTTGGATCCACATATCCACAACCTCAAAGGATCCAAGCTACAAGCAATAGGTACAAAGCAATCCAAAGAGGCCGAGCAGCAAGGCTTCAGCATTCTCAAAACCCAAAAAGGTGCCAAGACAAGTGCAAACAAGCATGATATGAAATACAATATTATAAACAAGCTTCAGGATCAGGACCAAAGCTTGAAAGCTACTTGTTGTTTTTTCAAAACGAAAAGTTGCTAAAGAAGCAACCAGAAGGAGTATCGACAGTCAGCAAAATATTCAAATTACAAAATAAAGAGTTTAAAAGCCCACAAGTCAGGCCATCTACACAAACATCCAAGAAAAATCAGCTAAGAATGGGAGCCTTCTCAGCAGCATCAGTACGGGGAGAAGGAGGGCGAGTCTGAATAGGCACCGCATCCACGGTACCATCATCCCAGTTCAAGATCTAACAGTCCGGATCAGAAACGAAATGACCGACCTCACCTGGAGGAACAACAGAAGTTGACACTTTGACAGAAGGCACATGGGGAGGCTCGATATCGTCATCATCCTGGTCATCAAGGACAGTCTTACCATCCCTCACAACATTATCCAGGCTAAAAAGAGTAAGGTCGGCCTCGGGAGCAATAATTCGAACCTGCTCCTTCAGGTTCTTGTAAGCAGCATTCACACTGCCAACAAGATGACCCTGAAGCTTAGAATAATCAGCTCCGGCATTCTCCAACCCCCCCTTCAAACGCGTTCCTTCCCGATAGGACGTAATGTAGCTGTCTTTATGCCTCAACGCCGTGTCCTCGGCCAACCGCACAGAAGCTGCCAGAGCAAGGAAACTCGCCTTCTCATTCTCCAAATCCTTCTCCAGTTTGGCAACCTTCACCTCAAGCTCCACTTTCAAACCCTTCATCCGATCGAATTTTGTTTTGCCTCCTCCATGAAGGCTTTGGTGGCATGGAGAGGAAGATTTTGAGCCGTTCGGTACAAGGCAGCTCCCATATGTGCCATTTTTACACTACTCCAAGTTATAAAGTCCAAATGACGAAGGAGTGATACATCATCCATAGGGAGGACACCGTATGGACCGATCTGCTGATCTACGAACTCGACCGCGTCAAAATCAGGGGCATCAAGGTGGAAAGGCTCAATTGTTTTTTGTTTCTTGTTGGGAGGAGCACCAGAAGTAGCAGCGGAAGATTGCGGAGGCTTGGCCAGGCGAACCCTATGAGTGGGAATTACCCTCCTCAGGCCAGGAGAACTCGGCACGGGCGGCTTCACTGGAACTTGAGAAGATCCCTCTCCCGCCACCTTGGCCGAGATATTTTGAGCAGCTGCAGCCTTCTTTGCTTTCTTATAGGCCTTCATGGAATCGTTGTTTTTTGACATCTCTGAAAATACAGAATCGACCACAGCAATGGGTTACAATCATAAAAAGAAGAAGCAAAACTAAAAAGCAAGTATAGAAACAAGTCAGACAGTACCCAAAGCAGTTCGAATCAAAGATGGATCACTCAAAAATCTTTTCGTATCAAGATGGGGTGCTTCCCCCCATAAATCTTCAAGAACAATTACAAAATCCCGCTCAACCTCGTCAAGCATCTCCCATGTATAGCGAGACACTCTCACATTCTTTTGCCATTCTAGAGGAAAGGCAGGCTCATCATTTTCATCAAGAAAAAGGGGCGGGCCCCCTCAACAGCACGGACTCGGAAGAAATAATTCTTAAAATCTTTAAAAGACTCATCGTACATGGTAAAAACTTTATGCCCCTGGGCCGACCTGAAAGAATCCCAGGAAGTTTTCTTTTTGGAAGACCCTCCGGGCTTGGCAGAAATAAAAAGATAGAGGAAAAGAGTCTGAGAAGGTGTTATGCCTAACTCTTGGCAAAGCAACTGAAAAATCTTGATAAAACCCCAGGAATTCGGATGAAGCTGGGATGGGGCAATATTACACGACCACAACAAGTCGGTCTCGAAAGCAGTAAAAGGAAAGGTAATGTCCAACTAGCTGAAGAAATATTCATAGGCGTAGAAAAAGGGACGCTCCCCCTCGACAGAAGTAGGAAAGCAAACCCTCTCGTCAGAGTCGGGCGCCACAAGCTCATAATCTCTCTCCCGGACACCACCACCACAAACCCTATGACGTTTCCTCAGCTCTACACAAAACTCAGCATCCAAAACAGAGACACACATTAAGACAAGGGAGTCCAACCAATCGGACATCCCTTCGGGAACTTTAGAAGACATCTCTACAATGTTATAACGAGAAGACATGAGGCCAACTAATCCTACAATAAGAAAAGAAGATTGGATTACTAAAACACATCTCGGACAAAGGGCAAAACAACTCGACTAATATGATACAGAAGAATAAACAGAAAAGGAAAACCCCAAGACTCAAACCAAAGCCCTGGGGCATCCTTTGGAGGCAGTAACAAAGCAAGGATTCAGGAAAAATCTACAGCTTACGTCCCGGCATCTCTCAAACAAGAAAAGTCAAAACACAAAAAGTCATCAAAACCACTATCTTTTTACAGTCTATCAGCAAAAAGCATCGACAATATCAAATACGCCAAGCGGAAATCGTCAAAGGCACAACCTTTTTTTAGAATCAAACAAAATCATCATCAAAGGCACAAACAAAAATGGTGATAACATGCAAAAGCCCTAAGAACATCAAGCAACAGGAAAGATGAAAAGGTTCATGCAAAAGGGTAAAGAAACACCCAGAACACACATTACAACAGCAATCAGGCACAGCAAAAGCAGAAAGATCCAAATATTCTCCAAACAAAATCAAAACTTTCTCAAAACCAGAAAGGAAAATGACGTGAGAAAGGAAGAAAAACCAACCTGAATAAAGAAAGAAGCTTCAAAGGAGATTGAAGATGGAAAGATGGAATCACCCAAAGAATCGCCAAATGATGCTGAGGCAAAACGCAGGCAAAAACAGAAAGTGAGAGAGTGAAGGGAGAAGTTACGAAGAAAGACAAAGAAGAGAAACCGTTTTTTGATCGTGAATTTCAAAAATAAAAGCCAAAGAAACGGGCAATCAAAACCAATTAATGAAGGTATTTAAAGCTTCGCATATTCCCAAAGCCAAAGCGCTGATATAAAAATGCACGCTCTTAGAGGAAAGCGTTCCACATTCAAAAAGGTTCTACAAAGAAAGGAATCGACAAAATGCTCGAGTTCGGCTTCACTAGAGAAAGATCGAAGTCAAGGACTCGACCTCAAAGCAGAAGATCGAGCTCGAGCAGGGGCACTGTTCACACCCTGGTTCGAGCTATCCGATCCGGGATGATCAGCAATAAAGCGACCGACCTCTTCAGGTCAGGCTATCCGACCTCTTCTCAAAAGAAGTCGGTCAAATCGACAGAAAAGCCCAGTAAAGGGCCCAAATAGAGGAACACGACCCAAATCCAAAGGCAGTCCAAGCTTATAGAGATAAGGGCGGTTCCCTTGAAGATAAGCTGACCTCAACTCAAAGATAAAGATAAGATAAGATAAC
>NC_029793.2:46709832-46713585 GCF_000816755.2 Arachis ipaensis | reverse complement strand
GTGACCAAGGATCAGAAGTGCAGCCAGTCCAACAAGTCGGACACAACAGCTCCGGCTGCCAATAGCCAGCCGGACACGTCATCTTTGACCAGTACAGAAGATCTCATCCGAGATCGACCTACAGTTTCAGGTAACCCTTGGAACAGTATATATATGGCTATGTGAGCTATAAATTGAATCTTTAATTAACCTAAGCTCTTCACCTATACACACACTCTATGTACTTCTAAAATCATGCCTAGCTACCCAAAATTTTCCCACTTTTGTATTACATACTCATGCATTAACTTTTCTTTTAATTTTTACCACATATGCATTGATCTTTTCATTAACTTAACTTAGCATTGGGGTAATTTTGTCCCCTTATTTAATTACTTAATTACTTGAATATATATATATATATATATTTAAATAAAATAACATAACATTATCAATGCACATGGATTTTCAATTTTTCTAGTTTAACATGAGTAGGTACCCAAATTCCTAATATTTTATCATGACACATTTCCTTATTAACCCATGTTCCCACAATCTTCCCATACTCAATTGACACACAATTTCTATCTTAAGCTAACCAAAGATTCAATTGGGATATTTAATTGTTTTTCTACTTAAGGCTAGTAATGTGGTAAAATATAGAACAAATGGGATTTAAAAAGGCTCAAAGTGGCTAACAAAGATAAATGGAAGGGTAGGCTATTTTGGGGTAAGTGAGCTAAAACAATTAATGGCCTCAATCATATGCATGCATATAATACATTAAACATTGGACATATAGGATGGAACAAAATAAAGATTACAATCATAGAGAAGTAAACACACAAGAATAAAATTTATGGTTAAATAATGTAACCATGTTATTAGGCTCAAGTCTCACAGGTTGTGTGTTCTAGCTTTTAACTATGTTCCAAATACAACTTCTAACAATTTTAACACAAAAAATTTGATTTAAATTAGTGAAAATTTTCAAAAATAGGGTCTTAAAAAAGAAACTTTATTATTTTCTAACCAAATAGAACATGCATACAATTACCTATTTCTATGCTATTTATCCTATTCTAACAAAAGAAAAATTAACTAAATATCCTATTTTATTCGGAAGTCAGGTACTGACCGACCTCCCCACACTTAAAGCTTTGCACCGTCCTCGGTGCCATCTGTCAGGAACAAAGGGGGGCTGGTAGCAGCATCTCCACCATCGGGACCGTCATGGCCTCCCTGTGCTGGTAAATGAAATGGAGTCCGGGGTGTCTGGGTCTTCTCTAGGTGGGTGGTTACCAATAATCAGCTCCTTGAGGTATGTAAATTGGCGCTTGTTACAGCGCTCCCTTTGCTTTCATTTTCGGTCAAGCCGGTCTAATTTCTCAAGTATCTGATGGAGTAGTTGGTTTGTTGAAGGTGCTTGTGATGTGGAAGAAGAAGGGATATCTTCCGCTGGTTTTGTGCTCTAGTTGATAGTGGTTGCTGGAAGTCTTATATACTTCCCGTTATGGACGTATTGATCATCTCGTGAAATCATGGCCTTGGTGTCCCCAGCTCTGTAGGAGACTCCGGCTGCTGAGACTAGATCTAAAACCAAGACGGGGAAAGGTAAGTTACCTGTGATTTGTACATGTCCCATAGCATGCCGAATGTGTCTTGGTAAATTGAGGTGCTGGTCTGTAAGGATACATCAGAGTAGAACAGCCATGTCTATAGTGAAGGAGGACTAATGAGTGCTCGAAAAAACGTAATGGGACATAATCTGTGCCCATACTCGAGCCTCCAAGGTGAGTGCTGAAGCCAATATGCTCTTAGGTCGATATCGATGGTATCCATAAATCCATCTGCTACCAGGTTGTGCTATAACTCTAAGAATGGCATCCCAGTCAAATTGGAATGTCTGGCATTTGAATGAGGCTTCTTGGAATGCGTCCAATCCTTCTGGAGCAGGGGAAAGATCTAAAGCTCGTTGAATAGCCTCTTCAGTTATAGGGACTTACTTCTGACGGACATAGACAGACTACATGGTTGGCATGTGAAAATTGGAGTAGAATTCAACTACCCATGATAGATTAACCTGCCGTGGGTGTCTCCGTAGGAATCCCCATTGTCTTCGCTCAATACGGGGCTCAACAAATTCAACAGTGTTGGTCAGAAGGATAAGGAGGTACTCATTGTTATAATTCCTCTCTGCCAGGATTGGGAACATCTGCTCACAGTAGCGGTTAGGGAACCGCGCAGTGTCCTTTGCTGGAAAAGCTTTCTCTTTTTTTATCGACCTTGATGATCCTCTTGATTCGTTTTGTTGAGGGTTTCACCGCTGTTGAAGATGGCTCTGTTGTTAGTGTCCTTTTTGTTCCTTTCCTTGCTGGTAGTTTTGGAGTAGCTTTCTCTTTACCTTTCTTGGTGGCCATCCTGAAAAGGGAAAAAGAAAGTAATATGTAAAGCTAAGGGTTCAAGCAAGGGAGTGGATAGTATAGGTGATAATCAATGCACGGTAAAGAAGGATGTCGTTAACACATGGTCATGATTACATGTGAGAAGTTCATCACTGGAAATATAGCAAGTGCAGGTGATGACAATTAAATGCAAGATGTTTATTGGCATGCCGGCAAAGGCATGAGTAGCATAGATCAAGCATTAAATGTCCAAGTTAGATTATCAACTCTTTCAAACTAACAACCTGTTTGTATTAACAATTATATTTAATCAATAAAATATAAAAGGGGTTTTGTGAAAAACAACAGGCATTTAGAGTAATAGAATAATTTAAATTAATGTGGAATGCTGATGAGCAGATAATTTATACGCTTTTTGGCATTGTTTTTAGTATGTTTTTAGTATATTTTAGTTAGTTTTTATTAGATTTTTATTAGTTTTTATTTAAAATTCACTTTTCTGGACTTTACTATGAGTTTGTGTGTTTTTCTATAATTTCAGGTATTTTCTGGCTGAAATTGAGGGACCTGAGCAAAAATCTGATTCAGAGGCTGAAAAAGGACTGCAGATGCTGTTGGATTCTGACCTTTCTGCACTCGAAGTGGATTTTCTGGAGCTACAGAAACCCGATTGGGGCGCTCTTAATTGCGTTAGAAAGTAGACATCCTGGGCTTTCCAACAATATATAATAGTCCATACTTTGCCTGAGATTTGATGGCCCAAACAGGC
This sequence comes from Arachis ipaensis, assembly GCF_000816755.2. Classification (NCBI taxonomy): domain Eukaryota; kingdom Viridiplantae; phylum Streptophyta; class Magnoliopsida; order Fabales; family Fabaceae; genus Arachis; species Arachis ipaensis. The sequence goes on along the minus strand of NC_029793.2, from coordinate 46,710,432 downwards.
GTTTCAAGTCAGCTCAAGAATTCTATCGTTTAACGCCAGAACTAGCACAAAAGCTGGAGTTAAACGCCCAAACTAGCACAAAAGCTGGCGTTTAACTCCAAGAAAAGTCTCTATACATGGGAGCTTCAATGCTCAGCCCAAGCACACAACAAGTGGGCCCGGAAGAAGATTTATGCATTAATTACTCATTTCTGTAACCCTAGGCTACTAGTTTTCTATAAATAGGACCTTTTGCTATTGTATTTTCATCTGGGGATTATCTTTTGATCCTTTGATCATATTTTGGAGGCTGGCCTCTCGGCCATGCCTAGACCTTGTTCTTATGTATTTTCAACGGTGGAGTTTTTACACACCATAGATTAAGGTGTGGAGCTCTGCTGTTCTTCATGAATTAATACAAGTACTATTGTTTTTCTATTCAACTCAAGTCTATTTCTTCTCTAAGATATTCATTCGTACCCAAGAACATGATGAATGTGATGATTATGTGACACTCATCACCATTTTCACCTATGAACGCGTGCTTGACAACCACTTCCGTTCTACATGCAAACAAGCTTGAATGTGTATCTCTTGGGTTTCTAATCTAAGATTGGAACC
>NC_029793.2:46687657-46709784 GCF_000816755.2 Arachis ipaensis | reverse complement strand
ATCGAGAACCGACAGATGAATAGCCGTGCTGTGACAGAGTGCGTTGAACATTTTCACTGAGAGGACGGGATTGTAGCCACTGACAACGGTGATGCCCAACATACAGCTTGCCATGGAAAGGAGTAAGAAAGATTGGATAAAGACAGTAGGAAAGCAGAGAGACGGAAGGGACAAAGCATCTTCATACGCTTATCTAAAATTTCTACCAATGAATTACATAAGTATCTCTATTTTTACTTTATGTTTTATTTATCTTTTAATTATCAATCCTTCATAACCATTTGAATCTGCCTGACTGAGATTTACAAGATGACCATAGCTTGCTTCAAGCCGACAGTCTCCGTGGGATCGACCCTTACTCACGTAAGGTATTACTTGGACGACCCAGTGCACTTGCTGGTTAGTTGTGCGGAATTGTGATAAAGTGTGATTCACGTTTGAGAGCTCCAAGTCTTTGGCGCCATTGTTGATGATCACAATTTCGTGCACCAAGTTTTTGGCGCCATTGCCGGGGATTGTTCGAGTTTGGACAACTGACGGTTCATCTTGTTGCTTAGATTAGGTAATTTTACTTTTTATTTTCGAAAAAAATTTAAAAAAAAATTTTTTTTCTCTATTTTGTTCTTCAGAGTTTTTAAGAATGAATTCTTGAGTTTCATGATGATTTGTTGAAGTCTGGCTGGCTGTAAAGCCATGTCTAATCTTTTGGACCAAGGTTTCAACTTATCATCACAAGGGCTTGTTGATTTCTTTCAATTTTGCTGTTGTGAGCAATGATCTGCTAAAGCTTGGCTGGCCATTGGCCATGTCTAGTGTTTTGGATCGGAGCTTTCACTGAAAGCTTGGCTGGCTAGTAAGCCATGTCTAATTCCTAGACCGGAGTCTTAGACTAACATTGCAATGATTCCTGGAATTCTTATTAAAAATTTCAAATCCCTTTATTTTCTTTTCCACTCAATTTTCGAAAAACCACAAAAAATTTATAAAGTCATAAAAATAAAAAATATTTTATGTTTCTTGATTGAGTCTAGTGTCTAATTTTAAGTTTGGTGTCAATTGCATGCCTCTAATTTTCGAAAATTACATGCATTATGTTCTTTATTAATCTTCAAGTTGTTCTTGATGATTTCCCTGCTCTGATCTTTAAATTCTATTGTTTTGTGTGTTTTGTTGTTTCTCATATGCATTCTCAATTTGTTAGTTTCTCTTATATGAAAATTTTTAAGTTTGGTGTCCTGCATGCATTGTTTGTTTGATTTGAGTTTCCTAAAATTAGTTGTATTTTGATTGTTTCTCATCATTGAAAAATTCAAAAAAAAATTCAAAACTATGTCTTTTCAAGTCAATAATACAGAGAATTGAAGATTCAGAACATTCAGTAGAGGAATCAAACAGAAAAAGCTGGGCGTTCAAAACGCCCAGTGAAGAAGGAAAACTGGCATTTAAATGCCAGCCAGGGTACCTGGCTGGGCGTTTAACGCCCAAAAAGGTAGGATTTTGGGCATTAAACGCCAGAATGGATGCCATTCTGGGCGTTTAATGCCAGAAGGACACTAGAGGGAAGATTTTGTTTTTAATTCAAATCTTTTTCAAATTTTCATAATTTTTCAAAATCAAATATTTTTCAAATCATATCTTTTCAATCATATCTCTTCAAAATCAATTTCTTTCCATTTTTTATTATTATTATTTTTGAAAATCCTTGCTATAATTAATGATTTACTTCAAAATTTTCAAGTTGCTACTTGCCTATTAAGAAAGGATCAAATTTTAAATTTTAGAATCATAACTTTTAATTTCTTGTTAGTCAAGTAATCAACTTTAATTTTAAAACTTTCTTTTTTTAAAATTGATTTTCAATCATATCTTCTCAATCATATCTTTTCAATCACATCTTTTTCAAAATTAATTCTCAATCATATCCTTTTTATTTCTAATTTCAAAATCTTTTTCAAAAATCACTTAATTTCTTTCCCAATTTTAATTTTCGAAAATCTCAATCAAATTTTCAAATTTCTTTTTATTATTTCAAAATCTTTTTAATTTATTTTCGAAAATTCTTCCGCTCTTCTCACATCCTTCTATTTAAGGGACTAACACTCCTCTTCAAGGTGCAATTCGAACTCTATCCCTCTTGATAAGTTCGAATTCTCTTCTATCTACCTCCTCCTTCTATTCTTCTTTTCCTCTGACACCTAAAGGAATCTCTATACTGTGACATAGAGGATTCCCTACTTTCTTGTTCTCTTCTCTTTCATATGAGTAGGAGCAAAGATAAAGGCATACTTGTTCGAGCTGATCCTGAACCTGAAAGGACCTTGAAGAGAAAGCTAAGAGAAGCTAAAGCACAATTCTCTCTACAGGGCCTAACAGAGCTTTTCAAAGAAGAAGAAACAATGACAGCTGAAAACAACAATGCCAACAATGCAAGGAAGGTGCTTGGTGACTTTACTGCACCTACTCCCGACTTCTATGGGAGAAGCATCTCAATCCCTGCCATTGGAGCAAACAACATTGAGCTTAAGCCTCAATTAGTTTCGCTAATGCAACAGAATTGCAAGTTTCATGGACTTCCATTGGAAGATCCTCATTAGTTCTTAGCTGAATTCTTGCAAATCTCTGACACTGTCAAGACCAATGGGGTTGACCCTGAAGTCTACAAACTTACGTTCTTCCCTTTTGCTATAAGAGATAGAGCTAGGACATGGTTGGACTCACAACCTAAAGAAAGCCTGAACTTTTGGGAAAAGCTAGACAATGCCTTCTTGGCAAAGTTCTTTCCACCTCAAAAATTGAGTAAGCTTAGAGTGGAAGTCCAAACCTTCAGACAGAAGGAAGGTGAATCCCTCTATGAAGCTTGGGAAAGATACAAGCAATTGATCAGAAGGTGCCCTTCTGACATGCTTTCAGAATGGGGTATCATAGGAATCTTCTATGATGGTCTATCTGAATTGTTCAAGATGTCATTGGGCAGCTCTGTTGGAGGATCTCTTCATCTGAAGAAAACACCTGCAAAAGCTCAGAAACTCATTGAAATGGTTGCAAATAATCAATTCATGTATACTTCTGAAAGGAATCCTGTGAATAATGGGACAACTCAGAAGAAAGGAGTTCTTGAGATTGATACTCTGAATGCCATAGTGGCTCAGAATAAAATATTAACCCAACAAGTCAATATGATTTCTCAGAGTCTGTCTGGAATGCAAGCAGCAACAGGCAGCACTAAGGAAGCTTCCTCTGAAGAAGAAGCTTATGATCCTAAGAACCCAGCAATGGAAGAGGTGAATTACATGGGAGAACCCTATGGAAACACCTATAATCCTTCATGGAGAAATCATCCAAATCTCTCATGGAAAGATCAACAGAGACCTCAACAAGGTTTCAACAACAATAATGGTGGAAGAAACAGGTTTAGTAATAGCAAGCTTTTTCCATCATCTTCTCAGCAACAGACAGAGAATTCTAAGCAGAGCCACTCTGACTTAGCAACCATTGTCTCTAATCTAATCAAAACCACTCAAAGTTTCATGACTGAAACAAGGTCATCCATTAGAAATTTAGAGGCACAAGTGGGTCAGCTGAGTAAAAAAGTTATTGAACTCCCTTCTAGTACTCTCCCAAGCAATACAGAAGAGAACCCAAAGAGAGAGTGCAAGGCCATAAACATATCTCACATGGCCGAACTTGGAGAGGAGGAAGAGGCAGTGATTTCCACTGAGGAAGACCTCAATGGACGTCCACTAGCCTCCATGGAGTTCCCTAATGAGGAACCATGAGAATCTGAGGCTCACACAGAGACCATAGAGATACCATTGAATTTACTTCTACCATTCATGAGCTCTGATGAGTATTCTTCCTCTGAAGAGGATGAAGATGTTATTGAAAAGCAAGTTGCTACGTACATTAGAGTAATCATGAAGCTAAACGCCAGGTTGTTTGGTAATGAGACTTGGGAGGATAAACCTCCATTGCTCATCAAAGAACTGGATGACTTGACTAGGCAGAAATTACCTCTGAAGAGACAAGACCCTGGAAAATTCTTAATCCCTTGTACTATAGGCACCATGACCTTTGAGAAGGCTCTGTATGACCTGGGGTCAAGTATAAACCTTATGCCTCTCTCTGTAATGGAGAAGCTAGGGATTATTGAGGTACAAGCTACTAGCATCTCACTAGAGATGGCAGACAATTCAAAGAAACAGGCTTATGGACTTGTAGAGGATGTCTTGGTAAAGGTTGAAGGCCACTACATCCCTGCTGACTTCATAATCCTAGAGACTGGGAAGTGTATGGATGAATCCATCATCCTTGGCAGACCCTTCCTAGCCACAGCAAAAGCTATGATTGATGTTGACAGAGGAGAATTGATCATTCAAGTGAATGAAGACTCCCTTATGTTTAAAGCTCAAGGATATCCCTCTGTAACCATGGAGAGGAAGCATGAAGAGTTTCTCTCAATACAGAGTCAAATAGAGCCCCCACAGTCAAACTCTAAGTTTGGTGTTGGGAGGCCACAAGCAAACTTTAAGTTTGGTGTTGAACCCCCACATTCAAACTCTAAGTTTGGTGTTGGAAGGTTCCAACATTGCTCTGAACATCTGTAAGGCTCCATGAGAGCCCACTGTCAAGCTATTGACATTAAAGAAGCGCTTGTTGGGAGGCAACCCAATCTTTAATTATCTATGTTAAATTTCTATTTTCTTTTGTTATTTTATGTTTTCTGTAGGTTGATGATCATTTGAAGTCACAAAAACAATTGAAAAAGCAAAAATAGAAGTAAAAACAGTATTAAAAATAGAACACCATGGAGGAGAAACTTACTGGCGTTTAAACGCCAGTAAGGGTAGCAGAATGGGCGTTAAACGCCCAGTCTGGCACCATTCTGGGCGTTTTACGCCAGAAATGGGCACCAGACTGGCATTTAACGCCAGAAAAGGGCAAGCTGGCGTTAAACGCCAAAAATGGGTAGCAGCCTAGCGTTTAATGCCAGAATTGGCAGAAAGGGGCGTTTTTGCACGCCACTTGGTGCATGGATGAGATATCCTTGACACCTCAGGATCTGTGGACCCCACAGGATCCCCACCTACCCCACCTCTCTCTCTCTTCTTCACCCATTTACCAATCACCTCAATACCTCTTCCCCAAAAACCTCTCACCTATCAAATCCCACCATTCTCTTCACCACTCACATCCATCCTTCATAAAACCCCACCTACCTCACCATTCAAATTCAAACCACTTTCCCTCCCATACCCACCCATAATGGCCGAACCATAACCCCCCCTCTCCACTCCTATATAAACCCATCTTCACTCCTTCATTTTCACACAACCTAAACATTACTTCTCCCCCTTGGCCGAAACACTAAGCCCCCTCCATCTACTCTATTTCTTCTTCTTCTTCTACTCTCTTCTTTCTTCTTTTGCTCGAGGACGAGCAAACCTTCTAAGTTTGGTGTGGTAAAAGCTAAATCTTTTTATTTTTCCATAACCATTTATGGCACCTAAGGCCAGAGAAACCTCTAGAAAGAGGAAATGGAAGGCAAAAGCTTCCACCTCCGAGTCATGGGAGATGGAGAGATTCCTCTCAAGAGTACATCAAGACCACTTCTATGAAATTGTGGCCAAGAAGAAGGTGATCCCCGAGGTCCCTTTTAAGCTCAAAAAGGGTGAATATCCGGAGATCCGACATGAGATCCGAAGAAGAGGTTGGGAAGTTCTCACAAACCCCATTCAACAAGTCGGGGTCTTAATGGTTCAAGAGTTCTATGCCAATGCATGGATCACCAAGAACCATGATCAAAGTGTGAACCCGGACCCTAAGAATTGGCTTACAATGGTTCGGGGGAAATACTTAGATTTCAGTTCGGAAAATGTAAGGTTGGCATTCAACTTGCCCATGATGCAAGGAGATGCACACCCATACACTAGAAGGGTCAACTTTGATAAAAGGTTGGACTAAGTCCTCATGGACATCTGTGAAGAGGGCGCCTAATGGAAGAGAGATTCAAGAGGGAAGCCGGTTCAACTAAGAAGGCATGACCTCAAGCCCATGGCTAAGGGATGGTTGGAGTTCATCCAACGCTCAGTCATTCCCACTAGCAACCGGTCTGAAGTTACTATAGACCGGGCTATCATGATTCATAGCATCATGATTAGAGAGGAAGTAGAAGTTCATGAGGTTATATCCCAAGAACTCTACAAGGTGGCAGACAAGTCCTCTACTTTGGCAAGGTTACCCTTCCCTCATCTCATTTGTCACCTCTGCAATTCGGTTAGAAATGACATAGAGGGAGACATTCTCATTGATGAGGACAAGCCCATCACTAAGAAAAGGATGGAGCAAATAAGAGAACCTCTCCAAGAGCATGAGGAATTTCCTCATCATGAAATCCCTGAGATGCCTCAAGGGATGTATTTTCCTCCACAAAACTATTGGGAGCAAATCAACACCTCCCTAGGAGAATTAAGTTCCAATATGGGACAACTAAGGGTGGAACACCAAGAGCATTCTATCCTCCTCCATGAAATTAGAGAAGACCAAAGAGTTATGAGAGAAGAGCAACAAAGGCAAGGAAGAGACATTAAGGAGCTCAAGCACTCCATAAAATCTTCAAGAGGAAGAACAAGCCGCCATCACTAAGGTGGATCCGTTCTTTAATTTCCTTGTTCTTTATTTTCTGTTTTTTTTTTCGAAAATTATGCCTTATGTCTATTTATGTTTGTGTCTTTATTACATGATCACTAGTGTCTAAGTGTCTATGCCTTAAAGCTATGAAAATGAATCCATCACCTTTCTTAAATAAAGAGTGTTTTAATTGAAAAGGAAAAGAAGTGCATGAATTTTAAATTTTAAAACAGTTTAATTATTCTGATGTGGTGGCAATACTATTGTTTTTCTGAATGAATGCTTGAACAGTGCATATTTTTTATATTGTTGATTCATGAATGTTAAAATTGTTGGCTCTTGAAAGAATGATGGAAAAGGAGAAATGTTATTTGATAATCTAAAAAATCATAAAAATAATTCTTGAAGCAAGAAAAAGCAGTGAATAAAAAAAGCTTACAGAAAAAAAAAGAGAAAAAAAAAAGAGAGAAAAAAAAGAGAAAGAAAAAGCAAGCAGAAAAAGCCAATAGCCCTTTAAACCAAAAGGCAAGGGTAAAATAAAAAGGATCCAAGGCTTTGAGCATCAGTGGATAGGAGGGCCCACAGGAATAAAATCCTGGCCTAAGCGGCTAAACCAAGTTGTCCCTAACCATGTGTTTGTGGCGTGAAGGTGTCAAATAAAAACTTGAGACTGAGCGGTTAAAGTCGTAGTCCAAAAGCAAAAAGAGTGTGCTTAAGAGCTCTGGACACCTCTATTTGGGGACTCTAGCAAAGCTGAGTCACAATCTGAAAAGGTTCACCCAGTTATGTGTCTGTGGCATTTATGTATCCGGTGGTAATACTGGAAAACAAAATGCTTTGGGTCACGGCCAAGACTCATAAAGTAGCTGTGTTCAAGAATCAACATACTTAACTAGGAGAATCAATAACACTATCTGAATTCTGAGTTCCTATAGATGCCAATCATTCTGAACTTCATGGGATAAAGTGAGATGCCAAAACTGTTCAGAAGCAAAAAGCTAAAAGCCCCGCTCATCTAATTAATACTGATCTTCATAGATGTTTTTGGAATTCATTGTACATTCTATTCTTTTTATCCTATTTGATTTTTAGTTTCTTGGGGACAAGCAACAATTTAAGTTTGGTGTTGTGATGAGCGGATAATTTATACGCTTTTTGGCATTGTTTTTAGTATGTTTTTAGTATATTTTAGTTAGTTTTTATTAGTTTTTATTTAAAATTCACTTTTCTGGACTTTACTATGAGTTTGTGTGTTTTTCTATGATTTCAGGTATTTTCTGGCCGAAATTAAGGGACCTGAGCAAAAATCTGATTCAGAGGCTGATAAAGGATTGCAGATGCTGTTAGATTCTGACCTCCCTGCACTCGAAGTGGATTTTCTGGAGCTACAAAAGCCCAATAGGTGCGCTCTCAATTGCGTTGAAAAGTAAACATCCTAGGCTTTCCAGCAATATATAATAGTTCATACTTTGGCCGGGAGTTGATGGCCCAAACAGGCGTTCCAAGTCAGCTCAAGAATTTTGGCGTTTAACGCCAGAACTGGCACAAAAGCTGGAGTTAAACGCCCAAAATAGCACAAAAGCTGGCGTTTAACTCCAAGAAAAGTCTCTACACATGGGAGCTTCAATGCTAAGCCCAAGCACACACCAAGTGGGCCCGGAAGAAAATTTATGCTTTAATTACTCATTTCTGTAACCCTAGGCTACTAGTTTTCTATAAATAGGGACCTTTTGCTATTGTATTTTCATCTGGGGATTATCTTTTGAGGAGGAGATGTAGTTTTTAGAGAGAGAGGTTCTCTCCTCTCTCTTAGGATTAGGATTTAGGACTTCTCTTAGTTTTAGGAGTGACTCTCAATCCCAGGTTCAATGTTCTTTTATTTCTTTTCTCAATTTTGTTTATGACTCTCTATGTTTAGATTGATTTTCTATTTAATATATTTTGAGGTATTTCAGACTTATGATCACTTTCTTTTATTTATATAAATAATTTAGATTTTTCCCTTTTGGCTTTAGTTGAGTCATTGGTAACTCTTGAGTTATCAAACTCATTGTTGATCGAAAATTGGAATTCTTCAAGAATTACTTCGAGATTCAATAACTCTAACTTTTCCCAAGGAAAGACTGGGACTTGAGGATTCAAATTAATTCGTCCACTTAACTTACCTTCATAGTTAGAGGTTAACAAAGCGGGAGAAAATCCATTCTCATCACAATTGATAAGGATAACCAGGATATGACTTCCAGTTACAATACCTTGCCAAGAGTTTATTTTATTATTATTATTTTATTTTTCTTATCATTCAACATACTGCTTCCTTACTTTCTAAAACCCCTAATTTACAAGACTCATAACCAATAATAAGAACATACCTCCCTACAATTCCTTGAGAAGACGACCCGAGGTTTAAATACTCGGTTATCAATTTTAAAAGGGATTTGTTACTTGTGACAACCAAAACGTTTGTATGAAAGGACTTTTGAAGGTTTAGAAACTATACTTGCAACGAGGATTATTCCGTAAATTTCTAGACCACGCAAAAGTTCTCTCATCAGCGATCAAGCATTTGATCAATGAATGGCAAGGGGTAGTGATCCTTGCAAGTGGCTTGGTTGAGATGCCTATAGTCAATGCAAACTCTCCATGAATTCTGCACTCTAGTTGTCATGAGTTCTCCATGCTCATTCTTTATTGTTGTGACTCCAGAATTTTTGAGCACCACTTGTACTGGACTAACCATTCACTATCTGAGATGGGGTAAATGATATCAGCTTCAAGTAGTCTGGTTACTTCTTTCTTGACAACTTTTAAGATGGTGGGATTCAATCTTCTTTGGGGTTAACAGACAGGCTTTGTTCCCTCTTCTAAGAATATTCTATGCTTACAAACTTGAGGACTGATGCCTACTATATCCGCCAAGCTCCATCCAATTGCTTTCTTATGTTTTCTCAGCACACTGAGCAGTTGCTCTTCTTGTTGAGAAGTGAGTTCCCTTGCAATGATAACTGGGAACTTCTGATTATCCTCAAGGTAAGCATACTTGAGGTGTGGAGGGAGGGACTTTAATTCCAATTTAGGCTCTTGGCTAGGCTCTGGACCATTCGAGGCTAGTGATAATGGCAAAGGGTCTTCATTATGTTTAGAGGCTGTCCCCACACATGGACCTTGCTCTATGTGCTTCTCTTCTATTTCTTCTTGGTGAACTTCAGCTACAGTTTCATCAATGATGTCGCATTGGAAGATAGAATGATCTTCTGGAGGGTGCTTCATAGCTTCATTTAAACTGAAACTCACTGTTCTGCCATCTATCTCAAAGGAGTAAGTTCCTGAGAATGCATTCAACTTGAACTTTAAAGTCTTCAGGAATTGTCTTCCAAGCAGGATTGATGATAGTTTGCCTGAGTCATTAGGGGGCATTTCCAGGATATAGAAGTCAATAGGAAATGTGAGCCCCTTAATGCTCACTAATACATCTTCAGCAATTCCAACTACTGTAATAATGCTTTTATCTGCTAACACAAAACGAGTTGCCGACCTTTTTAAGGGATGGAGCCTCAAAGTATCATATATAGACAATGGCATTATACTAACAAATGCTCCTAAGTCACACATGCAATCAGAAAATATTACACCTCCAATGGTACAGTTAACCATGCATGGGCCTGGATCACTACATTTTTTAGGTATACCTCCCATTAAAGCAGATATAGAACTACCTAAAGAAATAGTTTCTAACTCATTAATTTTATCTTTATGAATGCATAAATCCTTTAGAAACTTTGCGTATTTAGGTACCTACTGAATGACATCAAAAAAGGGAACAGTAACCTCAACCTTTTTGAATATTTCTACCATTTTGGGATCAAGTTCCATCTGCTTTCTGGATTTCTTTGCAAGGTGTGGAAATGGGATAGGGATGGTGTCCTGTGCAGCTTCAGCTTCCTTTGGTTCTTTGTTCCTTGGTTGAACTGCTTTTTCTTCAACTATGTCTTGTACCTTATCTTCTTCTTCAACATCTTCCATTTCAGCATCTTCTACTTCTATCACATCCTCAGCTGGGGTGTATACTATTGGGCTTGGCTCCTCCTGGTTCCTCTTTGTTAGTGTGGTTCCGGACCTCAAGGTGATGGCATTGATGCCACCCTTGGGGTTAGGTAAGGGTTGAGAGGGAATTCCACTGGAGCTTAAAGGTTGGTTATTGGAATTAGGTAATGAATCTATCCTGAAGGCGAGAGCTTGTAAAATGGCATTCAGACCATTTGAAGTAGAGTTTAGTTGTGTCTGCATATCTTGTTGTCCTTGTACAAGAGAACGAAGCATCTCGTCATTTGATAAGGAATTAGGATAGGTGATCTGAGGAACTTGTTGTTAGTTATGCTGGGATCCTTGAGATTGTCTTAGGTGAGGTACTCTGTAAGGCTGGTTCTGATTCTGCTGCCTGTTGTTGTTATTCCACCTCTGGTTTCCATTGTTATCTCTGCCTCTTCTGTTATAGTTGTCTCTCCATCTATGGTTGGAATTATCTCTCCAACCTTGGTTGGAGTTGTCATGCCATCCTTTGTTATAGTTTCCACCTTGGTTGTAATTGCCGCCTTGTTGATTGTATCCTTGATCCGGGCGATCATAGAAGTTGTGAGTAGCTGCCACAGTGTTGTCTTCTTGTTGGAGCTGCGGGCATTCATCAGTATAATGACTATAATCAGCACATATTCCGCATAATCTTTGTGGGACTAACTGTTGTCTCTGTTGTGGCGGGTTAGGCTGAGATTGTTGTTGTTGGTTCAACTGCATTTGCTTCAGTAGGTTGGTCATTTCACATATACTCTGTGTAAGAGCAGTAGTTTCAATGCTAGAGGAAACCTCTGCAATAGCTTTTGAGTGGCCATGCCTGTGCCTGTGATTCCTAGTAGACTCAGCTAAGTCGCTGATCAGTTGCCATGCTTTATCTGCGGTCTTGTACTTTTTCATAGAACCATTACTAGCACCATCCAGTGTAGTTTTCTCTTTAGGCTTCAAGTCTTGTGTGAAGTAGCTGATCAACACCAGTCTGTCAATCATGTGATGGGGGCATGCGTCTAGAAGAGTCTCTGATTCTCCTTGAACAATGCAGGAGATCTTTTTTCTCAGTCTATCTGTGACTTTAGCTAGAAAGTATTTTTCCAGAAATTCTCTCCTGAGCGTATCCCAGTTGGTAACAGTCACTTCAGGTTGGGAGTAGTACCACTCTCTCGCCTTTCTCTCAAGAGAAAATGGGAAGGTGGTTAACAGAATAGAAGTTTCATCTGCACCATTATGCCTGACAGTAGAACAGGCTGTCTGGAAATCCCTTAGGTGCTTGATAGGCTCTTGAGCAGGTAAGCCATGAAACTTGGGCATCAAGTTGATTAGTGCAGTCTTTAGTTTGAAATCTGCAGCCAGAGTTGGATGATGCACTTGATACGGCTGCAGTGTAAAATCTGGGGCTCCAGCCTCCTGGAGAGTAATCCTCCTAGGTGCTACCATTCTATATGCACGAGAATCAACTGAATCAGTAGTAAAGGAGTTTGTTTCGCTCTCAGATGGCAGTTCATATTCGCCCTCAGATGAGACTGGTGAATCAATAACAATCACTTCACCACCCTCAGAGGCTATCCTGTGTTGAGCTCGCCTAATACGTGAAGGAGTTCTTTCAATTTCAGGATCAAACGCGGCTAAGCTTGAATCAGACAGTGAACGCGTCATTTAATGAAAGAAACATATAGCTCATGGTAAAAATAAAAATAAAATATGCAAATAAAATAAAATATGTACACTAATTAATAATTCAGCACACAATTGCAACTCCCCAGCAACTGTGCCAAAAACTGACGTGCAGGCAAAAGTCAGCAAATTAAGAAATCAATATAGAGAATGCGTTGAGAGTATAGTTCTTAACCAGCTAAGATCCGCCTTGTCAATTTATAAAAGTTGTCACGAAATCTAGAAATAAAAATACTGGGAGTTTGAGTCCCAGGTCGTCTCCCAACGAGTTGCAGGAAGGGGTGCTAACTTATTAATCAAGAATTTTCGAAAGATTTTGAGTTTGAATAATGAACAATAATTATAAATGAAAGCAATAAAACTAAGAATTATTATTAATATAAAAAGGCCTTAACTGGGGGAATAATTAATTGGAAGTGCTATCCTTAATGTTTGATGTTCTTTTATTGTTGATTTGAGTTGTTATTATTGTTTCCTTACAATCGGTAGTTGTTAGATTTTATTATTCTTGCACATTTATTATGCTTTCCTTTTATGCCTTCTAAGTGTTTGACAAAATACTTGGTAAGATGCTAGAGTAGATTTTTGAGCATTCTTGGCTTGGAAAGAGGAATTAGGCAATCTTGAGTCATGAATACCCAACTTATGTTGGCGATCTAGAGTGATTAGTTAATATTATTTCCATTGACTCTAATCTCTTGCTAATTTGATTAGTAAGTTGATTAGAACTTTTGGATTGATATTAACTAGTCCTATTTGACTTTCTTCCGATGATGGAGACGACGAATTAGGATTAGCTCTTGTTAATTATTGTTATGAGTGACTAGGATAGAAAGCCTATATTCTCAATCCTTGCCTTGAGTGTCTCTCTTTATTATTTGCTTTCTTTAATTATTTTCTTTATTTTTCTTGCCGTTTACTTTCTTGCCCCTTTTATAAATCAAACCCCCCTGCTTGCATTTTCATAGCCAATAATCAAGCATTTCATTGCAATTCCTTGTGAGACGACCCGAGGTTTAAATACTTCGGTTAATTTTCATTGGGGTTTGTACTTGTGACAAACAAATTAAATTTTGATTGAGGATTGTTTTTTGGTTTAGAACTATACTTGCAACGAGATTTCATTTGTGAAATTCTATACTGACAAATTAAATTCCTTTCAATCAAATGGTTCTAAGGTTATTAGTTATACTGACCATGCTACTCTTAAGTACCTTCTAACCAAATAGGATGCCAAACTAAGATTGATCAGGTAGGTGCGCCTTTTTCAGGAGTTTGATATTGATATTAGAGACAGGAAGGGTCAAAGAATCACATGGCTGACCACCTTTCCAGGATTGAACCTGAAGAGGTCGTGCAACAACCCACTCCGGTGAATGAGAACTTTCAGGATGAGTAACTCTTTGTTATCCAGAGAGCCCCATGGTTTGCAGATATTGCAAATTACAAGGCTATGAGATTCATCCCATAAGAATATATTAAATAGCATGTGAAGAAGCTGCTCAGTGATGCCAAATATTTTTATGGGAGGAACCTTATCTTTTCAAGAGGTACTCAGATGGTATCATTCGGTAGTGTATTTCGGATGAGGAGGCACAGTAGATCCTTTGGCATGGGCATAGTACCGAGTATGGTGGCCACTTTAGTGGTTAGAAGACAGCAACTAAAGTCCTCTAGAGTATTTTTTATTGGCCCACTCTCTTCAGAGATGCTCGGAATTTTGTGAGAAACTGTGACAAGTTCCAGAGAGTTGGAAGTCTTCCCAAACAACCATGAGATGTCACAGCAAAGAATATTGGAGATTGAGTTGTTTGATATGTAGGGTATTAACTTCATGGAACATTTTCCGCCTTCATATTCAAACAACTACGCTCTAGTAGCAGTTGATTATGTATCCAAGTGGGTGAAAGCAGTGGCTTCGCCCACTAATGATGTCAAGGTGGTGCTAAGCTTTCTTCAAAGATATATTTTCAGCCGGTTTAATGTCCCAAGGACACTAATTAGTGATGGGGGCAGTCACTTCTACAACAAATAGCTGGAGTCTCTCCTTCTGAAATATGGAGTCTGTCACAAGGTGCCAACCACCTATCATCCTCAGACAAGTGGACAGGTTGAGGTCTCAAATATGAAACTCAAGAAAATTCTGGAAAAGACCGTTATTACTTCAAGGAAGGACTGGGCTAGGAAGCTTGATGATGCTCTTTGGACATACCAGACAGCCTTCAAGACTCCTATTGGCATGTCTCCATATCAGTTGGTGTATGGAAAAGCCTATCACTTGCTAGTAAAATTCGAGTACAGAGCATACTAGGCAACAAAGTTCTTGAAATTTGATGCCAAAGTTGCAGGAGAGAAGAGGCTCCTCCAACTCAATGAGATTGATGAATTCAGAAACTCAGCATATGGAAATACCAAGCTCTATAAAGAGAAGACAAAGGAATGGCATGATAAAAGGATATCCACCAGTGTATTTGAGCCAGGCCAAAAAGTCTTATTATTCAATTGAAGGCTCAAGATATTCCCAAGGAAGCTCAAATCCTGGTGATCGGGACCATTTATGGTAACTAGAGTGTCTTTGTATAATCATGTGGAACTCCAAGAAGAAAACTCTGATAGGAGGTTCACTGTCAATGGCCAGAGGCTAAAGCACTATCTTGGAGATGAGGTTGATCGTCAGAGGTCAGCTCATCTACTGACTTAGCAGAGCTGGCCATTAAGCTAGTGATGTTAAAAAGCGCTTGTTGGGAGGCAACCCAATATTTAGTATCATTTAATTTTATATTCATTTTGGTTTTATTTATTTTATTATAGTTATTTATAGTTTTCCTTCTTTTTACGTATGTTTTGGTCATGTAAAGTGTTTAAAACAGGAACAGATACAATCAGAAGGGGGTTTAGAACACTCTGAAGGATATTCTATTTGGTACCTTGGTGCCAAATGCCGCGACTTAGCATCTGGTTCTAGGAGGCACGCATTTCAAGGTGGAGCTACTATGGGGGTGGCGCTAAACGCTGTTGCTTCACGTTTAGCACCCAGATGCACGAAATTCGAGAATTGGCCCCTATGATGGTGGTGCTAAGCACTGCTATGCCTGGCGTTTAGTGCCAGGGGTACCTCTATTTATTGTTTGGTCACTGTCTTGGTGGCGCTAAACATCGCCACATGGCATTTAGCGCCAAGGATGCTTGGAAAAATCGATTAGCCTCTGTTTTGTCCACGCGAAACGCCGTGAGTTGGCGTTTAGCGCCAGGGGCTTCTGAAACTGTTAAAAAAAAAAAGAGAAGGCGGGGGTGGCGCTAAATGCTGAGACATGGCGTTTAGCGCCAGTAGCGCTTTGAAGACCCCCTTCATGGGGAGTTTGAATTTTGAAAAGAGAAAGCTCATGTGCCCAACTGCCACCACCCCCACTCCCTAATCAGATTCCATTCCCTTCTCCTTAAATCCCTCCCCCCAACGCTTTCTAACTGTTACCCTTCCCCCTAACCACCCCAAATTAATTTACATTTAATTACCCAATCCCTTCCCCTTCTCCCCCAACGTTACCCCATTCCCACCTCCTCTATATAATTCCCAATTCACCTTTGCTTTTTACCTACCCCACATTACTCCTTTTTCTACTATTATTCTTTCTTTTTTCTTTTACCCCCTTACACTCTTACCCTTTTACCTTTCTATTTTCAAATTTCCTTTCACTCTCAATTATTTTTGTTCCATTACCCTCTACCTCTTTGGTCTCCACATACTCTTTTGTCTATTTTCTATTATTCTTTTCTCAAGAACAAGCAAAAATTTTAAGTTTAGTATGATTATGCCACATGTTCTTTTATTTATATATATACATGGCACTAAAGGAGGGAGAGTCCTCTTCAAAGAAGAGGAAAGAGAAGGTCCCTCAGACCGGTCCATTCGATGTCAACCGGTTCAGTTCTAAAGTGCACAAAGAGCACTTCTTTGAGATCGCTGGGAAGAAGAAAGTTATTCCGGAATTTCGATTTGATCTCAAGCTGGAGGAGAAGATTCAGAAAATAGGCTAGGGAATCTTATGTAACCTGCAGACTAAAGTGGGCCAGCTGAAGGTCCAGGAATTCTATGCTAATGCGTGGGTTACATATAAGCACGTGCGGGGTGTCAATCCAAGTCCCAAGAACTACCGCACCATGGTCAAGGGGGAGGATTCTAGATTTCAGTCTGAGGAGTGTGAGGGAGGCATTCCAGCTACTGCTCTTGAGGAATGATGTTCACTCCTATTCTGAGAGGAAGAGTGGCGACTGGAGGCACGACCAGATTTTTACAGACATATGCCTTCCAGGAGCCTAATGGAGGCTGAATTCAGAGGGGTAGCCTTATTAGCTGGGGCGGCATGACCTGAAGCCAGTGGCTCGAGTTTAGTTGGAGTTATCCAACGCTCCATTATTTCGACCAGTAACCGCTTTGAGGTTACCACGTGGACCGGGTAGTGATGATTCACTACATTATGCTCGGGAATGAAGTGGAAGTGGAGCTCACGATTCTACAAGAGATATATAGCATTGCCTCCAATTCCTCTACACACGCCAAGCTGGCCTTCCCACATCTCATCCACCACCTCTGTGATGCCTCAATAGTGTGCGTAGAGAACGACACTCTCATCCCTATAAAGAGGCCGATGTCTAGGAGGACCATGGAGTATGTCCGAGAGTTTGCACAGCTCCCAAGAGAAGAGCTAGCAGCAGAAGGAGAACTATTCTCAGGAACACTACTTCCTACCGTAGGAGTATTGGCATCAGCTGACTTCCTCCATTGAGCAGCTAAGAGTGAGCCAGGATGGTCATGGTGCACTCCTTCAACAGGTTTTAGCTGAGCAACAGAGTCAGCACTAGGAGCTCACCCAGATGAGACTTGATATAGGGCAACTGAGAGGATACCCAGGAGCTCAGCCTAATGGAGGAGACAACACCAGGATGACTGAGGTGGTTGAGTTTCCTTTTATGCTATTTCCCCCTTTTTGTTCTTATTTTGTTATCTCCTATTTCCTGTTGGTTTATTTTCTTTCCTCTGCATGATCTTTAGTATTTTCAATCTTTTTAGGTTTATTTTAATTTAATTCAGTTACTTTTATTTCTATTTTGAAAAGATGCCTCATGTATAGCTCATTGAGCTTAAATTCAAAAAGAAAAAGAAGAGAAAAGTGGTATAATGCATGAGCAGTTGAGTTTATGTTTAGAGTTGTCTTATTTACTTTGATGTGGTGGTATTTATCTGTGATTTTGGATGCATAACAAAGAACAGGGCATTTGATCGTGGAATAAAGGATGTTAATTCATGAAGAATAGGAATTTAGAGAAGTATTATGAATTCTCTAAATTAAACAAGAAGTTGATCCTTGAAACAAAACAAACAACAAGAAAAAGAGAATAAAAAGCAAAGCCCAAGACTCTGAGCAATTGAGCATCAATGGCTAGGAAGGTTAAAATTGATCAAGGCTCAAAGAGTTATTTTCCTAGCTATATGTTTGTGGTGTAATGTGTCAAGAAATTCTTGAGACAGAGCACTTAGAGTCAAAGCCAATTGCAAATAAAGAGAAGCCAAAGGCTCTGAGCACCACTGATTAAGTGCTTGTGGTGTTTCTGTGTCAAGTAAAGCTTGAGGCAAAACATTTAGAGTCACGGCTAGGCTCTAGGTGCAAAGTGCCAAGGAAAAGAAAATAAATTGCTGTGCTCAAGGATTAATTAGAAGTTAAAAGAGAGAGAATTCATAACATTATTCGGATTCTAATTCTGAATGGTGTTGGCATTCTTGAGCTTCCAAAGGATAGTGAGATGTCAAAACTATTTAGAAATATAGTGTTATTAACCCTACTCAGGAGATAGACAGGAGCTAACTTGAAAACTCAACTATTAGGCAAACCCACATCTCAGGTTCATATTGTTTTCAGTTGCTTGACAACAAGCAAAAATTTAAGTTTGGTGTTGTGATGCATGAGCATCTTTCCTATCTTTTCTAAATGATTTAGGTGCGGATTTGTTGTGTTTTTATGAGATTTTGGTGTTTTAGACCATTATGGATGCTACCTTGAGTCGCATTATTGTTCTGTTAATTTCAGGTGAAATTCGGACAAGTTTGATAGAGTTCATGCAGAAGAGGAAAAAATTTAGTACTGTCAAGGTGGTTCTAGATGCCACTACTCGATGTTTAGCACCACAAGCCTCGTTCTTCGTGCCAGGATTCTGTGAAGCTGGCGCTAAACGCCACGACTCGGCATTTAGTGCTAGGTGCCTCATAAAGTGTGCCAAGATTCTACGAAGGTGGCCCTAAATGCCATAGCGTTAGATGTCCAGAAAGCTTAAAGATCGATTCTATTTTTTTGGCGCTAAACGCTTTTTGGCAACAGGCCCGTGATGAGCGGATAATTTATACGCTTTTTGGCATTGTTTATAGTATGTTTTTAGTAGAATCTAGTTACTTTTAGGGATGTTTTTAATAGATTTTATGTTAAATTCACATTTCTGGACTTTACTATGAGTTTGTGTGTTTTTCTGTGATTTCAGGTATTTTCTGACCGAAATTGAGGGACCTGAGCAAAAATCAGATTCAGAGGTTGAAGAAGGACTGCTGATGCTGTTGGATTCTGACCTCCCTGCACTCAAAGTGGATTTTCTGGAGCTACAGAACTCAAAATGGAGCGCTTCCAATTGTGTTGGAAAGTAGACATCCAGGGCTTTCCAGAAATATATAATAGTCCATACTTTGCCCAAGTTTAGATGACGCAAACTGGCGTTCAACGCCAGCTCTCTGCCCAATTCTGGAGTTCAGCGCCAGAAATGGATCAAAAACCAAAGTTGAACGCCAGAAATGGATCCAAACCTGGCGTTCAACTCCACAAATGGCCTCTGCACGTGGAAAGTTAAAGCTCAGCCCAAGTACACACCAAGTGGGCTCCGGAAGTGGATTTATGCATCAATTACTTATTTCTATAAACCCTAGTGACTAGTTTATTATAAATAGGACCTTTTACTATTGTATTAGACATCTTTGGACGCCTGGTTCTTAGATCAGAGGGGCTAGCCTCTCGGCCATGCCTGGACCATTCACTTATGTATTTTCAACGGTAGAGTTTCTACACTCCATAGATTAAGGTGTGGAGCTCTGCTGTTCCTCAAAGATTAATGCAAAGTACTACTGTTTTCTATTCAATTCATCTTATTTTGATTCTAAGATATTCATTCACACTTCAACCTGAATGTGATGAACGTGACAATCATCATCATTCCCTATGAACGCGTGCCTGACAACCACTTCCGTTCTACATTAGAATTGAATGAGATCTCTTAGATCTCCTAACCAGAATCTTCGTGGTGTAAGCTAGAATGATGGCGGCATTCAAGAGAATCTGAGATTTACAAGGTGACCATAGCTTGCTTCATACTGACAATCTCCGTGGGATTCGACCCTTACTCACGTAAGGTATTACTTGGACGACCCAGTACACTTGCTGGTCAGTTGTGTGAAGTTGTGAACCATGGTATTGGCATCATGTTTTTGGCGCCATTACCAGGGAAAGAAAGAGCGATGAATTTTACATAATCAAAGTGTAATCACGATTTCTACGCACCAAGTTTTTGGCGCCGTTGCCGGGGATTGTTCGAGTTTGGACAACTGACGGTTCATCTTGTTGCTCAGATTAGGTAATTTTCTTCTTATTTTATTTTCAAAAACTTTTCAAAAACTTTTCAAAAATTTTTTCTTTTGTTTTCGAAAATAAAAATGTTTTCAAAAATATATTTTCCTTCAGAATTTTTAAGAATGAATTCTAGTGTTTCATGGAGCATGTTGAAGCCTGGCTGGCTGTAAAGCCATGTCTAATACGACTATAGGGCATGTCAGGCGTGTCATGTCTGAGTTACATACTAAAGCTTGGCTGGCTATTAAGCCATGCCTGACCCCTTTGATTGGAGCTTTAGACTAAAGAACATAAGATTCCTGGAACTCATATTAAAAATTTTGGAATCCTTATTTTTGTTTTTCAAAAGAATTTTCGAAAAAAAAAATAAAAATACAAAAAAAATTAGAAAATTATAAAAATCAAAAATATTTTTTGTGTTTCTTGTTTGAGTCTTGAGTCATGTTATAAGTTTGGTGTCAATTCATTCTTGCATGCATCACATGTTTTGATCTAAAATTCTCATGCATTGCATCATTTTTCTTGTTTTTCTCTCTCATCATTAAAAATTAAAAAATCAAAAAAATATCTTTCCCTTTTTCTCTCTTAAAATTTCGAAAATTAGATTTGATTCTTTCAAAAATTTTTAAAAATCTAGTTGTTTTCATGAGTCAAATCAAATTTTCAATTTAAAAATCTCATCTTTTTCAAAAATCTTTTTCAAAAATAAAATCTTTTTCAAATTTCTTAGTTATTTTCGAAAATTCCAAAAATATTTTTCAAAAATCTTTTTCTTATTTCTATCACATGATTTTCGAAAATAACATCATCAATTAAATTTTGATTCAAAAATTTTAAGTTTGTTACTTACTTGTTAAGAAAGATTCAAACTTTGAGTTCTAGAATCATATCTTGTGATTTCTTGTGAATCAAGTCATTAATTGTGATTTTAAAAATCAAATCTTTTTCAAAAACTAATTTCTATCTTACCTTTTTCAAAAAAATTTGATTTCAAAATATCTTTTCTAACTTCCTAACTTCTTATCTTATCAAAATTTGTTTCAACCAACTAACTAACTTTTTGTTTGTTTCTTATCTTTTTCAAAACCACCTAACTAATTCTCTCTCTCTAATTTTCGAAAATTTTCTTCTCTCTCATCTCCTTCTATTTGTTTATTCATCTACTAACATCTCTCCCTTACTCAAAAAAAAAAAAAGGATCTCTATTATTATTATTTTTCTGTGCCCTCTTCTTTGTCATATGAACAGGAGCAAGGACAAGAATATTCTTGTTGAAGTAGATCCAGAACCTGAAAGGACTCTGAAGAGAAAACTAAGAGAAGCTGAATTACAACAAACCAGCAAGCACCTGTCAGAAATTATCAAACAGGAAAAGAAGATGGCAGCTGAAAATAATAATAATGCAAGGAGAATGCTTGGTGACTTTACTGCACCTAATTCCAATTTACATGGAAGAAGCATCTCCATTCCTTCCATTGGAGCAAACAACTTTGAGCTGAAACCTCAGCTAGTTTCTCTGATGCAGCAGAACTGCAAGTTTCATGGACTTCCATCCGAAGATCCTTTTCAGTTCTTAACTGAATTCTTGCAGATATGTGATACTGTCAAGACTAATGGAGTAGATCCTGAAGTCTACAGGCTCATGCTTTTCCCTTTTGCTGTAAGAGACAGAGCTAGAATATGGTTGGACTCTCAACCTAAGGATAGCCTGAACTCTTGGGATAAGCTAGTTAAGGCTTTCTTAGCCAAGTTCTTTCCTCCTCAAAAGCTGAGTAAGCTTAGAGTGGATGTTCAGACCTTCAGACAGAAAGAAGGTGAATCCCTCTATCAAGCATGGGAGAGATACAAAGAACTGACCAAAAAGTGTCCTTCTGACATGCTTTCAGAATGGACCATCTTGGATATATTCTATGATGGTCTGTCTGAATTAGCTAAAATGTCATTGGATACTTCTGCAGGTGGATCCATTCACCTAAAGAAAACGCCTGCAGAAGCTCAAGAACTCATTGACATGGTTACAAATAACCAGTTCATGTACACTTCTGAAAGGAATCCTGTGAATAATGGGACGCCTATGAAGAAGGGAGTTCTTGAAGTTGA
>NC_029793.2:46676349-46687641 GCF_000816755.2 Arachis ipaensis | reverse complement strand
TGGACCCCACAGGATTATCTCAGGATCTGTGAATCCCACAGGATCCCCACCCACCTCACCCTCTCTCTCTCCATTCAGGACCATCCCTTCTGTTTTCCATTCACCACTCACATCCATACACACATCCCTCCATCTCCTCCATATCTTCTTCTTCTTCTATTCTTTCTTCTTTTGCTCGAGAGCGAGCAACATTCTAAGTTTGGTGTGGTAAAAGCATAATATTTTTGTTTTTCCATTACCATTGATGGCACCTAAACCTCTAAAAGAGGGGAAGGGAAGACAAAGGCTTCCACCTCCGAGTCATGGGAGATGGAAAGATTCATCTCAAGGGTCTATAGCTCAGTGGTAGAACATGTGGCTGCAAATCAAGAGATCCCTGAGAAACCTCAGGGGATGCACTTCCCTCCACATAAATATTAGGAGCAAATCAATACCTCCCTAGGAGAATTAAGTTCCAACATGGGACAATTAAGGGTGGAACATCAAGAGCACTCCATCATCCTTCATGAAATAAGAGAAGATAAAAAAGCAATGAGGGAGGAGAAACAAAGACAAGGAAGAGACATAGAAGAGCTCAAGGACATCTTTGGTACCTCAAGAAGGAAACGCCACCATCACTAAGGTGGATTCATTCCTTGTTCTTATTTCTTCTGTTTTTCGTTTTCTCTATGATAAATGCTTATCCACGTTTGTGTCTTCATTACATGATCATTAGTAGTTAGTAACTATGTCTTAAAGTTATGAATGTCCTATGAATCCATCACCTCTCTTAAATGAAAAATGTTTTAAATCAAAAGAACATAAGTCCCGCTCATTTGATTGGAGCTATGTTTCATTGATAGTTTGGAATTTATAGTATGTTCTATTATTTTTATCCTATTTTGATTTTCAGTTGCTTGGGGACAAGCAACAATTTAAGTTTGGTGTTGTGATGAGCGGATAATTTATACGCTTTTTGGCATTGTTTTTAGTATGTTTTTAGTAGAATCTAGTTACTTTTAGGGATGTTTTTAATAGATTTTATGTTAAATTCACATTTCTGGACTTTACTATGAGTTTGCGTGTTTTTCTGTGATTTCAGGTATTTTCTGGCTAAAATTGAGGGACCTGAGCAAAAATCAGATTCAGTTGAAGAAGGACTGCTGATGCTGTTGGATTCTGACCTCCCTACACTCAAAGTGGATTTTCTGGAGCTACAGAACTCAAAATGGAGCGTTTCCAATTGTGTTGGAAAGTAGACATCCAGGGCTTTCCAGCAATATATAATAGTCCATACTTTGCCCAATTTTAGATGACGCAAACTGGCGTTCAACGCCAGCTCTCTGCCCAATTCTGGAGTTCAGCGCCAGAAATGGATCAAAAACCAAAGTTGAACGCCAGAAATGGATCCAAACCTGGCGTTCAACTCCACAAATGGCCTCTGCACGTGGAAAGTTAATGCTCAGCCCAAGTACACACCAAGTGGGCCCCGGAAGTGGATTTATGCATCAATTACTTATTTCTGTAAACCCTAGTGACTAGTTTATTATAAATAGGACCTTTTACTATTGTATTAGACATCTTTGGACGCCTGGTTCTTAGATCAGAGGGGCTGGCCTCTCGGCCATGCTTGGACCTTTCACTTATGTATTTTCAATGGTAGAATTTCTACACTCCATAGATTAAGGTGTGGAGCTCTGCTGTTCCTCAAAGATTAATGCAAAGTACTACTGTTTTCTATTCAATTCATCTTATTTCGCTTCTAAGATATAGCAGAGGTTCAGAGGAACGAAAGCATCTCCATTCGCTTATTTGAAATTCTCACCAATGATATACATAAGTATTTCTATCCCTATTTTATTATATTATTATTCGAAAACTCCATAACCATTTGATATCCGCCTGACTGAGATTTACAAGGTGACCATAGCTTGCTTCATACTGACAATCTCCGTGGGATTCGACCCTTACTCACGTAAGGTATTACTTGGACGACCCAGTACACTTGCTGGTCAGTTGTGCGAAGTTGTGAACCATGGTATTGGCATCATGTTTTTGGCGCCATTACCAGGGAAAGAAAGAGCGATGAATTTTACATAATCAAAGTGTAATCACGATTTCTGCGCACCAGCCCGCATCTACAACTTTCTCGGAAAGCTCATTTTAGTTTTTAATTTAACTGTTAAATTAAGAAAATATAATTTTTAGGGTTTAGAATTTTAATTTTAGAAAAATTAGGATTAGATATAAAAGGAGAAAAGATTCAGCCCTTCGGGCTCTCTTCTCTTCTTCTTCCTCATTCCACAATTTACAATTTTTAGAACTCAATGTTTTTCTCTTACCTATGAGCAACTAAACCTCCATTGTTAAGATTAGGATCTTTGTTTATTTTAATAGATTAATACTATTGTCATTCTACTCTTAATCAATGCACTGATTTAAATTCAAGGATTGATTTCGTTCTTCATCCTAGCAATTAGAGTATATTGGAAGAGAACTCTTTTTCTAATTGAATTCTTGTTGAATCTTGAAAAAGTTATATCACCAGAATTAAAGCTTGAAACCAATTCCTCATAACTATCTAATTATCTAAATTTAACGGGATACGTGACACATAGTCTCTTTATTTTTGGGCACTTAGGGTTTATGTGGCTCATAAACTAAAATTGAACTTAATCTTCTAATTTAAATTAAATTACCAAGGAATTGGTAGATGATTGGATTAGAGAAGATTAAATCACTAAGAAATTAGAGTTTAATCACTTAAGGTTTGCCATGAATTGAATCTTTGATTGATTAAAGTAGTTAATAAGAATTGTTAATAAAAAAATTTAAATATCTCCAAAACTTTAACTGTTTTCTCATATTAATTTCACAACCCATTCATTGCTTTCTTTCTTGCATTCTTTGATTACTGTTTTATATTATTTGAATCCAAACCGCTCAATTTAACTTGCTGACTAGCCTAATCACTCAACTAATATCGCTTGATCCATTAATCCTCGTGGGATCGACACTTACTTACCTGAGTTATTACTTAGTTTGACCCGGTGCACTTGCCGGTTAGTTTGTGGTATTCGAAAATCTACATCAGTGGCCGAATCACTCACTGAGTATCATAGGGGAGACTCTGAACTCAAGTCTTCCTCCAAGCCTAGTTCTACTAAAGGTGGGGGAGACATGGAAAAGAGTTTCTCAACTAAGAAGGAAGGAAAATACTCTTCAAAGAAAGAGTATGAGAAAAAGAAAAAGGCGTTCGTACCAAAGGAGGATGCTTCATATACAAGGGACCACACCAAATGAAGGACTTAAGTGAAAACATGCTTTTTAGGACTTAAAATAGCTAAATCTAATTCTCCTTAATTCTATTAGATGCCTTGATATGTTTGCTAAGTGATTTAGATTTAGGAGGCGAGGATTGGACCAAGGGAATGTAGGAAAAGCATGTAGAAATGGAGAACTCATGGAGAAATAAAGGAAACGCAAAAGCTGTCAACCCGACCTCTTCGCACTTAATCGGCCATAACTTGAGCTACAGAGATCCAAATGATGCAGTTCCAGTTGGGTTGGAAAGCTAACATTCGGGGCTTCGAAACGATATAAGATTTGCTATGATTGAACCGCGCATGGTGACGCGTACGCGCATAGTACGCGCACGCGCTGTTGCTGCCACCTGGTTCACTTAAAGCAAAATGTGGCCAGCGAATTCAAAAGCCTTGTGGGCCCAATCCAACTCATTTCTGATGTTATTTAAGCCAAGGATTGAAGGGGGAATGAATATACTTTTCATACTTGAGAAGTTAGTTACCATTAGTTTAGTTTTAGCTTAGTTTAGTAGTGAGAGTTAGTTTCTAGAGAGAGAAGCTCTCACTTCTCTCTAGAAGATCTGTTCATCAAAATGGTGCCGTTGCCGGGGAATTGCAATGGTGTTATGTTATTGGTTATTGTATATATGTGAATAGTGTGAATATGTTTGCTTTTGTTAGCTCTTGCTAGTTTTAGGATTTAATTTTCTTGCTTCTTATTTGATTTTGTTTTCATTTTCTTCTTGCTATCATGAATTCTCACTTTGGCTATGAGTTTGGTTATCAACATGTTGTAGGAAATGAGGACTATAATGAAGAAGTGTATCAAGAATGGGATGACCAAAGGTGGGAGGAGCCATATGCGTATGATTAATCCTCATGGCAACAACCCCCACCAATGCACTATGAAGAAGAGCCATTCTATGATGCATATCAATCCAATGGTTATGGTGAATCACCTTGTGACTTTCAAGAACCACCACCATATGCCTATGATCCATACCCTCAACATAACTTCCAACCATACTCACAAGCCCCTTCTTATCAACCACCTTCATATGACCCTAACCCATATCCATCCTACCAACAACCATATGAGCCATATGAACCACATATAGAGCCACTACAATTCCAACATCAATATTTTCAAGAGCCACCTCCTCCACATTATTACCAAGATGAACCACCTCCAATATATGAAAATTTTCAACCATAAGATGAATACTACTTTCCACCACAACCTCCCATGGAAGAATACTCATATCCATTGATCCAAGAGCCACATGATCCTAATCATACTATCCAAGAGGAACAAGAGTCAAGGGATCGTCTCAAGGAAGCATTGGATCAATTTCAAGCAACCATGGAGTGTGTTGTGCAACAAGTAGAAAGAGTGGAGAATATTGAACCACCACAACTCTACCAAGAAGAACCACCTTCCTACTATGAACCCTCCCCCTAATTTAATGAACCCCTTTTACCCACCCCAATCTCTAATGGATGAAACCCTTGGTGTTCTTGTTCAAGGGCAAGAAGAGATGAAGAGGGATGTGTAAAATTTCATGACCGCCTTGGATGCGGTAACAAATCAATTAGCCTCCCAATGCTTGAACACTCAAGGAACCCCCATGGCTACGTGTGGAGAATCAAATGAAGAACATAGCATGAAGGAGAGATTGGAAACTCCGGTGGAAAATGACGGAAGTTGCTTTGTATTGGAACAATTGGAGGAAGCTTTAATTGTTGAAGAAAAGGAAGAAGTGGTAGAAGACTTAGGAGATGCGGAGCTTCCATGGGAACATAGAGTTGAAGAAAACCCCTCCAAGATGATTGAAATTGATGCTAGGGAGGAAAGTGCACACCTTCCAAGGCATATTCCATATGAAGACTTGGAAGGGATAGAGCAAGAATTGAGTTCCCATGGCAATGAAGAGCAAGCATCAAGTCCTAGTGGTGGAGAATCCTTTGAACTTGAAGAACCTTCTCCCAGTGTGTTTGAAAATGTTGCGGAGGTAAACTTCTTTCACCCTCCCAATTATAGTTTGATTAAGGGAAAAGGCTTAGATAGTATTAATGAACAAAGGATTGAATCCAAGCTTGTGAAGAACTCCATCAAGACTTGGCTCAATCCATGAAGAATCTTGGGGCACAATACAGAACCAAGCATTGGTGGGAGTTCCAAGATGAATACAAGCACAAGCCACCTTGATGAGGAGCTCCCCATAAGTCCAACTTAAGGACAATAAACAAAAGTGCTAGGTGGGAGACAACCCACCATGGTAAAATCCTTTCATTTTCTCTTTTGTATATATTGGTAGAATTAGTTTAATTTCATGTTTTGTTTAGTTAGTTGAGTATGCTTGGTAGTTTAAGTATGTTAAATAAGGTTTTATGGTGTTTTGGTAGCTGTTTGGAGGTTTGGAATGCTTGGATTGGTTCAAAAACATAGAAAAAAAATTTTTTTGAAAAACAGAGCACCATCCACGCGTACGCGTACATGGCGCGTACGCGCACTTCCAGCATTTTTGACCATCCACGCGCGCGCGCCATGCGTGCGTACGCGTGGATTGAGAAGTTCCAACCTCCATACATTTTCCAGAGAGTTGTGCCTGCGCCGCGCCAACATTGTGCCTCTGGCACAAACCCCACTTGCGCACACGCGCACATGACGCGTACGCGCCACTCTCGAAATAAGCCAACGACGCGCGTGCGCCATGCATGCGTACGCGTGGATGCCCTTTCTTCCATCCACTTCTTTTCTTTTCCTTTTTCCATTTCTTTCCTTCTCCTTTCTTCTTTCCTCCTACTACCCCTCATCCAACACTTCCAAACACCATCGATAACCATTTATTTTAGTTGGTTGTTAGTTAGTTAGTTAGTTGATTAGTTAGTTTTAGTTTAGTTTTCATTTTATTTTCTCTCTTTTCATCATAAGTGTTGGAGTATTGACTTTGTTTACTATACATTGCTATATCCCTTATTGCCTAAATGCTATTTTAGCATGAATGTTTTTAGATAATCTTTGTTGAATTCTATTATTGAGGTTATATTCTGTTACTTGGTTTTGAGTTCTTCATGCTTACCTTTTGAAAAATACCAAGTGATGAGAATTGTCTTCGAGCTTATAACTCTTATGAATTGCATGTTGTAGCTAGCCATCATGTGATTTGGATCCTTTTCCCTCGATTAGGCAACCTCTTGATGGATGATGTTGAGCATTTACCTTAATGCATTGTATTTCAGGATCATATGCATCCATAAGCTTTGACTTGAATGCTTTCATACTTCTCTAATGCTTGTCTTACCTTACAAGCTTACTTAAAGCATCTCAAGCACACTAGGATAAGTGAAGTGCATGCTTCTTTTGTGACATAGCTCTTTATACTAATGTGTGTTCTAAACCGCGCAATTTAGAATTCACACACCTAATATTTCTTAATGTCACACTAATTCACTCACTCATTTCTAGTGATTTACCTCATTCCAAGAATGTATGCTTCCTTGCTTTTATATCTTCTCATCTTATGGTGTTATATTTTTGTTTTTTATGATGAATGCACCACAAGCAAACATGGAAGCAAGACGAAGAACACGCAGCAATCCAGAGACTCGCCGTACCCCCTTGCTCATCTTTGAGTGCACCGAGGACGGTGCAAACTTTTAAGTGTGGGGAGGTCGTCCGACCGGTCGGCAATTTTGGGTGACAAATTTCTAATCCCAACACTTTTGCATTTCATTTTAGGTTTTTAGGATTTTTACTTTCATTTTCTTATTTTTGCATATGTATACACAATAAGCTTAGCCAAAATAATGAAATTTTTCAAATAATGAAATTTTTCAAGATTTCTATCTATAGGGCATCTCAATTGATTTGAGTGGAAAATTTTTCATAGAACTTGCTTGAACTATATATTTTGTGGAACATGATTTATGAGCTAAGAACACAAGCTTGTGAGATTTGAGCCTAATGGTGTGGTTACATCTTATAACCACTTATTTTCCTTCTTGTGTGCATTAGTCTCTTTCTATGATTGTAATCTTTGATTTGTTTGAAAAAGAAAAAAAATGAGAAAAACAAAAGAACAAAAGAAAAAGAAAAACAATATGGAAAAGAAAAGAAAAAAATAGAAAAATAAAGAAAAGAAAAAAAAAGAAGAAAAATAATAAAAAGGGGACAAAATGCCCCAAAGCGAAGCTCAATAAGATCAATGCATAAGTGTTTTGGAATGAAAAGGGATGCATGAGTATGTGAAAAAGTGAGTAGAATGGGTAGTTAGAGTAGAATTTAATTGTATAGGTTATTATATGGGTTAAGTGGAAAGTTTAAGCTTATCAAAGATTCAAATTCCAAGCTCACTTAACCAAATATGCATCCTACCTTGACCCTAACCCCATTACAACCTATGAAAAGACCTCATGATATATGTATGCATGCATGAAATATTTGTTGATTGTTAGAAGAAAAATAAATCTTATAAAGCATGATTAGGAGAGAATTGAGAGAATCAATCCTAAACACTTGAGTGAATAGAGTGCAAACACTATCGGTGAGGGTTTGATGCTCAATTACATGTTTTCACCTATGATCATAATTTTCATGCAAGTTTGTAAAAATATTTAATAACTCAATTCAATTGTGGATTAGACTTGCTAGTCCTTAGCCCTTAGCCCTTGTGCATATATGTTTCTTGGGAATTGATTTATTTTGACCAAGCACTTGCATTCATTTAGATAGTTGCATATAGGTAGATTGCATTTAGTTAGTTTCCATTGAATAAATGCCATACCCTTACTTCATTCTTGGTTTAAGCATGAGGACATGCTTGGTTTAAGTGTGGAGAGGTTGATAAACCCCATTTGTAGGATTTATCTTGTGCTTGATTTAGGGGATTTTATACCCTTTTACCCACATTTATCCATTGAAATAGCATGGTTTTATAACTTCTCCTTTAATTGTGCTTAAGAGTGAAAACATGCTTTTTAGGACTTAAAATAGCTAAATCTAATTCTCCTTGATTCCATTAGATGCCTTGATATGTTTGCTAAGTGATTTAGATTTAGGAGGCGAGGATTGGACCAAGGGAATGTAGGAAAAGCATGTAGAAATGGAGAACTCATGGAGAAATAAAGGAAACGCAAAAGCTGTCAACCCGACCTCTTCGCACTTAATCAGTCATAACTTGAGCTACAGAGATCCAAATGATGCGGTTTCAGTTGGGTTGGAAAGCTAACATCTGGGGCTTCGAAACGATATAAGATTGCTATAGTTGAACTGCGCATGGTGACGCGTACACGCATAGTACGCGCACGCGCCGTTGCTGCCACCTGGTTCACTTAAAGCAAAACGTGGCCAGCGAATTCAAAAGCCTTGTGGGCCCAATCCAACTCATTTCTGATGCTATTTAAGCCAAGGATTGAAGGGGGAATGAATATACTTTTCATACTTTAGAAGTTAGTTACCATTAGTTTAGTTTTAGCTTAGTTTAGTAGTGAGAGTTAGTTTCTAGAGAGAGAAGCTCTCACTTCTCTCTAGAATTAGGATTAGGTTTAGTTCAATAATCTTAGATCTAGATTTTAATTCATGCTTTCATCTCCTTCTACCTCTCAACTCTAGTTCTCACTAATTGAATTAGAGGAGAGTTAGGACTTATGGACTAGGATTGACATAGCTCATTTGACTTTCCTTTACTACTAGTTAGAGGATGATTTAATGAGATTAATCCTTGCCAATTCTCATATTGTGGTTAGTGATTAGGATAGAGATCCTTGACTACCAACCCTTGCCAAGACCTTTTTAGGCCTTAGTTTACTTTCTTGCCATTTACTTTTCATGCTTCTTATCCAAAACCCCAAAATAACTCATAACCAATAACAAGACACTTTATTGTAATTCCTAGGGAGAACGACCCGAGGTCCAATACTTCGGTTTATAAATTTTAGGGGTTTGTTTTAGTGACAAACAACTTTTTGTATGAAAGGATTAGTGCTTGGTTTAGAAACTATACTTTACAACGAGATTTTATTATTGAATTTCTAAACCGTCAAAGATCTGTTCATCAATGTCATCCTTGAGCCCTCCTTGGTACTTAATGCATTTTCATCATTCGTAGGACTCGGGAGCACCCTGCAAACTCTCGAAAATATGCAAAGTTCTTCAAACTTGCTGCTGTACTGTGCCACGGTCATAGACTCTTGCTTCAACTACATGAGTTCCAATTCCCTTGCTTCCTTCATCGACTCTGAAAAGTACTTCTTATAGAACAGAGTCTAAAATAGTTCCCATGGAATGTCCCCATTCTGTAGTTACATCACTCGGCACTCCCCTTGCCACTATTGCTGATCCTCACCCAAAAATTGATAGGCTACAGACTCCGTAAACTGATTCTCCGAAACATGTTGAGCTTGCAACACACGCTCCATGGCTTGAAACCGGTTATTTGCTTCAATAGGGTCCGTTGATCCTTTAAAACTTGGCGGGTTAACCTTCAGAAAGGTCGCTAACGTCATCGGAACACCACCGCTCAAACCGTTTCCCGCACCTTCTCCATTACCATTGTTGTTATCATTCCCATGTCCCATCCTCTCCATAGCCTGAGCAGTCGCAGCAGCGTTTGCTTGTATGGTGTTAGCTAGGTTAGTCATCGCCGCCATAAACTCAACATGGTTATCATTCGGCAGGTTACCCTCATTCTCCCCACGTAGTCGAGCTTGCCTACAAGACGCCATTTGGATTTTCTGTCCACACCAAACAATCCATATCAAGGTGACCAGTCTCAATATCTTAAGCTCAGTGCTTCAATCATCCCAAAAGTACTCACAAACAAGCATGCTATGCATATCAAACAGATAACCTAAATAGCATGAAAGAGAAATGACCCAGAGTATGCAATGAAGCAAAATCGGTCCATCCCTCAAGCTCACGAGGACGAACTACTCTGATACCATAAATATAACACCGCGATACCCTAAGTTTTACCTCTAGCCGTAAAGAAAAGGATAACAAAGTCTCATGACAGTTCTAAAGCTCATACAGTAGTAAATATAGAAGGAAATACTAATACTAGAAGCTTGATGAAGAAATATAGCCCAAAGACATAGAAACAGAGATACAATGCGCGAAACGTTCCCCACGATAACAAGACGCGTATAGGCACAAGATACAACACAAGACATGATATAGAAAATACAGAGTTTTTAAGTTAAAACAGCTTATACAACTTATCTCTCAAGTAAGCCTCTAAGGCAATAAAGTATAAAATAAAAAAGATGAGAGAATAACTACAACAAAAGTAAAGTAAAATAAAGCATAAGAAAGATCATCCTCCGCTTTGTCACCATATCCGCAAACTTACCGAGTTGGGTTGTGACCTGCATCTGAAAAACAACAACAACATATGGTATGAGAACCAGAGGTTGTTAGTATGGTAATAGTGCGCAATATGTAAGATATAAGGTTTCGCGACGCCAAAGGCAATCCTAGAACTTCACATCGAAAACAGATATTCAAGTTTAACAAATATATATATATATATATATATATATATATATATATATATAAAAAACAGATATTCAAGCTTAACAAATATAATATATATAAACCATAAATAGGGTATTCTAACTTAAGAAATTTCTAACTAAAACTAGTCACCGCTGTCCCATAGCCTTCTCCAACCTACCCTCCGTGCGATCCCATTGTCACCGTCTACCAATCCTCTTCAACGCCATTAAAACACATTTAATACAAACAAGTAAAACACAAATAGTATACATATATAATAGGTAAATCAAATAGCATTTAGGCATGTTATTCAAATAGGCATAACTCAAGTAATCAAAGCAAGCAAGTATGTAAAAGATGCATATGATAAATGTATATCCTATTTGGCTCGTGATATCACTTGTCGGTTCAAAATGCCAACCCAACACATCCCCAGGATGTCGCCTTTCTGCCACGACCAGGAATATAGTGCCCTGCTCACTCTTTCTTTATCTTGCGCTCTGCGAGTTA